>NW_027491623.1:0-600000 GCF_021521415.1 Bidens hawaiensis | reverse complement strand
GTTTTAAGAGTTAAAGATGATAAGAACACGTGTGATCTCTTGAGTGTTTAATTTTTTAGTTGATGGCGATCATGTATTTCAACTTACTTGAGGAGTATGTCATTGTTTCTGAGAACACGTAGCTAATTTAATTAGTTTCTATTAATGATATCTTTCGACCACTTAGTAATGCTATTCAAAAAGGGACAGTGGTGACGTAACTTGTTGTCTGTTTACCTTCTGTATCATTCATTGTAAACACTACTGTTTAGTTTGGCTCATACATTTTATTGATCGTAATTTATCACAAAATTAAATGTAGATTTGAAGGAAGTAAGATATGTAAAGAATTAAAACCTATGACATGTTTAATTGACTAAATTACTAATTTTGCTTAGGAAATTTATTGAAAAAGTTAGAATATATGCTTCTGACTATGACGACACACAAGGTGATAGCAAGTTTATTTCAATTCCAGTTCAGTGTCCAATAATGATCGGCACCCCTTGATTAAATTCTAGAGTCTATTTGTTTTTTTTTCCCATAACTCTTTCTATCAAAAATAAAATTTTTGGACTAATGAACCCCTTACGTTTATATTTGTTTCCGGTGTTGACTGCTTAGGCTAACTCCAACCATTATCTCCTATTAAGTTAGGTTAAAATGACTAAGATGCCCCTTTAATATTAAAAATTATAAATTAAAAATCTATAATATATATAAACGAAGATCCAAAAATCCTATGTGTCGCGATGTGGTCGCTCCCCCTTTTTTTGGAGTCACCAGATTTGCTTGATTTTAAATGGAGGTTTTTCATGCATTTGACCTGAATTCATGGGTATGGATCTTAACAAACCCAGATATTCCTTAAACGGGTTATAACATCTCATTAAAAAAAAACTAATCTCACCAGATATTTGATATAAAAATCCTATAAAATAGGATATACTAAAAATTAATATCTTAATTATTTTAAAAAAAGATATATATATATATATATATATATATATTATTTAAATTAAAAAACCAATTTTATTGGTAAAAAAGTAAATGGGTCTTGAGTCTCATCAAACCATAAGTATATTATTAACTTTCATAAATATTATTTATAATTAAAAAAACTAATTTTATAGTAAAAAAAAATAAACGGGTCTTGGGTCTCATCAAAACATATAGCTTTTAAACCGGGTTATTAACATCTCATTTATTTGTGAAACAATTTATCACCAAACCATAAGTATATTATTAACTTTGATACAATAAGAAAAATATAAATTCAAAAAATAAATAAATATTAGAACAAACAATATAAAACAACCCCTGTAATACGGGGGATAAAAACTAGTATAAATATAAATGATTAAATTTCTTTCTCCTATTTCTATTATCTCTCTCTTCACTCCTTAATCGTAATCATCACATACAAAACTCGGACACCCTACATAAACCTAGCTAAACGACTACTCTCTCATATAAAAAAAAGCTACCACCACACCACCCATGACAAGTATGATCGGAATTGAAGAAATAATATATGGAATTGAAATATGACAACAAAAAAATTGGAGCTAAGGAACTTGAACTTTGTAATGAATTTTGGTGGCAAACAACTCATAAACGAATTAAAATCTATCATGGAGGCCACCACCTATTGATTGAACCACCTTCGGTGTCGATATACGTCGCTTTGGTGGGCTACCATCGCCACAACTACATAATAACGCCTCCTTAAAGACAAACTTTTCCTCTATGGTAGAGAGGCTGCACCGCCTACGATCCCCGACTAAAACCCCTTTCTAATATAAAATATAAAAATAAAAATATTAATATGCCAAATTAATAAACTATCAATATGTTAGAAGAGCAAAATTATAATTATAACACCTAAATACAAATTAAAGTAGCCATAATACCACATGATAAAAAGTTGAAAATGTAATACAAATTGTTTGTTAGTCAAAATGTTAAAGTATTAGCGGTTATTGCCTATTAGAGTTTGACCCGTATTTAGAAGATCTTTATTATATGTGTTCGTATGTATACATATTAATATGTGTGTTTAGACTGTAGAGAGAGAGAGATTTATTCGAGAAGTCATGCTTAGTGCGAGAAAAGACCCTAATCAATCACAAATTTTCTTTTATTAATTTTTAATTATATAACTCTAGGAGTATATTAGTAAACATTCTAGATATTTTTTTGGTAACTAAAACCAATTAATGTTAAGTTACAAATAATATAATTCAATGTATCTCCAAAAAATACATAAAATAAAACCATCATACACATACTATAAAAACTACATTCGTTAAACTAAACCATCATATAAAATACCTACACAAATCACAATATTAATCTACACAAACAAAACTTATTCATGTAATCACCTACATGGATCACAATATAACAAGAAAGCACAAAACTAGTACATTTTAACTTACCCAAATCACAATATATTAACTTACATAAACAAAACTAGTACATAATATCACATATACATATCATAGTATTAACTTACACTTGTGAAATATTCTCAAGAGTTAAGTGCCATTTTAGTACCTGTGGTTTAGCCAACTACGCAACTTTAGTACCTAAACTTTATTTTGTGCAACTGGCTACGTCAGTTTCAAAAAACTTGCCTTTTTAGTATTTTTGGCTAACCCCGTTAATTTTTTCTCGTTAAGTCAGGGGTAAACTTGTAATTTCAATTATTTTATTAATTCATTTAAAAGTTAAGTGCCATTTTAGTACATGTGGTTTGGCCAACTACGCAACTTTAGTACCTAAACTTTAGGTACTAAAGTTGCGTAGTTGGCCAAACCACATGTACTAAAATGGCACTTAACTCTTCATTTAATCAAATTCCCCCTTTTGTAAAGGTTTTGTTTAGTTTTTAGACCCAATTACAAATTTTGTCCTTTAAAATAAGACGAATTACGGTTCGTGTCCTTTTTTTAGTTTCCTTGCAGGCGGTGTACTTTAAACTTATGTTTCCTACAAGTTTTGTCCTTTACGCTAACTGGGTTAGAAAAAGTCAGTTAAATACCCTCACGTGAGACACATGTAAGGGCATTTTTGTCTTTTCGCCTGTACCTGCAAATTTATAACACATTCCTCCTCCTTTCTTTCTTTTTTCTCTCTACGCCACCATCACCACACCATCACTATATCACAACCACTCTGGCCACCATACCCCCACCCACCCCGTTGCAGATTCCATTCCATTCCCACCGCCGCCGTCAACCACCCATCTACAACCACCACCACCCGATCAACCATCTAAACCACCCATCTAAACAACCTGGTCGAAACCCGGCCACCACCACCACCGGATCTGGCCACCTCCAACCCATCCACCACCACCGGATCCGGCCACCTCCAACCCATTTCGCCTCTACCTCCACCACCACCAAATCATTAACCCTAGATCTCAAACCCACCAAATCACCCAATTTCTCTAACTCCGGCGACAATCCAACACTGACCCACGAAACCCACACCCCCAATTCTCACCACCACCTCCGCCGCCGCCGTAAACCCACCGGATACCCTGTTGGATATCCATGAGCAGATCCGCCGCCGTAAATCCACCGTAAACCCGCCGGCGTAAACCCACGAAATCCACACCCCCAATTACCGGATAACCCGAACCCATCAAGAACAAGCTCAGATACCCTGTTGGATCTAGGGTTACACCTAACATCACTGTGGTTTCAGATCTGCTCAGGGATCGCCGGAAAATTATGGTGGTGGTGGATCTGAGTCATGGCCCGAGATGCAGCAGCCTTTGTCCAGAAAATCATGGTGGTGTTGGTGTAGACTGTGGAGACAGGGAGAGGAGTAGAGAGAGAGAGAAGACTAGAAGAGAGAGAGAGAGAGTATATCTTTAATATATATTATTTATTTTTTACAATAATATATCTGCACCTCGTTGAAAAGACCAATATACCCTCACATGCGTCTCACGTGAGGGTATTTAACTGACTTTTTCTAACCCAGTTAGTGTAAAGGACAAAACTTGTAGGAAAAAAAAGTTTAAAGTACACCGCCTGCAAGGAAACTAAAAAAAGGACACGAATCGTAACTCGTCTTATTTTAAAGGACAAAATTTGTAATTGGGTCTAGTTTTTAAACATTTGAAAACCCTAGGGACCGATGGTGTCAAATCTTAAACTAAACAGCCCCCACCCTCTTTCTCTTTCGTTTTCCGGCTTCTATCCCGTTCTCAATACCGGCGGGATTCCGACCATCTCAGCTCTGGCCAACTGTTTAATTTTCATTTTGAATTCAAACCCAAAATCTGCTATACAATGTGTGCAGTGCATTGACCTGATTAAGCAGGGGATTAACAGCTCTGATTGACGAAATCGGAGGGCGGATTTGGGGGTCTTTCAAACTTGACTATAAAAGTATTCAGAACCAGCTTATGAACAAGTCAGTCACTTGTCCTACTGGCTAGTGCATCCCTCGTTAAAACTTGTAAAAACCATAGGCGTGAGTTCGAGTCCCTGTCAGCACATATTTTTTTGAGTTTATGATAAAATAATTGAAATTACAAGTTTACCCCTGACTTAACGAGAAAAAATTAACGAGGTTAGCAAAAAGTAAATGGCAAGTTTTTCGAAGCTGGGGTAGCTAGTTGCACAAAATAAAGTTTAGGTATTAAAGTTGCGTAGTTGGCCAAACCACAGGTACTAAAATGGCACTTAACTCTTTTTGAGTTTATGATAAAATAATTAAAATTACAAGTTTACCCCTGACTTAACGAGAAAAAATTAACGGGGTTAGCAAAAAGTACTAAAATGACAAGTTTTTTGAAACTGTGGTAGCTAGTTGCACAAAATAAAGTTTAGGTACAAAAGTTGCATAGTTGGCCAAACCACAGGTACTAAAGTGACACTTAACTCTATTCTCAATATAGAAAAAACATTCACGACCCATCTGTAAACCACATGCATGCGTCAACAAAATAAAGTTTTTTTCTATCAAACAAAACATTTTATGCAATCACGTTTGCTTCTACATACATACAAATCATTAATTTAATTTAGGAAAAGTAATAAAGACACAACCTTATACATCTATAAGGTTGTGTGATGTGAGGCACTATCAATGACACACGGGCATTATGGCATCATGAACACCACGTCGAGTTAATCATCAACAGACGTTATGGGGGCTCGGCGTTGTCCAAGTTTTAGGCACACAATCTCACTTTTTGGTCTATGAATTAATTGTATGGACCAATCAATAAAATTCACATCACCCCACTAAACCATTTTTATTATGATTATTTTTTTATATAGTTTAATTATATTTTAATAAGGTAGATGCTAGTTATCACACAACGCAAGTTGCAAGTTGTTGCCTCACTGCTTATGTGACAATGATGTGACACGATAACTAACTTTTGTTAGTTATTTCACTACACATAGCCAAAACAAATTAATGATCTTGCATTATTTTAGGACTAAATAAAAGTTTTAATTATGAGACAAATGTTCTTAAACTACCTTTTCGCTAGTAAAAATCATTTAAGTTACAATTCTAATAATTACAATATGTTATTTGAGATAACCTTGATTATACATAATCAATGGCTAGTACTAATTTCTCACACTTCTCACATGATTCATACCCTATAATATATGTATGTGTGTGTGTGTATACTAGTTTGAAACATATGTACTATACGGGTAATTCTTTAAGTACGATATTTAATAAATAACAGATATATAATAAACATTAAACCTATCAAGCATTGTTAATACACAGTAGTTGTATAATAATCTTTTGTAACAAGTTTAAAATAAATAATAAACTTTTATTTTCATAAGGGTTGTTTTTAGCACAAATTAACTGAAAATAAAAAAAAAATACTCTTAATTAGAAAAGTTATAAATAACGAATGTTTTAGTTCATAGTAATATACTTTGTTATTTAAATCCATCATAAGAGAACTTAAATTGAAATTATACCCATTTGCCATTGATTTAATTAGACCTTCAAAAACCTAAACATGCAGAATGCTAGCAATGAAATCTAAAAAAAATTGTATATGACATCAGATATATGTACCGTTTACAGAGTAAAAATCTGTTTAATTTGAATTATTATGAATATTAACCGGTATAGGAGATACGAAGCAATATTATGTTTATTTTTATATATGTCAAGTTATTTTTATATGTAGCAAAATTTGATGAACATACAATAATACAGTTCAAACTTTAAATTTAACTTCAGTATATATATGTGTATATTTTGACTAACAATTTTATATAAAATAAAAGATGATTATAAATTTCAAAAAAAAAAGAACTAAATATTAAAATAACAAATTTTGAAGCAAAAAGTTTAGTAATGGTAAATATTATTTTATTATAAATTTATTAAAAAGGTGATGTTTAATGTTGAAGTAACAAGTGGAAAAACTTGTAGGTTTTTATTAAAGAATGTATGTGTGTTTGTGTGTGTGTATGATCAGGATCATGTGAGAATTATTTGAAAATTGAGAACCGTTTTGGACCATAAAAAACCAAAAAATAAAAAAAATCGTAAAACAAAAAAAAAACGCAAAATTGAAAAAAGTAAAAAAACCAAAATTCTTATTAATCATCCCAATTTCATAAAAAAACGTCTCGATTTAGCTAAATTATACATATATGTATAATATGTACGTATATATACATACATGTTTTTTATACACATATGTACAATTATAGGTAAATGATAATGTGCATATGTGTATATTACGTAACTAGATATTAAATGAAATTATACACATGTGTATAATACGAAGCTTTTTTTTATGAAACCGGAATGAAATATAAGAATTTTGATTTTTTTTACTTTTTTAAGTTTTTGTTTTTTTTTTTGTTTTATAATTTTTTTAAACATTTTTAAAGGTTTTTTAGTGGTCCAAAATGGTTCTCAAAGTTCTCAATTTACAAATGGTTCTCTTAGGATCCTTACCCTACATATACATATACATATACATATACATATACATATACATATACATATACATATACATATACATATACATATACATATACATATACATATACATATATTGTATAATTTAAATACGACTTTCGAACACGATAGAAAATCATAAATCCGTATTTGTTTTGAATTCAAAAACTAAACTAGATTTTGAATCGAATCAAATTCGCTTGAAAACTAAATTCGAACCTTGATAATTGAATTCGACTCAAATCGAATTTTAAAACTTTGAATCCAAATAGAACTCTGAACACCCCTATAACCGACGCTAAGACAAAACTAAAACAAATCTATGCGTCACTTAAAAAGTCCCTAACCTTTACCATATATCTCCAAGCTGAAATGGGATGATTATGCATTTGGAGATGTGTAAGCCTAATAAAACATGTCTAGTATGTTCATCTTGTGTTAGTTGGGCCTGCTTTTGTTCCTGCTCCCCTCCATCGTGAGGCTTTCCGCGATTCTTACTTGTGTTATCATATTTCTCCTATGTATATGTCTAAACCATCTCAATCTCTCCTCTCCTATCTTATCTGAAATACTTGCCACCCCAACTGTCCCCCAAAACTTCATTTTTATTCGATCAAAACTTGTGTGCCCACGTATTCACCTTATCATCTTCACCTTTGCTAGCTTCAACTTTTGCACTTGAGTATTTTTTATTTCCAAGCAGTTGATTATATGTGGCATAGCTGAGCTAATTGCAACCATATAGAATTTCCCCTTTAATGTTGTTCATAACCTCTTGTCACACGAAACACCAATGCCTCCATATGCTCTAACCTGCCTTAACGCATGAGCTAATTACTTTCAATGACCAATCACTCTAAACAAACTCCTTAAATACTTAAGCTCGGTTGTATGTTGCATAACTTGTCATTCAATAGTTATTTATGTGTTTTTCTCAGTGTTGGTAGCGCTGAAGTTATAGTAAAGGTATTGGTTTTTAGAACGATTTGTCTATTACCCATTGTGCTCCAAGGCTGCTTGTCACTTTTCTAGCCTCTAATGTAGGCCTTGCTTACTCCCCACTGCCTACGCAATATCATTTGCGTAAAGCATGCATTATGAGATGGCTTCCTAGATTGACTTCGGCAAATCATCCAAGACTAATGAAAAAAGAAACAGACTCAACGTAAAACACTGATGAAGGCCAACTCCACAGGGAAGAAGTCTATGTCCACACTGGCACACAAACGCCTGTCTTAACAGTGTTATAAGCATCCCTAACTATCTCCATGTTCCTCTAACGAATCCCTCTTCCCTTAAAACTATCCTAAATCACACAATGTGCCATGATATAGCCTTTTTCAAGGTCATATACAAATCCCGCTTCATCTCCCTATATCTTCTAGCAATCGTCTTAGAATGTGTATCACCTCCGTAGTACACCACCCTTAGATAAATGAGAAATCCATATTGGTTTACTATAACTTGAGTTTCCTCGTCTAGGCTTTGCCATGATAACTAATTTAAAACAACATTGGTATGAAATTGTAATATTTTATAAAGCCTTAATAAATAAATAAATAAATAAATAGGGTGAGGTTATACTAAAAGTAAAGTGTGTCTAAAAAGTCTAGGAAGAGATCTGGAGCGTTGGATTTGATGATCCAATGATTGTGGTTCAACATTGTTTTTGTCAAAGTGTGTTATGTTTTTATACTTGTTTTATAACTATATAGGGGCATAATCGTCAAGTGTGTTATATTTTATATGTAAACATTATCAATCGATGATTATCATATTTTCATCCAAATTTATAGGACAACACCAAGAACATCATAATCTATATTACAGTGTGTTTTAGATCAAAATTTAAAAGCAACACCAAATTTTAATCCAAATTTAAAACACTACATCAAGAACTAAAACACACTAAATATATAGGTCAAGTTATTCTATAAAGGGAGGCAAAAATGAGAAGGATTTGTGGTCACAAAAAAACCCTCAAAAAATAATAAAAAAATCATACCTCAAAATAAAAAAGACGAAAAAAGTAAAAAAGAAAAAACAAAAATGTTTCACCGTCTTTCTCGTTCTAAAAAAAAATGACACAATGTCGAGAAAAAAATATTATTGTGTCTTTTTATTTTTCATTACGTTTTTTGTTTATTTTCGTCATTGATTGTGTCTTTTTTCGTTGACAACATTGTATCTTTTTTATCTTAATATTATGTTATATTTCTCAACATTGTGTTATATTTTGCGATCTATTGTGTCTTTTTTTATTATTATCATTGTGTTTTTTGTTTATTTTCGTCATTGTGTCTTTTTTTCTTGACATTGTGTCTTTTTCGGTTTTTTTTAACACGAAAGATATAGGAAGCATTTTAGTTTTTTTTTTTCGTTTTTTATTTGTATTTTGAGTTATGATTTATTTTTGATTTTTTTAAGGTTTTTTTTTTCCATTATGTTCACCCTTTACCATATATATATTAAAGACTCCGGTAGTGAACCATTAAATGAGATTAAAGGTAAAAAAAAATCCTAAGGTATGAACATAGTGCAAAACCCAAAACAACATATGCTCATTATTTGACATCTTTAGTCCTTGACTTGTTATGTTGGCATAAAAAAGCCATTTTTCGCCAAATCATAATCATATATTCAACTAGTTTGAGATACCATGAGAGTATCTCTGACAATGTTTTTTACTTTATGTTGATAAAAAGAATGGTAAGGATCCTTGAAAGGTATGAACAACACACATACACAGAAAAGGAGCTTAATGGGACCAATCATCAAATCTGAAGTAAGCCATGGTTTTTATTTTCACTCACTTGATTATAAGTTCTACTGTTTGAAACCGAAACTCGAAATGATTTCAGGAAAACTGGACATTGGGACTTGCAAAACTGAAGGCTAAAATTGATACATTGCAGAAAAACCAAAGGTATATACAAAAACTGATCATATTTCGTCGTATTTTGACGGGCCATATCATAAGGCAGATGAAAAGGGAACGTGTCAAACACGGGTCGAAAGTAGCATAAAAGTTTTGATTATTCACCTTATAATAATATTGTTCTTCTAATCATTACCAATGCATTGATTATTTATATAAGTATCGAAAAGGGTTAATAAAGTGTGTTGGCTAACCGGGCACATTTTGGATCGTACTTAAACATGACTCGAAACCTGTCAAGTTTTGGATATGTTAAAGCAATGATGATATCATGTTGTTTGGTGATCACAGATATTTTATGGGAGAAGACCTTGATTCCTCGAGTTTCAAGGAACTTCAGAGTTTGGAGCAGCAGCTTGAAACAGCTCTTCGACGTCTTAGATTGAAAAAGGTACGCATGTTTCATTTAAGGTGTTGTTATTGTGTTTGGATACAACACGGATACAACACATTCATGTAATTTTTGACTTGTGAGATTGCTTATGATTTCTTAACCAACCACCCCCTAAGAAATCTTAGTTTCATGTTATCTGCAGAACCATTTGATGTTTGAATCGATTTCAGAGCTCGAAAAGAAGGTATTCCGGTTTTCCATAGACTAACAAAAAGAAATAAGAGTATTTAAATTTTAACACGTTTAATCCGATTAACTATGTGCGAAATAAAGGGCATTTTAGTAATTTTCAAAAGTTGACCAAAATATGGAAATATCATGCAGGACAAGGCCTTGAAGGATCAAAATAGCTTGCTCTTGAAGGAGGTAACATAACTTGCTCTTGTAGATATTGATCTATGTTATATGTATGCTCATTAGCTACTTGTTTAAAATCTTATTCTAATCGCGCAGATTAAAGGAAAGGAAAAGGAGCCAGCCGAACCGCCTCTTGTGGACCAGCAAACTCGTGAGAATGTGGCATCAATTCAGCTGAACCTTGGGTTAGCTTCTTACTTCACCTTTTTTTTATTTTGAAAGAAAGATTTATTCATTATATTGGGATATATTAACCGTAGAATTTAATAGTGTATAGGGGTGTCAATTGTGTTGGGTTGACGGGTTGCAGGTTGACGGGTTGAGTTGTGGAACCTGAACACGCGCATATTTTATTGTAACCAAAATATGTTAGTAAGGACTTTGGAAATGAAAAAGAATAAGAGCTTTGATCTTTGAAAATAAATCAATTCATTTATGGTAGTAATTAAAAGAGTCTAAAAATGAAAAAGAGAAGGGTTATGTGATAAACCAATACTGAAAAATTATCGTAGTCGTTTATGAAAAGACAGTTAAAAAAGATTAAAACTTTGAAACCTAAACAGGTTACGGGGAACTCAAACACGACTTGTTTCTTAGACAGGTTATACTCGCCAACCTAAGACATGATTGTTTCGTGTAGTGTTATGTTCGTGTCAGGGATATTCACGGAATAAAAGTTGTTGCTTCAACTGAATATGATGTGCAAAAAGTAGAGGGGCAAGATAAGTTGGTTGGAAAATGGGTTCGGTTGAAACGAGTCATTATTAAGATACATTGAGATAAGCGGGTTTAGGTTGACCTGCCGACGCTTTTTTTTTCATTCAATTTTTTATTTTGTTAAATACTTACAAGTATTTTGTTTAGGAGGTCACATGTATTAAAAATATACTTTACATAACTTTTAACCCATTCCTCATTTGGACGCATCTTCTTTTATTTGACCCGTTTGAGATCAAACATAACCTGCGTTAATCTGAACGCAGTGAGACACAGCAGGCTGCAGGAGGCAATGGAGAAATAGAAGAACCACAGAGACAAAGTCAACCGTTGACCGTCATCCCATACTGGATGCTTCAATACATAAGCAAGTAGATTAATAAGCAAGGGTGGGGTTTGGAATGAATATATAGACAGACAGACAGGTGTGGTTTGAGGAGGTTAAATTTATATGTGTTACTATTTTCCAGAACAGAAGATAGTATTTTATACATGTTGCAATAAATGTGTAAGTAATTTACATTCTGGGCTTGTATCCTAGCGGTATCAAGGTGTGTAGAAGGTGTTTCTCCCTAAGTGGTTCGCGGGTCTAGTCCCATGGTGAATATCCGTGTAGATTTAGGAGTTTTAAAGGGCGTGTGAGTTGGATGTTCTTAAAAAAATTATATTCTCGAGTTTCCTTTCCCTTCCAAGTATACTTTATTCTATCCGTCATCCATGGTATCCATTATTAAAATCGGTAATCAATTTGTGCGTTGTGTCATTGGCATATCGTCATATGGAACCTATGCGCCGCTTGGCAGACTATTAATAAAGTAGTAAGTACTAAAAGATGTTCAATTCACATTCGAAATACATTACCTTGTCTTTCAATAGTTTCGAAGTCTTGTTAGTTGTTACGTGTTAGCTCACACCAGTACTAAAAGGCTCTGTGTTTTTTTAAGAATGCCTGTTATATGGGTTGTGTGAGCTTTTACTTGGGTGGGTTTTTGAATGGTGTGGGTGGTTTCATGCAAGCTTCACATGTACTGCATGGATTACTCAGAAACTTATACGAGCCCGGCTTAAAAAGAATGCAATAAGCCTGGTAAACTGAGCGGGTTGGACAGGTTAGGGCGACATGCCAAAATGGGTTCAGATCAAAACAGTTCGGGTCAATACCGGTTTTGAGCATAATGATTCCAATTCAGATGAGTCATTTTAAAAAAGTAACTTGATTATGTCACGACCGACTCTAGGGAAAATGAGCCCACACCAAAACAAAACAAGCCGTTTTCAAATAAGGCACAGTCTGGTCTAGGGGTGCAAGTGCAAACAAGCCGAGCCGAGCCCAAGTTCGACTAGGCTCGAGTAGTTTTTTCACAAGCCAATCTCGAGTAGCTCGCGAGCAACTCGGCTCATTTGCACCCCTAGTTTGGTTCGGTCATAACAAGTTTTGACCAAAATGAACTCAAGTTCAAATGAGTCGTTTTAGGAAAAAAAAAATTAAAATAGGTTCAATGAGTGTAATTTTTTAACGAGCTACCAGAAACGGGTGGGGGTGGTGTCTGCTACAACTAGGTGTTGGTGGTGTTGGCAGTGGGACTCAGCAATGATGGTGGCGGAGACAGAGACTACAGTAGTGACGGCAGCCGTGGACGAGATGGTTTCGGTGTAGACAACAACGATGGTTTCGGTGGTGGCAGTGTCAGCACCAGTGTTGACGGCAGCCGTGGACGAGATGGCGGGGTACCAAAGGCAATGAATAGGTTATGGTGACAAACAAATGTCACAGATGGTGCTAATCAATTTAAACTCAATTCAGATTTACAAGTTCTATGATATGATCTGGTTTAAACATGTTATCTAGTTTTAAGTAGACCCAAATGAACCTGCATGCAACTTCTTCCCCCTGCCCATTCTTTGAAAGTTGATCATGATTGCCACATATATATATATATATATATATATATATATATATATATATATAAGAGTTCAAATAAAAAACAAGTGTTTTGTGAGAATTGTGAGAAGAACTTTAAAATAAAAGAAACCACCTAAATATGACACCATACAATATAATATGAAACAATACAATTATTTAGAAACTACCAATCTCAACCACTAGATCATAGATCCAAGGCCTAGATCTATTCTTATTCTTCTCACAAAAATATTGTTTTTTACATTAACCGTCCCCATATATATATATATATAGGGTAAGGATCCTAAGAGAACCCTTTGCAAATTGAGAACTTTGAGAACCATTTTGGACCACTAAAAACACCTTTGAAAAAAATATTTTAAAAAATCATAAAACAAAAAATAACAAAAATTTTAAAAAAGTTAAAAAACCAAAATTCTTATATTTCATTCCGGTTTCATTAAAAAAAATAAAAATAAATAAAAAAAACAAAAAAAAACGTCGTATTATACTCATATGTATAATTTTATTTAATCTTTAGTTACGTAATATACACATATGTACAGTGTCATTTATCTTAAATTAGTGTATAAAAAAATCATGTAAATGTACATATATGTATATATTATACATATGTGTATATAATTTGGCTAAACCGAGTTTTTTTTTTTTTTTTTTTTATGAAACCGGGATGTTAAAATAAAAATTTTGGTTTTTTTACTTTTTTTTATTTTTGTGTTTTTTTTTATTTTTGAGTTTTTTGTGGTCCAAAATGCTTCTCATGGTTCTCAATTTTAAAAAAAAGTTAAATCATGATCCTATATATATATATATATATATATATATATATATATATATTATACAAACTAATTTCAAGCCTCACCAAGTTTCAAACAAGCTACAAATCATGAGCTATTGGACTGAATAATGTCCAGACATGTCACAAGTTGTTTTAAATGGTCAACAAAATGGCCTTCAAGATCCTTTTTCTCTTTACAATCTTACCCGTAACAACATATCATTGTGGCTTTAAAACTTAAACTAACATCACCAAAAAGCAAGGCCTTTCTCATTGAACTATTGAAGCAAGAACTCCAAAGTTCTCTTAAAAACAAATGTCTAAAAACAACTTAAAACACTCTATCCTGAGTTCATAACATCTCAAACCTATTTCAAAGTTTATTTGTAAACAAGAAGCAAAACATAACAAGCTCAACGATAATAAAATCATCGTAACGACAACGATTCTTTAATTCTTTAATCGCGCTTAATAAGCCCGCCTTTGCGCTTTCTTCGGCTTCTTCACGAAACTCAACCTGATCTTCTTAAGCGTTCTCCTCTTTCTCGCCATCTTTTCAGGCAACGTCTCTCGTTTCTTCTCCTTAACAACTTTAGGCTTCTTCAAGAATCTCGGATCCAACTTATAAGCTTTTACTACGTCCAGTAACCCCTTATTTTCAGCTTCTTTAAATAAAGCATTCGCCTTTTCCATGCGTCCATGAGCACACAACTTCCCCATCAAAAGATCGTAAGTCTTGACCCCAGGCTCACAATCTTTCTTCATCTTCGCAAACACATTCAACGCGTGATCAATCCTCTCAATCCCACACAAAATCTTGAGAAACTCAAAGTACTCCTTTTTATCAAGTTTATCCCCAAATATAGCCGACTTCATTTTATCAATCATTTCATCCCCCTCACCGATTCTCGCAGCTTGATACAAACTCTTGATCAAAACAAGAAACGTTTCCTCATTCGGATGACACCCCCACTCCCCCATCCGATCAAACAATCCCATCGCGTCTTCCGTCTTACGAATCTTGCACAAATTACTAATCAAAACATTAAAAGTTTCCACATTTCTCGGAACCCCTGCAACATCCATATCAATCAAAACCTTCTCCGCTTCTGACTGCAGCCTAAACGGATCCTTCTTCCTACAAAGCTTACACACACAATCAAGAATCGCGTTATACCCAACCGCCTCAATCTCAAACCCGCCCCTATACATCTCCTGCGACAACCTCCGAGCTTCATCAAGTTTCCCATCAACACACCACCCTCTAATCAATGTATCGCAAACAAACTCATCCGGGAAAAACTCATTCGCAACACTAGTGACCAACTTCTCCGCGTAACTCGCAAACCCGTAATCACACAACCTCGACACAACAACCTTCAAAGAATCCAAATTCCGCGCAAACCCATACTCAATTTCCATTTTCTCAAACAATGCCACCACTTGCGTCGGCCTGCCCGCCCGAACCAAGCGATCGACAACCGATTCGAAAGCTTTCGCACCCGAAATGTTCTTACTTGCCAAAAGAAGTTCATGGGTCGCCTTGAAATCTTTCCTACGGCCAAAATAGTCAACGAAATAAGCTAAAGATTCGTCTGTGAGTTCAAAATCGGATCTTGTTGAAACCCATTTGTGGAAATCAAGAGCCGTGCGCCCTGCATCTGGGGATAGATTAAGCGCGGACTGAATAATATTATTATTGAGGGTAATATGGGAAAAGGTTAAATCAAGACGATTGGGTAATGTAAGAGATTGATCATCTGGGTGTTTAACGAGTTCGTGTGAGATTGATTGAGCGATTTCTTGTGAGTCTTGGATTAGGGTTTGTGAGGGGAAAGTGAGTGAAATGGGGGTAGCGAAAGAGTGGGGTTTTGGGTGGTGGGTTGTTGGTGGTGGTGGTGGTGTGGAGAAGTAACGGCGGCGGAGGAAGGTACGGAGGTGTGCCGCCGTCAACGACGGAGGTGGCCGGTGCATATTTGGTTGAGTGATTGGATGGAAACAAGATGAGGGGTTTAGTTTCAAGATTGTTGTTTCTCTAAAACCTAAAATGACTTGACCCGGGTTGGATCCGGATTATTCTCAATCCGGATAGTGTAAAAAAATAAAATCCTACTTCATTACTCGATTTGTTTTCTTTATGTTAAGGGATACCTTATCTTATCTTAAATCTTAAATATATATAAACGAAACCTTTAAAAACTCTCTGGTTGTTTCCTACATTCTTTCAAGCCATCAGATTACATTATTTGTAAATGGAGGTTCCTCATACATTTGATCCGAATTCACGGGTATGGGTCTCACCAAACCCGGATGTTATTTAAACGGGTTATAACATCTAATTAAATTAAAATTAATCTCACCAAATATTTGATATGAAAAATCCAATAAAATAGGGATATACTGAAAGTTAATCTCTAATTTCTTTAAAAAAAGATATATATTACTTATAATTAAAAAATAATTTAATAGTAGCAAAATATAAGCGGGTCATTGGTGTCACCAAACTCAAAGAGCTTTAAGACGGGTTATAACATCTCATTTATTTGTGAAACACTGTAATCATCAAACCTTAAATATATTATTAATTCCTTACAATAAATAAAATAAAATAAAACTAAATAAATATTATAAACGAATAATATAAAACAAACCTGTAATACGAGAGATAAAAACTAGTATATTAATAAGTTTAGGATTGAGCTTATTAGGTTCTATGTCTTAAACAAGAGCATGTTTGAATCCGTGTTCAAAGAGGTTTAACAATTGTTAACATGTTTTTTTTATGAAAAGTAACATGTTAATAACATGCTTATATTTTTCTATTTAAAACTTATATGTTTTATTAAAGTATGTTGCGTATTAATGAAGACTTTATAGATTTTTGTTTCATATATGTTAGTTTATTATGTTGAAGAATTAGGATTATTTATAGGTCATGTTGCGTCGCATTAACCTGATAACTTTTTTCAATACATATGTATTATTTATATTATCTTTAAACACGTATCTAAATAGGTCGTGTCATGTTAACCTGTTTTTAAAAATATTTGTATACTTATTTGAAAAAATGACATTAATAGTTATTATGTCGTGTTTATGTCCAACATCACAGATAATCGTGTCCGACATATTATCACATTCCAACTTTAATCCTTTAATCCTAAAATTACTTAACAATTAGATCCAAATTCCCAATTTGTTTACTTTTTGCTCATATTATAATATTTATTATTATTATTATTTTTTTTTGCATAGGAAACAAGATGAGAGCTTTAATTCAAGATTAATGACATGACCCGGATTAGATCCGGATTCTCAAATGTAAAAAGACCACTTTGGCCAACTCCTTTACTTTTGTGCCTATATTTTTCCAAGGGTTTAACAGTCTTTTTGGGCTAAAGGAATATGAGAGGCATATAATTGGATATTGGATAGAATGAGATATATATAATATTTATTTGTATGGTGATGTGGTTGCCATAAAATCAAAAATCCAACTTCTGCTTCATATTTTGCCCACAATTCTTTCTTCTATTGGCCAAAAATCCAACAAGGTACACTTATAATCTTATTATTTTCATCATATTGATTCATGTATGTATATGTGTATGTGTTCTTGAATGTTAATATTATTCATACAACAGGGTATTCTAATTTCTAAATTAGTTAATTTCACTCCAATTTTGTTAAGAATGATGGGTTATATGATTTGAGTGTAATGCAGTTTTCAATTTATGTATATGAATCACCTGGAGTTAACTTTTTTGTATTCTAATGGTGTTTATTATTAAGTGCCCACATGCTGTTTGATGAAAGTCCTCAATGAAATTAACTTCATAATCTTAATGACTGAATTGTGTAAATTTTACAATCTGATCATTGTTTACGATTGTAACGATTCGGTCAGAGTGATCGCTATTAGGCATTGCGTTATCAGAGCCAACCGAAACCATGTCTCTGCAGCAATTACCTTGTACTCAGGTTAATCTCTTCTCTATCGTTTTTGGCCCGTTTTCGGTAAACAAAAGTCAACATCGTTTCTTTTTGACCCGTTTATGTCAGCTAGGGATATGTACCAATGGTAGGTTTCGAAAAGGCGTGCCCTTTATTGTCAAAGCAGAGCAAATATCAGGAGCTTCAAGAAGTGCAGAAGGTAAGCGTATTCTCATTTGGAATAAAGTTTGTAACTACAATTTATCAAATATCCCATTGTTTTTTTTTGTTTTGTTTTTTTTTTTCAGTATATTATAATCAGAGTTTTTGTTTTACAGATAAATCTGGGAGGCGTCAAATGCTTGCCACTGGTGTAACCATTGCTTCTTGGTTGCTTTTGTCACAACAAAAATCAACAGTGTGTATGTAACTTTCCCTGCTGATTGATAATTATTTTACGTAAATTTACACGAGGTAAAATGGGCGGGGTGGGCAAATTAGGTAATTGGTAAGGGCCGGACCCAATGAGTATTTACACTTTTTTTTGCGTGAATTTAGTTTTTGTATGTGATCACAAATATGCAATTTATTGGTAGTAACCAGGAGGTTTATACAGTAAAAATACAATTTAGCTGACTTTTAACATGTTTGACCCGATTCCCTTTTAGATACTTAAATACTTTTTTATATCCGTTGGAGATGAAACATAACTAAAATCAGACCATTATATATAAGTTATAATAGGCTTGTAAACGAACCGAATAATGAGTGAATCATTCAGCGGGAAGTTCGTCTATTTAATAAACGAATGAACATGAACAAAATTTGTTGGTCATTTAGTCAAACGAATGAACATGAACAAAATTTGTTGGTCATTTAGTCAAACGAATGAACATGAACACATGTCTCATTCGTTTATTTTTGTTCATGAACGTTAATTCATTTAAATTCGTGTATGTTCGTTCTTACGTTAATTTATGTCCGTTTAAGTTCGTTCATTTATGTTTTTTAATATATATAATTTAGACTTTTTAGGTCCATTACAGTTTAGTCTAGTTTTAATTACTTTTTAGGCCCCAAGCATTGTTATTCACACTTACCTCTAATTGGTTTTAGCTCAGTTATGTTCGCTCATCCATGCACAATTAAGTGTGTTCATTTACGTTTGTGAACTGGCCGTTTATACTGTTAACGAACGAACTTAAACATGTTCATTTACTTGCAAACGAACACGGACAAGAATACACCGTTAGTTTAATTGTTGGTGTTCGTCTATTTGTTCTGTTAAAGTTAAACAGACAAACATAAATACGCTTCGTTTGTTCGTTAGGTCCATTTATAGGGCTAAGTTTTAGATACCATATAACTAAATTTATCTATTTATATTTTCGGGTTTACATTTCCTTTATAGCGTTGATAAGATTTGACTTTCATGCGGTCTGATTGATTAACTTATTAATAATCACGGTTTTCTAAGAGTAAACTTTTGATATGACTCAGTTGCTGCAGAAAACGTGAAGGGATTTTTACCAGTCACAGATAAGAAAGATGGATATTCGTTTATATATCCCTTTGGATGGCAGGTAAAATATATGTTTCGTTTTTTTTTTAATTCCTCTTTTTTATGGAAACTGCAATATAATTAGGCATGCGGTTTGATCATCTTTCAATTTTCATGAACAGCGGGAATAATTTCTTTCCTCTTTTAGATTTATTTATTCATTTATCTTTTGAGCCAGGAAGTTGTTGTTGAAGGGCAAGACAAGGTTTTTAAAGACGTTATTGAACCATTAGAAAACGTGAGTGTTAATGTGTTCCCTACAAACAAAGATAACATTCGAGATCTTGGTTCCCCACAAGAGGTTTGCTTAACATGTATCAAATTTTCAGAATATATATAAAATGCATTTTTATAAATCATCTGTATTTATTTTTATTGTTTCCTGCATCTTATAAAAACAGTTGGTTCTAAAAGTATGTTTTGTATTTCACTTTTTGAAACTCATTTGTTAGCATGTGTTATGACCCTCAATAATGCGATGTTTATTCTCAGGTCGCGGAAGCGTTAATTAAAAAGGTTCTTTCTTCCCCGACACAGAAGACAAAACTACTCACTGCAGCTGAGGTTAGATACTTAAATATATCTGCGTATGCTACATTCCTCCATTACCGACTTCCTAAATTTGACACACTTTTTAGCTTTATATATATGGCATATTTTCTGTAGCTACTATAGTTTGCTTTAACCGAACGAACTTAAACATGGTATATTCGTTTGTTTTGTTTATATATGGTATATTTATGTTTTAGTCGTCTTATATAGGCCAACATAGTTATCGATTTTTTCTACACAAAAGATGTTTTCCTTTTAATTCTCCTTATTTGCTTGAGAAAATTTGAATTATAATTTACCTTTCTATTTCGCAGCATGATGTTGATGGGAAAGCTTATTACACCTTTGAATTTGTTGCTCAAGCTCCCAACTTTACTCGCCATGCTCTCAGTACAATCACAATTGGCAACGGTACAAACCACGCTCAAACGGGCCGGGCCTGACTGAGCCAGACCATCTGCTTGTTTTTGTCCTTTAGAAATTATATGAATAATTTACATTTTAACCAAGTTTAAAGAGTTTACTCATTTGTCATGATGTCAATAAAATACAACCCGAGTCAACCCATTACTTGTCAGACGGGTCAAAGTCGCGACCTCTAAATTTCCTAACTTTTCTGTGGCTGAGTTTTGTTTGTTTTGATGTTTTAGGGAAGTTCTACACTTTGACAACAGGGGCAAATGAGAGACGATGGGGCAAGATGAAAGATAAATTGAATACGGTGATCGAATCGTTCAAATTCTTCAATGTCTGAATATTCATTCATTGTTTCAACTTCATGGCTAACACTGCAGGCTATCCAATTTCCATATATAGTTGAGCATTTGTATTAAAAATTTAAGTATCTTTTCCTTTATATATCGCTTACGGTTTGTCCTTAAATAACAATTCAGTTTTACTTCAAGATTTGTTCTTTATATAACAAACACACACACACAGTAAATTTCACTTTTCGTTCATTAAGCATATAGAAAATTTCAGGTTTCGACCTTAAACTAAAACAATAATAAGAAACATCCTTTATGCTTTAAAAAGTTTACATATTTTGTCCTTTCAATTAACGGCGTTTATGGCGGTACTGACGGAAAAACTGGCACGCCTCCTTCGATACCGGAGATTTTTTGTTTATTGCTCGGGTTCTAAGACCGGGAGCATTACTCGACACACAACATGTAAAAACTATAAAGAACACATAATACAACTATACAAATATACAAAGTAAGGATATACTGGAGTATGGCTAGCTGTATCATTTACAAGTCACTCTCAGATAAGAAAGAGTTTTAGTTTTGATTATTTTATTTGTTGCAGACACCACCAATATATAACTTTTGCCTAAGTTAATGTATATAAAAACTTAAAATCAATTAAAATATAAACTATGATAACTAAAGTAAATATTTAAGGTTTAGTTCACAGATAGTTCAATAAAACATCATGGTACCAATTGCAGATATAATGATTGGATTCTTACATCATGGTACCACTTGCATACCTTAAGCCAAAGCAATCATGGTAGACACCTTAGCTTTGACTGATTTTTTGCTTTATAACATTTAATTTGACCTATAATTTTAAAAATATTTAACTAACAGTAACAGTTAAATGTATAAAAATAATGGTTAAAAAACATTTAAGTTCTGCAATTCGTACGTGACATGAAAATAAACAAGTTTGGGTCGGCTAACACGGCCTGCATACTAAACTTGTGAACCCAACCGCGACCTATTTAATAAATGAGTTAACCCGAACATTTAATTAAGAGTTTTTAAAATAAGTTTACATTTAGATTTTCGACATAAAAAGGTGTTAAATTTTTAAGTTAAATTTTTTGACTTTCTAAATTTTCCTTCAATTATGTTAAATTCTAAAAGTGAGAAAAATTTTATCAGTTGATCATCTTCATTCAGCTGCTCTGATCTCGAGCTAAATATATATAATTAAGTTTGTTGATTGGGAGTGTGAGATTGGGAAACGTAAATTATTAAAGACATCAATTATAAGCAAGCTCACTGGGGTTTGAATTATGTATTATTCATTTACGCAAATGAGCATTAAACGATCCATAAAAGATATAAACACGACATGATTTTAAATATGTTCGGCGCGACCCGAATAGACATATGGTTCGTGTTCATGTTCATCTATTCAACCTGTGAAACACGTCATGCTTGACCTCATTACAAAGATTTATAAAGAAAACTCACGAACTTGTTATATTCTTTTATTGTAGCAAATTTAATACTTAAAAATATTATTTTTATAAGATTTTTTATTTTATTCTTTACTAGCAAGTGGATGCATTGAGTTTAATGATTCAATCATTCTTTGCCCATTCATGGCATCTCACATGTTTGAGTCCAGTTGCAATGACACCATTATGTTTGTCCTTTTGAATCTTGTACAAAAGTAACAAAATTATCTATATCTTCATATAAAAGTTTATTAGGCTTGTTATAGAATTAAATGTTAGTAAATGAACATGTTAGCTAAAGCTGAAAATTTCTACTGATTTGTTCATGTGAATCAAATGACATTTAGCTCAATGGTATCTTAGACCACCCATTATGAGCGTGGAGGAAAGTCGGGCGCAGTTGGGCGCGGAACACCACCAAGGGACGCCCTTGGTGGTGGGCGCCGTTGGCGAAAATCGTCAGAACAGCCGGCACGGAAGAGGAAAAGAAGTGGGGCCCAGCCCACAACGGATATATTACCGTTTTAATAAAAAAAATTCAAAAAATATTATATATATATATATATATATACCATTCACTCAATCTTTACAAAAACATATCCTACACTCTTAAAACTTATATAATTTTCTGCAAAAATATGTCTTCCGAATCATCTTCGACACCCGACTACTACCCCGATCCCGACGTTATTACAGACTCGGATTCATGGGATGAAGTGATATTTAGTGCTATTCGAGATGCTGCCCGAATCTTAGTCGAGCATTGCGAAATCTCACAACCACGAACAAGACGACCTCATCTTCAACGGGATCGTATAGGTGCTCATGAACGGTTGATAAAAGATTATTTTAGATAAAAATCGACTAAGGATAATGTATCCAAATCTGTCATGTGAGGTATAGTGCTAACACGACAATAATGATTGTATAAACGAGGTATTGATGAACACAAGGATTTGATCACGAGGGAAAAAACCCTTAATTACGATAATCTTTACTTCGGTCAAAAACTAACAAGGTAATCTTTGGTCGAATTGCTTCGGTCAAGGATTAACAAGGTAATCTTTGGTCGGATAGTACGTGATTATAGTAATCTCCGGCACAAAAAACCCCCGGACGGTGAAAACTATCACCGTCAAGTTTATTAATGGTCAAAGGTGATTACAATTGTTGCGGAGTTGATGATCAACTAATGCTATGTGAGTACAAAATATCTTAACCACTAGAGTACGTGAGATTGTGTGTGTTCTACTGTTGATCTCAACTCCGTATATAAAGAAAAATGAATGCAACAAACTAACAACTATTCCTATAATCTCGCTAGTCTTCCACCTTCTTCCAACGTGCTAATTGACCACGTGCCACATAAATCCGATAGCGAGATAAATGGGAGAATAAGTCCAAGAGCTGTTGTTGATATTTAAACATCCGTCTTCACACGAAATCGTCCATTAATAGCTTTGTTGAATGAGGATCCTAGATCCATACTAAATCTAGATGAGACTCCATGAGGATAATTGATGAAAGTACATCTTAGAATTGTTATACATGTCTAACACATCACCATACTAAACGCAATCATTAGTAAACAAATAATACAGAGGATCGTCGATCCTTTATAACCTGGAACCTATCTCAAGGATAATCTATCCATCAGATAGTTAAGGATTAAGGATCCTTAGCATAAAATTCATGCCCTAACAATTGCCCCCAAAATGGCGGGTGATTGTGTAAAACAACTGTCATTTTGAATTTCAAATCTCTGCAAAAAAGAAGGTGATTAGACGTGAGTCAGGCGGTTTAATATCCACAAACCATAATTATACGCCGCCTATATATGCGATGATTATAACTCTTTTATAACCACAGATCCAGGCGTCTCTCAGGTATCCTTCTTTCCTCTTGTTTAGTTTCCTTCAACATGTCGACTACTTCTGTACCCTCTTCGTCTTCTTCTTTCAATCACATCGATCCCGATGATCTTTATCTACAAGGCATCCTCCAAGCCCCCTCTTCCGAAGTCTGTAGATTCACAGATCCAGAAATCGATGAAAGCCGATCATACTTTCCAGCCGATACAGTTTTCCGACCCTTCGACTCTACAGCCCGTAGCGATAGCATCTCGAAAAACTGGGTTTGCTTTCCGGCCCAACCGTTTTTGATAGGTTACAAGTATCCTTTTCCCGATTTCACCCAAAGGTTCTTCACCCTAACGGGAATTAGTTATATACAGACCATGCCGATGTTGTGGAGAACCCTTCATACCATAGAGAGGGTAACCGAAGAAGAAGGAGTCGAGTTTGGCTTAGCAGAATTAGCATACATGTACAATCTTGTTACCCATGGTTCCAAACGCTTCGTCTTCAAATCGAAACCTCACCAAGAAATTCCCATTTTCAAAGTCACTCTTAATGGTACCCTCTGGAAAAACCAATTTTTCTTTGTAAGAAGGGATTCCATTCCGGATGGAACTAACCTTCCCAAAAAGTGGATACCAAAGGGTATGATCTAGGATCCTTAGGTAACCAGGTAGGATACTTTATTCTTCTGCTAATAATTTTCATTGCTTGTGTAGTTGAAAATTTCGATTTGCTGCCTGATCTTCCTGGAGTCGAAGATAGAGTCAAGAAGTTCTTGTCACTGGATCCTGCAATCAGAACCTTTCAAGCCAAGTTTATTGAAGCTTTTCAAGGATCAAATTCTGAGTCAATCATGTCAAGTAAGAGTAGTAATTTTTAGTATTAAAAAGTGTTAGAGTTGAAAACTTATCTTTCATTTGTTGTTTACAGGTGCTCCAAAATCAGGAAAGTCTGCTTCCAAGTTCTCCCTTAAGGATATCGACTGCATGTTTACCAAGAAAAAGACCCCGAAATCAACCTCTACGTCCGAGCCTCTTCCGATCACCCGAGCCAAGTCAGGGGCTAAGAGCAAGAAGAGTTCAGATCCAGATAACCCCTTTGATGCCGAAAAGCAGATTCTAGAAATGCTTTCTACTGTAAGTATCCTTTATTCTTGTCAATCTTTATTATCCAAGTATCTTCCCAAGTTTATCCTGCTTTCTTTTATAGGCCATCAATTCTGCCCGAAGCCATTATAAGAAGACTGTTGCAGAGCATGAAGAGACCCTTGCTACGATGAGATCTATGGCTGCTGCTAAGGATAAGGCCCTCTCAAAGATAACTAAAGAGAAGAGACAAATAGAGGATCATGCTGCCGCACTGGCAGTCCAATGCAGGACGAAATCAACCGGGCTACCGATGAGGCAAAGGTTTGGGCAGCCAAGTCGGTCCTCGAGGCTAGGATCAAACTTGTGACTGAAGCCAATGATCCATCCTTTGACAAATCTTCATGGGAAATCAAAGAATGGAAGCAAGCCTTGATCGACTTGGGTGGAGGCGAGGATGAGGCTGAAGGTATGATGGTTGATGCAGGTGAAGCAGGGACGAGCGGTGTGAAGGGTCAGGATGAAGCTGAAGGAGGAAATGAGGCCACGGTGGAGGTGGAAGCAAACGCATGAACGGGCGATGAAGGATACAGAAGATAAGGCCCAAGCCCGTTTTATTTTGCTTTTATGATGTTTTTATGAACAGTTACTATGGTCTGTAATAAAGAGTAGTAACTAGGATAAAGGATCCATGATCCATAAGACAATTTGCGGGGGTGACAAAGGTGGAGGGATCCTCTGTTTGTGGGGATGAAGCCTTTGTTGCCCCTGTCTTTTAATTTTCCTGCACTTATGAAATGTTAATAATACTTACTTAACCCGGATGGATGGTCCATATTTTGCATGGTGAAGTCCGGGTTAAGAATTTTGGATAAGTCCATGTGGCTTATTTTAATTAATATAAATCTTTTAACTATTTGCATGTTGTTTATTTTAAAAGCTTGTTTGATATAACTTTAGCATTATTGATAGTTTCGAAAAACAATCTTGATTAAGAGATTTTAGGATAAAAGATCCTTACGAAAGTTACATAGGATAGAATATCCTTAAAAACAAACAGCATGATAAGATATCCTTGAAAGATGATAGAAGTTATACAATAGAATATCCTTAAAGGATAAATTTTAGGATAAGGTACCCTTAAAAATAGGTTAAAAACTTTTGTAACAAAACATCTTCAAAGGAATAATCCTTCGAACTTGAAATATCCAAAATTATTGCAACTAATATAATACATAAATTAATTAACTGAGATCATCCAGAAGGTCTAGGTAGACCTAGGTTATCATAAGTATCGAGCTTTCGGTGATCCTTAAAGGAATATCTTTAGGATTCTGGATCCTTAGAATTTCGATCTTCATAAAGAACTTAGAAAATCTGTTGCAAACAATTTATAATGTTAACTGGGATCAAACCCATTAAGGTGGGGACAAGCCCAAATAATAAACTGGGGACAAGCCCGTGCAACTGGGGACAAGCCCAAACTGGGGACAAACCCAAAACTGGGGACAAACCCAATACTGGGGACAAGCCCAAATGCGGATGTTAACTCGCCCAAACGAAGATAACGTGAAAACGTTATAAACTTTAGCTAACATGAAAATTTTAGAAACCTTTGTCTTGAGATAACGTGAAAACGTTATAAACCGGTGGTATGGTACGTCTACCATAATTCGTAGGATCCTCCATATAGCCGAAAACAACGAAATTGTCAGTCACTAAGCGTGTACTGGTCCCGCTGCCCCGGACTATACGTTGGATAGCGTGCGCTCCAGGCGAGAGTGTAGAAACTCTATTTATAAGAAAGGTGAAAACCTTTAAACCTTAGAGGATATGACCATCGGGGGTCATACTCAAACGTGGGCTAAGCCAAGGGAAACAAGATAGTACCTTGAATGTAAAGGAGAGGTGGCCAACCTCTTGACTATTACACATCTCAATAATACCCTGCATTGATATTTAAGACTTGGAAAAGATAAAATGTTGAGAATATGTTATCCTTAAATTAAGAATAATAAAATGAAAAGGATAAGTGATTGGATAGATATTACCAATTTCGGGGATCCTTAATCTTTTAAAGATAATATATCCTCTCAGGATATAGGATCCTGATTATAAAAAATACTTCTTGAGGTGGATAGCATTCCATGCCCTTGGTAATCTATTGCCTTCCATTGTGAGCAAATGATATGCCCCCTTTCCTGCTTCCGACTCGATCTGATAAGGTCCTTCCCATTTGGGTGGTAACTTTCCATAAGCCGGATTGGTAGTATTTTGGAAGGCTTTCCTCAAGACTAGATCTCCTTCTTGAAATCTCCTGATTCTTATATTCTTGTTGTATGCCCCAACTACCCTTTGTTGATAAGCTACCATTCTGATCTTGGCCAGGTCTCTGAGTTCTTCAACAGTATCCAAGTCTTCAAGAAGGATTTCTTCGTTGGCTTTAGGATCACGGATGCTTGTTCTTGATGTAGGAACCACCATCTATGTTGGGATTACCGCTTCTGATCCAAATACCAATGAAAAGAGTGTTTGGCCTGTTGCATTATTGGGTGTTATCCTGTCGGCCCAAAGAACATATGGTAGTTCCTCGGCCCACTTTCCATTCTTGGATCCTAGCTTCTTCTTTAAGTTGTTGATGATGATCTTGTTGCTAGACTCCGCTTGACCGTTAGCTTGAGGATGCACTGGTGTTGAAGTAATCATCTTTATGCCCCAGCTGTCACAAAAGTTAGTTGTTCTTTTCCCAATAAATTGGGAACCATTATCACATATAATCTCAGAAGGAATACCAAATCTAGTTATAATATTCCTTTTGATAAAAGATATAACTTCCCTTTCTCGAACTTGTACGAATGCTTCTGCCTCGATCCATTTAGAGAAGTAGTCCGTCATGGCGAGCATAAAGACCTTTCCACCTGGTGCCTTTGGCAGCTTCCCAACAATGTTCATCCCCCATTTCATGAAAGGCCATGAAGAGGATATAGGATACATTGGTTCTGCTGGTTGATGAATGATATTTGCATGACTTTGGCAGGCATCACACTTCTTCGAATACTCTACTGCATCCTTCTTCATTGTTGGCCAGAAGTACCCCGTTCTAAGTATCCTGGAGAATAATGCCCTTCCTCCTGTGTGGTTGCCGCAATCTCCTTAGTGAAAGTCTTTAAGTACTTCTTGGATTTCAGGATCCTCATGCACCTCAAGTATGGACCTGCAAGAGATTTCCTGTATAGCATATCATCTAATAAAATATATTGTGATACCTTGAGTTTGAAGGATTTCGGATTCTCCGTAGCTGGGATTTCTCCAGTTTGAATGTACTTTTTGATTGGAAGGATCCAGGATCCTTGATTGTCTGAGGATAATGGATCCCAAAGTACAATATGCTTATCACTTGTTATTTCCCCAACTTCTTTCTCTCCTATTGCTAGCGAGAGTATGTGGATAATTGGGATCTTCGTATCTTTTGGAATTTTCAAGGATGAAGCTAAATTTGCTAAAGCGTTTGCCCCGGCATTTTCTTCTCTTCATACCTGTGCTATACTAAACACTTTGAAGGATTTTGCTAATTCCTTCACAATTTCTAAATATTTGATCATATTTTCACCTTTCACGGTATAAGAACCGTTGAAGTGGTTAGTAATGAGTAAAGAATCCATATAAACTTGAAGATACCTGATCCTCATACTTTTGGCTAAAAGTAAACCTGTTATGAGTGCTTCGTATTCTGCCTCATTGTTGGTAGCTTGAAATGCACATGCAATGGACTGGGGTATTATGTCCCCCTGTGGCGATTTCAGTAGTATGCCCAATCCAGTTCCTCTTACGTTGAATGCTCCATCTGTGAAGAGGATCCAAGGATCCTTGGGTTACATCTAGTTTCTGAACCTCTAGGTCGGCTTCTTTTTGCATGTCACTGCTGAAATCAGCCACAAAGTCTACAAGTGCCTGCGATTCGATAGCTGTTCTAGGCTCATACTGAATGTTATATGCGCTCAGCTTCACAGCCCACTTAGCCATTCTACCTGAAAATTCTGGCTTTCTGAGAACATTCTTAACAGGATAATTAGTTTTCAAAATAATAGCATGGGTCTCAAAATAATGTCTTAATTTAGTAGAAGCCATAATTAAAGCAAGAATTAATTTTTCATGGTGAGAGTACCTGGCTTCTGCATCTAACAGACTCTTACTTACATAATATACAGGGTGTTGTTCACCTTCATGATCCTTGACGAAAACAGCACTCACTGCATTTCCCGAGATAGCTAAATACAGATATAAGGATTCTCCATCCACAGGCTTCATTAGAGCTGGAGCCGAGGATAAGTAATCCTTCAAGACTTTAAGCACAGCCTCATGCTTTTCCGACCACTCAAACTTCTTATTCTTCCTAAGGATATCATAGAAGTCCTTACACTTTTCGGAGGATCTTGAGATGAACCTGTTGAGAGCGACTATTCTTCCTGTGAGCATTTGGACATCTTTTGCGTTTGCAGGAGACTTTAAATTGAGGATGGCTTCAATCTGCTCGGGGCTTGCTTCAATTCCTCTTTTAGTCACCATATATCCCAGAAATTTTCCAGCCTTAACACCAAAGTGGCATTTTGCCGTATTCAATTTCATGTTATATTGGTCGAGGATATTGAATGCTTCTTCAAGATCTCTGAGGTGATCCTCGGCTCTCTTTACTTCACCACCATATCATCTATGTAGACCTCCATAGTCTTACCTAATTGATTCTTGAACATCATGTTGACTAGTCTTTGGTATGTTGCCCCTGCATTTCTTAGTCCAAACGGCATAGCAGTATAACAGTATATGCCGGTAGGAGTCATGAATGCTGTATCCTCTTGATCAGATGGTTCCATATGGATTTGTTGGAATCCAGAGGAAGCATCCATAAAGGTAAACAATTCATGTCCTGCCGTTGCATCCACCATGGAGTCTATATGTGGTAACGGGAAAGGATCCTTGGGACATGCCTTGTTTAAATCTGTAAAATCAACACACACCCTCCACTTTCCATTATTTTTTGAAACTACAACCACATTAGCCAACCATCGAGGATACTGAACCTCTCTGATCATACCGGCCTTAAGAAGTTTCTCAACCTCTTCTTGTATGATCTTGTTCCTCTTTGGAGCGAATTTTCTTCGCTTCTGATGGACGGGTTTGACAGATAAATCATGGCATAGTTTGTGAGTGATTACCTCTTTTGAAATACCTGTCATGTCTGAGTGCTTGAAGGTGAAGGTAGATTTTCTTTGTCCCAAGAAGGATACTAAATCCTCCTCGATTTTGCTGGGGATACTGGATCCTAGGAACACCTTTACCTCTGGATCCTCAGGGTCCAATGATACTTCTTTAAGGTATTTCTCCCGAGCTTCCAGCACGTCCCTAGAATGCTGCTGTTGTTGTTATGCTATAGTTTGTTTGGCTGTTGGCTTCATTGATGAAGAATAATAGTTCTTGGCCTCTGCTTGGTCATCAACTATCTTCACAACTCCCCAAGGGGTAGGCAGTTTGATGCATTGGTGATACGTTGAGGCTACTGCCTTCATTCCATGCAACCAGGGCCTACCTAAAATAACATTGCAACAAGAAACAATAACACAAAATTTCTGGTATGAATTTAACCCTTCAATATAAATTGGGAGGTTGATGTCCCCCAATGTTTTCTTGGTTTCACCACTGAAACCGACTAGCACTGATGTTCTAGGAATGATCTCTGAGTCTGGTATGTTCATATTTTTGAGGACATCATGCTGGATAATGTTGACTGAGCTCCCTCTGTCTACTAGGATCCTGCATACATAATGGTTAGCGATAAATAAAGTAATGATCAAACCGTCATGGTGAAGATCCTGGAAGTTTAGTTTGTCTTCATCGTCGAAGAAGATCCTTTTGTCTGTTGTTAAGGTAGTGGATACTATCGGTTGGTCTCCGTTATCCATCTTGACTTCTTTGGCAAGTCTTTTTGCTGCAGAGAAGGAAGTTCCACAAATGTCTGATCCTCCAGAGATGAAATTCACCATTCGGACATCCAGCTCATCCTTCTGAGGATCCCGGATCTTTGAGTCGAAGAGACCCTTCGATTAGTCACTCGAGTAATGGGGATAAACGGTCTTCTTTCGTCGTCCAACTCGAATTCTTTTGTGGGCTTCTCTTCTATGGCACACGAATCTTGAAATATTTCGTAGTCTCTGGAGACAAAGTTGATCACATGAGCGTCTGGTGGTGGCGACGTTTCTTTTATGGAAGATCTTCAGGATCCTGGATCCTGGATTTTTTTCCTTCCCAAGAGTTCTTTAAATTGACCCTTGCTCAGGAGGTATCCAATTTCCCTCCTTAAGCCGATGCATTCATCTGTTGTGTGGCCAAAGTCTTCGTGAAAGGCACACCATTTAGACTTGTCTTTGAAGGCAGACGCCTTCTCGTTCTTTTGGGGCCACCTTGCTTTATCTCCTAGATTCTTCATGGCGCAAATCAAGCCATGGGTATCTACGGAGAAACAGTACTCAGAGATGCATGGACAATCTTCATCATTCTCTCCTTCTTCAACTGCTCGTACGTTCTATTTGTTGAACTTGTTATATGGCTTTGTGTTGTTGTTCTTGAACGAGAATCCTTGCTTCTTGTTGGAGGATTCTTGTTTCGTCTGATTCCCCAGACGATCCTGGATCGTCTTGTCATCCTCCAACCGTATGAATCTGAGCGCCATGTTCCTTACTTCATCTAGAGACCTGCAAGGAGTCATCACAAGATCATCATAAAAGGGGGAGCTCCTCTGAAATCCCATCTTGAAGGCCTCAACAGCAGTAGCCATGTCAAGATTAGGGATTTCTAGAGCTTCCCTACCGAACCTTGTAACAAAATCCTCAAGGGATTCATCACTAGGTTGGATAACTCGGTATAAATCACTGGTTAACTTCTCGAATTTCATACTACAGGAAAACTGGATGTTGAACAAGTTAACTAAATGTGAAAAAGAAGTAACAGAAAAGGGAGGAATACTTAGCAGCCATTTTAATGCAGATCCTGTGAGTGTGGATCTGAATCCTTTGCATAAGCAAGCTTCTTTGAGTCTCTCAGGAATGGGGTTGATTTCCATCCTTTCCCTATATCGTGCAACGTGCTCCTCATGATCCGTGGTCCCATCATAAGTCTTCATGTTGGGGGTTTGAAACCGCTTCGGAATCTCAGCATCACAGATAGGTGGAGCAAATCTTGATAACTTGTGGCTTCCCTCAGGTATCTCGGGGATTGGTCGTATCACCCCGGGAACACTAGATATCATATCCTTAAGCTTCTTTAGTTCTTTGGTCATGGCCTGGTTGATACTTGTATCCTGCATGGGACCACGGTTAGTATCTAAGGATATAGGATCATACAAGTTACCTCTTTGCTTGGTGAAGGTCGGCATCCCGGATGAATAGTTGGGATAAAAAGAATCTACGATAGGAGTTGGTCCTCCAGAGGCTATGGTCTGCATGGGGATTATATCTCCTTCATGGACTTCAGAGGATCGTTGATGTTGAACTCCTGAGGATCCTTGATTCTGAAAGAAGGATCCTTGAGGTTGGGAATTATAGGATCCTTGGTGATATAACCCAAAGGATCCTGGTTGAAGGATGGATGATCCTTGTGGGACAGTTGAGGATCCTTGAGTTAGTTGACCCATGGATCCCGGTTGAAGGATAGATGATCCTTGTTGGAAGTATGAGGATCCTTGAGTGTGCTGACCCATGGACCCTTGTTGAAGGATAGATGATCCTGGCTGAAACAGCGAGGATCCTTGAGTCTGTTGACCCATGGATCCTTGTTGAAGGATAGATGATCCTTGAGTAAACTGAGCCATGGATCCCGGACTGGTGAAATCCAGCATCCTGGGTATCAGGGGGTGTGATCCTCCGCTGGCCTCTTTGTCCTCTTGAGATCTTCTATCTCACAAAGGATCCTCTGGTTGGTCTTGGTCTGTTGCTCCATATATGATTTAACCTGCGAAAACATAGATGAAACATCATTGTTAGTATTAACCACCGGCGCAGCAGCGGCGGTCTTTGAGCTCTGGAAGACTGGTAGTTGCGTCTTGCTTCCAGCAGCAGCAGGCCGTTGTGTTCCCGTAATTGGCGGAGGAAGTGGTGGCAAGGTCCTTGATGAGAGAGGAACCGTAGCCGGCATAGTTGATGAAGCAGAGGTTGATTGAGAGGTCATTGGAAGTGATATAGGTATGAAAAAATCGAAAATTGATAGGAGTAATATGGATTATAGCACCAATTGCCCCACGGTGGGTGCCAAATTGTTTTGGATAAAAATCGACTAAGGATAATGTATCCAAATCTGTCAAGTGAGGTATAGTGCTAACACAACAATAATGATTGTATAAACGAGGTATTGATGAACACAAGGAATTGATCACGAGGGAAGAAACCCTTAATTACGATAATCTTTACTTCAGTCAAAAACTAACAAGGTAATCTTTGGTCGAATTTCTTCGGTAAAGGATTAACAAGGTAATATTTGGTCGGATAGTACGTGATTATAGTAATCTCCGGCACAAAAAACCCCCGGACGGTGAAAACTATCACCGTCAAGTTTATTAATGGTCAAAGGTGATTACAATTGTTGCGGAGTTGATGATCAACTAATGCTATGTGAGTACAAAATATCTTAACCACTAGAGTACGTGAGATTGTGTGTTTCTACTGTTGATCTCAACTCCGTATATAAAGAAAAATGAATACAACAAACTAACAACTATTCCTATAATCTCGCTAGTCTTCCACCTTCTTCCAACGTGCTAATTGACCACGTGCCACAGAAATCCGATAGCGAGATAAACGGAAGAATAAGTCCAAGAGCTGTTGTTGATATTTAAACATCCGTCTTCACACGAAATCGTCCATTAATAGCTATGTTGAATGAGGATCCTAGATCCATACTACAGCTAGATGAGACTCCATGAGGATAATTGATGAAAGTACGTCTTAGAATTGTTATACTTGTCTAACACATCACCATACTAAACGCAATCATTAGTAAACAAATAATACCGAGGATTGTCGATCCTTTATAACCTGGAACATATCTCAAGGACAATCTATCCATCAGATAGTTAAGGATTAAGGATCCTCAGCATAAAATTCATGCCCTAACAGATATTATTACAAGAAAAAAACACGAGTTGGCCAGAAAGGACATCGAAAGGGCATTTGGGGTAATAAAGAAACGTTGGTCTATTGTTAGACACCCGGATCATATTTAGCAAATGGATAAGTTAATAAATGTAACGTACACTTGTATTATCTTGCACAATATGATATTGGAGGACTCAGGTAGAGCAATTTGTCACGAACGAGTACAACGATGCGCCCGAGCTGATCACAACACTAAACGAAGATGAGAACCTTGTTAATTTATTAAGAACACGAAGAAGGGAAACATATTTCAGCCTTCGATCAGATTTGGTTGAACATATTTGTAGAAACAGGCAACATAGCAGCGACAACAACAACAAATAAAAATAGTTATTTATTTGTTTATTCATTTGTATGTTTTAAAATTTAATTTTGTTTGTTTTTATATTATTATTATTATTATTGTATTTTAAAATTTTGTTGGTTTTTTTGTTTTATAAAAAAAAAGTTAAAGGGGCTTCGATGCCCTCTCGCATATTTGGGTGGAGCTTTGATGCCCCCAGTGCCCACGTGGCCCTGACGTGGCGTTGTGGAGGGGCATCAATGCCCCTCACCATAGATGATTGTCTTAGAGCATTCTCATCCTATGCCCTAATATTATGTGAGGGAAGATTGCAAATTATAGAGTGGAGTTTTGAGTTGTTGTGAGTGTAAATTGTAGGGTGGAGAGTGAAACTGTAGTGATTTTTTGTACATTTAGGGAATAAACGTTTGCCCATATTTATTTTTTAATATTTTTTGAATTGGTTTTGTCACAGCCCCCGACCCCTATACCCTGGGAGGGAAGCCGTGAACATTGATTGGTGGTATCGGTGTTTATTAAATTATTTTGCAACGGAATATTCATCAGAACCGTAGTTAGGAAAAATGATCAGCGTTTTAAAAACACCATGATTATTATTATGATAAAACGGGAATTTAATCACTTTTGATACAAACATAAATTTTATAGGGTTAAACCCTAATTTACAAAACACGTTTCTTTATTCTGGTGACAAGCCACTTATTTAAGCTGGAAGCCCGCATGCATCATTCCTTTGTCTCTAACAAGTCACCTGAAACATGTTTAAAATATTTGATCAGCAAGAAATACTGGTGAGTACATTCATTTGTAAATGACACATTTTACAGTTACAACATTAAGATGTTTTTACACCTGCCTGTTTACAAATTACCGAAAAGTACTTGTCACTCGACCGTATCTATGACTGTGGCCATATTACTTATTGGCTAACACTTGTCCAATAAGTAACGTGTAATAGCCCAGTAGGCAAGCCTTGTATACAAAACCCCACAATACCAGTAGTAACCATCCCATAAGTCTACAGAAACTTAATCACTGTAATGTATTTAAAATACTTTTAAGAATATATTTGAAAACATTTAGTCCATCTGTCATGAGTTTTATAGGTTTTGAAATCATCATGACAGTGTCGGGAAAACAGTTGTCTCACGTAAATGTGAGTGGTACAAATGTAACATCGCGGAAATTTTGAGCCAAAAATGTCAACTTTTCAAAGTTAAGGGACCGAATCTGCCAAAATCCAAACTCCAGGGACTAAAATGTAAATTCTGTTTTCTTGTCCTATCGCGATACGCGACGGGACAAAAGACAAGCCCATCACGTATCGCGATGGGGCTTGGTCAAAGCTTCTGGAAGGTCAATAGCGATACGCGATCGCTGATTGAACCAACGTCATCGCGATACGCGATGACGTGGCCTGACACGTTATGACACGTGTGCCACGTGGCACATGGTGGCACCGTCTGCCGCCACGTGGTGTCGCCGCATGGCAGGTCTACATGGTGACGGTGATGACCTACGTGGCGCTACGCGACGGGTACCAAGGGGGCGGGCGCGTACCGCGATGGGACACCAAATTTGCCTATAAATAGCAAGGTCCGGGTTTGATATTTTCACACAGCAAAACCTTCATATCTTTCTCTCTTTATCATCTCTCTAAACCTCGAAAAACGTTCCCTCGATCCACCTCGAAAACCGTGCTCGATTCCTCGTTTTCCGTGCCATACCTCGATACTCGTGCCATTTTCCGATGACGTATATCAAGAAGACGATCCCATACCGACGTTCCGACGATCATCTTGGAGTGTGTGCCATGAAGTGTTGGTGCCTCGAGAAGCGTGCCAACAGTGATAAAGATTGGTGATTTTGTTTGACGTAAAGAAGTGTTGATCAAGTGGCGAGGGAGTGCTGCCCGAATCCTTAGGATTTCCAAAACGCCAACAAGGTTAGTCGTAATGTCAAATGAATGTAATATACTATTCTATAAAAGGCTTAATACCCTAAGTCGAAATTATATTCAATACCTCGAGAATAAAAAGAAATAACAAAGAAAAGAAAGAAAGAAAAGAAATATATAAGTGTGTTATATAAATTCTTTGTTATAACTATTATTATTATTTAAGTATAATGAGTATTCTTAAAAATAATAAAGAAAAGAATACGTTTCTTAAAGAAGAAGAAACGTAGGGTTTTTATAATAAACTAAAGGTTTATAAACATTACTTTTAAACTAAAGGTTTTCAAGTAAACGAGAATTGAACTAAAGGTTCATCGAGGTAAAGTAAAGACTAAAGGTCTTAAGCCGGATTTTATATCCGACTAACAAATAGTTATACTCGTACTATAGGTGCGAGATAGCAAGAAAGAGACTCAAGGAGGGTGTTGGAAACCGATACCAATCAAAGGTGAATATGCCACACTTTTACAAACTTGTTTTCAAACAAATAAATGTGTTATGTGTAAAACTTTACATGAGACCAAGTGTCTCTAAAAACATTATGAATAAGAGTAAAAGCCTAGCCCTCAGGCTATAGTATACGTTTGTCTGGATCCTTACATATGTGGTTAAATGCGGTGGGCACATCGCACCACGCCTGGTCACGACCTCCAGCCACGATGGGCCGAACCAAAGTATGTTCGAGTGAGAATGACCTTGTGTATATTTATGGTACCTAAGTATGTCGAAACGCTGCGGTGTTTTGCTGGGGTGACCTAGTGTAGAAACTCGAGTTTATAATGATGTTTTAACTTTGTTATTCCTAAGCCAAGATGGGCCGAGGCTTGCGTAACCCTCGAGGGGTAACAAAGTAAAATAAAATGTTTTAGCGTCAGCATATTCACCAGCAATCATTGCTGACGTATTTTTATAACATTTTGCAGGTAATCAAGAATAGAGCTTGAAGGACGAAGGCTCAAGAATCCGATGGCTCGGATATTTTGTTTGAATATTAAATATGATGGTTTTTGTAAAACAAGTAAACAAGTAAAACTTATATGGAACTTTTGTTCCATCTTTTGTATTATAAATATTTAAACTTTACATCCACATGTTTTATAAAGTCTTCCGCTTGAACCCGTAACTCTGATTTATTAACAAATGTGGTACCAACTATCAAGTCGTACTCCTAGGCCTAAGATGGGGGTGTGACAACAAAAACTCGAATGTCTCACCTTGCAAGTTTACAATTAAGTAACACCTCCTGGTATTAAGCACATAGGATAAACACAATGTAGTATACCTAGATTAGTATAAAACCAATAATCATAACGATAATCACGAGAGTAGAAACTTTACACGATGGCACAATGTCATACCATAACAGGCAGAGCTTTCGGTTTCGTGTATATTTCGATCGGATAGGTATTGTTACGACTTTGTATTATACTCTTAATATATATATTAATGTGTGTGTGAATTCAGAGAAGGAAAGAAAGATTTTGAGCAAGGAATGAGAGTCTCGTTACCAACCTATTTATAGTAAGTTTTGGATCCCATCACGATATGCGATATCGCGAAGAAACTCATAGCTAAGCCGAGTCAGCCCTAGGCCTGCTACGTGGTACGCCACGTGGCAGGCTACATGTCCTCTGCGTAACCTCCACGTCGCGGTACGCGATGGGTAGCTATATCAGCTCATCGCGTATCGCTACGCCGCCATATATTTGGATAAGGTTACACTTCATCGCGCTACGCGATGAGACTAATCTAAACCCGTCGCGTATCGCGATGGAAGGCAAAGCGCGCCATCAAAGTGCCACATTGCGCCCATCGCACTTCGCCCGAGCCCGTGCGGTTGCTTCGCAAATGCATCTTGATGATCAAATCCCAAATGCATCTTTTGTGAAAACAAGCAAAAGAAACCCTTTTTTCTTGCCATAGAAAGAAAGGAATTTAAGAAATGGATGTTTGTGCTCTCGCATTCAACAAAGTATATATTTGTACTATATTTATTGAATATGGCAAAACCCGTAAGGGTTTGATTGTACAAGTTATTATTACAATGTAAGAAGTTGACAGTAAGGAGGAGCATAGCCCTTCATAATGCAAATGGCATAAAGTACAAAGCATGAAAGCATAAAGATGAATAAGATGTTAGGTATATGAGTCAATAAACAAACTCACTATTGATACCTTCATTTTATTTCTAAGTGAGTAAATTACACAAATGGTCGTGTGATATACATATCCCATACATATTGTTAGTTCTTTTATTACGAATTTGTCCCCTCCCATTATTTGCCAAACCACACTTGGTATTTCTCACCAATAGACGTTAGAAGCATGTTAAACCATGTGAAATGATCGTTATATGCTTTTACTGTAAAAAAACAAACAAACAAAAACTAACAATGGCACATTTATCTTATTACTTTTTCTTCATTTTCTTATTCATCGCCCCGGCTATTGTCGAATCTAGCTCCATCAATCCCTTTTGCAGCCCAAACACGATCTTGCACATCTGTACCCAATACAACTTGTGTTGCTTGTCCTTTACAATTCAACCCAAAACTCAAATACAAATTGTCATTCCCATTTGCATAAAAAGATTTCTAGGATGATATTTAAGTCAGTTAATTTCCCATGTTTGCCCAATTCAGTATAATATGAACTAAAACCCAGGTTGTTAAATGCAAGTATGATAACCAGTTTCTCCCATTATCAAAGGGATTTTCTCGGAATTTGTTTTCTAAGAAATCGACTTTCTCAAGGTTAGTAATTGCTCGACTTTCAAGTAGAAACTTACTATAAAAGTCATTGTCAAAATAATTGTGTCACATTGGTGGAAATTTCAAGCATACGAAGATTTTTTCAACAAAAATTATGGGAGTAAAAGAGCATATGTCTGTTAGAGCATTCATATGATCGTTAAATCATTCGCATCCATATAGTTTAAATTAAAGTTTAAGGTATTTATCGATTTTGCACTCCATATGATTCCTTACACACACAAACATACGTCACTTCATGTTTTATTATAAGAATGAGAATGGTGACTCCAATATGCTCTTAGAGATCTATAAGAACGAAATGTCTTACATTTTTCAAATAGCGGGGAGAAAACCCTTAAATTTAATCGTTTTTTGCTTTGCCACAAGACAATCGTACAATACAGTACCGCATATTTATAATGATGAAACAAATATAGAAAGGTCAAAAAAACGGCACCAACTTTATAGCCGACATTTGTACCACCATATTCTACACCACTAATCGTTGTTGTTCTTTTAGCGTGTAACATTTGTACTTGCACATGCCATGCCCAAAGAACAAAAAATTAGGAATCTTGTACACCAACATAGATGAATTACTATTTATGGTCACAAAGACAATTTACTTGAAAAAAAGATACAGCTGAACTAAATAAAGAGCTCCCATAACAAGACCATCATCATGTGATAACTTGAAAGGGGCAGGGCATGATATGACATACATATATATAAGGTCACACACATACATATATATCTAATATGTCCCAAACAAAAAGTTGTGTACATAATGCATACTTCAAATCCACCCCTCCAACTACTTCGAATTCCAAATCACCCCTCGTACTAGTAGCCACAATCTTTAATGTGGTTATTGACATACATCAAACCCTAACCATAGCCTTGCACACCAATGGTTTCTTCATTTCTAGTGACATTTTCAAACACTCCGACAAATCAACTAGATCCGAGTCGGAAATGGATCCAACCCATTTGAAATTCTGGAGCAACTGTGCCAACCAAAGTTGAACAGTAGCCAAACCCATTGCCTTTCCAGGACAAACCCTCCTACCCGCACCAAATGGAGCCAACCTGAGATCCGAACCCATTATCGAAACCTCCTGGCGCATAAACCTATCTGGGTTGAACCTTTTCGGTTCAGCCCAGATTTGTTCATCGTGGGTTATGGCCCACATGTTGACCATAGCAGTTGTCCCAGCTGGTATCATGTGCGGACCCACTTGGGTGTCATGGATTGCAAGGCGAGCCCATGACAAGAGTGGGCCCGGTGGGTGAACGCGTAGGGTTTCTTTCACAATTGCATGGAGGTAAGGCAAGTTTGGGAGATCCATATAGGATACGGACCGACCCGACCCAACAACACTATCGATTTCTGATTGTGCCCTTGCTTGTATGTCTGGGTGCAGCACCATCCTCGCCAGTATCCATTCCAATAAAATTGCCACCGTATCGGTTCCCCTAAATATCATTTCCTACATTATTAAGATGTTAACTTATGTAAAACCTTTATGCTACAAAATAAAAAGCTTATTTAAATTTGACACATCTTTTTAATTACTAATTTAAAGTGAATTCATTATTAGGGGTGTTTATCGAATCAAATAACGAACTTTTAAGTTAATCGAATTGAATAATTTATTTCTTTTTGCTAGTATTCGTATTCAAATACAAGTTGAACTATTTGATTCGAATTCGTATTCGTATTATATACCATATTAGAAATTTGATTCAATCCGTATTTAATACTCGAATTCGAATTGAATACTGACCAATTTCGAATAAACTCGATTTAATTCAAGTTCACCTATGTTAAAAATTTTGAAAACCAAAATCATAATTGTAAAGCACACAAATATTAGTTTAAAGTTGCTACAATATCATGCGAATAGTAAGTTCAAAATTAAAATACAAATAATATTGAATAAAAGATAATAATATGTGCTATAGGGTTTAAATATTTTGTAATGGACATTTATTATTTATAGATTTGTCCCAAACAAAAAATTATATATATATATGTATATGTATATGCATATATAAATGATAGGGGATGGTTATCCTAAAAATAAGTAGTTTTCTAGGAAGAATAGGAATAAATCATAATTATTGGATCATGTTAATCAATGGTTGAGATTTAAAATTACTAATAATCGACATAGTTTCCTATAATTACTCTTTCATCATTATAACCGAAACAGTTTCTTAGATTTGTTCTTTAACATCATTTGTAATGCCAAATGTCAAAAATTTGTTGATTCTTACCATTATTAGGAAAGTCTTTATTCTTATTTGAACTATTTTCATAAATAATATATATATATATATATATATATGTGTATATATAAATATATATTATTTTGAGTTCGAATTTGAATCGAATAGAATAATAAATCATAAATTCGTATTCAATTACTATACTCGAATACGAATTGAATTCAAATTTTTTAAAAACGAATTCGATAATAATCGAATTCGAATCAAAATGAATTTTAAATGTTTTGAATTCGAAACAAATTATGAACCCCTATTCATTATTCATTATGGTTAGAACCTCTTTTACCCCCTCAACACATTCATATATTTCTTTTTAAAACAGACTTTTTTTTTTTTTTTTCCTATGAATCATTTTGACAAATCCAGCTAACACGTGCGTTTTATAAGTCTGGATAACGAATAGAAGGTTGGCTACCTCGGGTAACTCAATGTCAAAACTAAACTTACCCAAAGTACGGCAATCATGTCTGACTCGCTGAATTTGTTTTCGGACTCCAAATCAAGCAAAACATCAACAAAATCACCATCATAATCCGCCACATCACCGCCTTTAACCAACCTTCTTTCACGGTGTTCGTCGATGATTCCCGTCACGAAAACATTAACTCTAGACACCAAATCTCTGCATCTTCTCCTCACTCCTTGAAGATCAAACCAGCTTATGATCGGAAAATGATCACTCCAGTTAAATATTCCAAGCAACTCGTATCCTTCACTCACTAACTTCTCAACCTCGTACCCATCCCCACCATTTTCCTCAAAATCATCATAAGACTTCCCGAACACAGACATCATGACATTGTTTAAGGAAGCAAAGTGAAGCAACTTCTTAACCTCCACGAACCCATTACGGTTCATGGAAGCCGAAACCCGGTTCACCAACTTCAACCCTGTTTCAGCCCGAAAACATCCTGACCCGGATACCCGCTTCGGGCTAAACATATGAATAGCCGATATTCTTCTAAGGTTACGCCAATACTCCCCGTATGGAGCAAACCCCATGGCACGGTGAAACAACAGCTCATAAGCGGACTCTTTAACAGGCCGGTCAGCAAACGCAGAGCTGTTGAGAATCTCTTTGGCAGTATCCGGGTGACTCAAGATAACAAAACGAGTGAATCCAACGGAAAACGCCATTAATGGTGTAGCATTAAAGGCTACAGAGAGTTTAGCTAGGGTTCTATGGGTCAGAGAGGATGTGAAAGCAAACACAAGTCCTAATATCGGGATACCGGACGGGCCGGGAATCGTGGTTTTTGAATGGGATTTTGACAGAGCCCATGCGAGACCGCCAGGGGCGAGGAGGAAAGTGAAAACCGAGACGAAAATGATGAGAGCGAGAAAGAGATGGAGGTTAATAACTTCACATGAAGCATTTGGAATGAAGAGAGTTGTGGATGAAGACATTTTAGATAAAGTGAGTGAGTGTGTGTGTATTTGTGTGTGTGTGTGTGATGGGGTAATGAAGATGAAGGGGGTAACAGGGTATATATAGAGGGAAGAAGAAGAGAAAGGTTTCCCACTTTTTCTAGATTTTTAAAATTATTTGAATATGTTTGGGGTTATACAAGTTGTAGGGTAGTTGATGTTTTTAAATACTTATAATAATTAGATAACTTAATCAATGTATAGTGTAGTTAGAAAATACAAAGAGAATATTCCTTTTTGAATGGTATTAATGTAATTAAAAAATATAGATTTTGAGACCTAGGAGTATTAGTTTTTGGAATATATTTGGGAAAAAAAGTAGATAGAGATTATGGAATTTTGGAATAAATATTCGGGGGGGGGGGGGGGGGGGGAGGGGGTGGTTGGTTGGTTGGTTGGTTGGTTGGTTTTAGTTGTGTAACACCTCATGTAACTAAAAGTTTATCAACTATCTTGATGTTTTATGTTTAGATGGCTTAAATATTTCTACCTATATTGTTGTAAACAAGCCTAACCTAGCCGAGCTGAGTTGGGTTAGGCTTGACTCGGGCTTGAGGTTTAATGAGTCAACTTGCCTCGACGTGTTTCGTTTAACAGGCTAAAATATAGAGCTCAAATTTGGCTAGTAAAAGCTTAACCAGCTTGTTTATTTTGTATTATTTATTTATATTAATTTACATAAAAACAAAAAGATATTTTAACTAGGGATGTACACGGTTAGGTTTCAAACAGTGAAACCATTTAAAACGATCATCAATTTGTTTTCACCGTCGTTCTTCTATTTAACTTTCAGTTGTTTGGTTTAAATTTTTGTTTTTACAAACCGTAGCCAATGGTTTCTAAAAAAATATATTTGATTATATTGTCATTATATTAAATCTAGTTTTTATCCCCCGTATTACGGGGTTTGTTTTATATAATTTGTTTCTAATATTTATTTATTTTTTGAATTTTTATTTTTTTTATTGTATGAAAGTTAATAATATACTTATGGTTTGATAATAAAATTAGTTTATTAATTATAAATAGTATATATCTTTTTTTTAAATAAATCAAATATTAATTTTTAGTATATCCCTAATTTATAGAAATTTTCTATCATATATTTGGTGAGATTAGTTTTTAATTTAATGAGATGTTATAACCCGTTTAAGAAATATCTGGGTTTGATGCGATCAATACCAGTGAACTCGGGTCAAATGCATGAGAAGCCTCCATTTAAAAAGGGTCAGCGACCATATCGCGACACCTAGGATTTTTATGGTTTCATTTATATATATTATAGATACTTGATCCTAAATATATTTAACCATTTATGTTATAATTAATTAAATTTAAATTAGGTATACCTAAAAAAATCAAGTAAAGTGCACTACTATAATTACATCAAATGAATTGGGCGAGTAAATGACACAATATTAGTAAACCAACTTTAGAACTAGGGGTGTGTATAGTGCGGTTTTGGGTAAAAACCAAATCGAAAATCAAAACTTTGGATTTTGGCTATTTTGAAATCGTTTGGTTTCGGTTCTTTCGGTTTTGATTTTTCGGTCTTGTTTTGGTTTCAATTTGGTTCCGTGTTTTCGGCTTTGATTTTTCGGTCTTGTTTTGGTTTCAATTCGGTTTCGGGTTTTCGGTTTTTGCCATTTGAGCTTGAGAATTTAAAACCGAAAAAAAAGTTGGCTGAAAATTAGGAATTTAGGTATATATAATTTTGTTAATAGTTACCTAATAGACTATCATACATTTAACCAAAAATATTTGAGTTACATATCTATTAAATTCTTATAAAATACTTATATAAAAAATAAACAAATTAAAAATTAGGAATTCGTTTCGGTTCGGCTTTTATAAAAAAACATAAAGCCAAACCGTCGGTTTTTGTTTTGGCTCGATTTTTTCAATTTGTATTTTTAGGTTTTCGATTAGTTTTTTCAATTTCTTTATTTAGAACCCGTATAACACACGAGATAATCTAAATAATAAAAATAAAAGTAAAGATTTAACTTTTAAAGTCAAAGATGATATTTTTGGATTCAATACTGGTATTTTTATATATACATATAAAATGAATACAAATATCAACATACACATGTAAAATTGGTCTTATTACACTAGATAAAATGACCACATTATACATATATTGCATGATATTAATAGCAAGATATCTAACCAAAGTAAATTTGAATCAATACGAAATAAAATCAAAAACACTAAAATTACATATGAAATAATTGCAATTTGATCTAACTCTTAACGCTAAAATTTTAAAATCCACTACGATACAAATTTAAACTTGTTTGATCTTTTCAAGTATGTACTTTCAGGAATTTAAAACTTTCAAAACCAAAACTTATACTGTATTTCAAGCAACTCGCTTTATTAGCACCAAAATATGCAATATTTTTTTATTTCTGAAATGCGTAAGTAATTTGAATCCGGTGACCTAGACCAGCTGCATTTAATTCGAACCCGATGTTAGAATCTTATAAAATACCAAAACAACCTATTGCAGTCAAAATTACTTGTATTAGCTTTGACCCATTTAAAGAAACCTAGAATAACTCGAGTTAACTTTTATTTGACACATTTATTTTGATCCATAGATGAAATATGTAAACCCTCGTCCCCCCTGTCGGGTAACCTGTGAAGAAATCCCTAATTCGTCCCTTCACTCAGATGCCCTTCGAACTGACCCAAGTGGGAATCGAACTTGCATCTTCCTCCACTAAGGGAGGACATGTCTCTTACCACTAGACCAACTTATCAGAGCCGAATGCAATCAATTAGCAACTTCAATTTTAATAAAATTGGTGATCATGAGTTGCATATTGTAGCTTTCGAACGTGCTTCTTTTTTTAACAACTTCTCACGGGTGACAAATACCATAAATTGTAACAGAACGTAGTATTTTTTTGCTAAAAATATACTAAATAATGAAAACTTACAACAATATTTTATAAATTTCAAACCCTTCTTTGCAAATTAAATAGTCTCATAAGCATATGTTTCGTCTAGGAAAAATGGGAGGTTTAGCAAGAGGTTACAGTTTGAATTGAACAACCAGACAATCTGCGACACAACTAATATAACTGAAAACTCCAAATCAAAATAACTAAACCAACTTTAATTACTAACTAGTTAATTACTCGCCGCATTGCAGCGACGTAGCGATGAATGCCCGACACTAAACCTAAAATGTAAATAAGTGACTTTGGTTAGCTGCAGTTAATCATGTTACATTCCCGACACTAAACTCAAAAAATAAATCTATGAACGCCCAACTTATGATTAAAGCGCACAAATTCAATCAATTAGATTCATTACGATGCAAACACTAACGCCAAAACAAATACTTTAAGCAAAAAGATAACAAAAATATACATCTTAAAAATAAAAATAGGTAAAACCTAGCTGTTGGAAAAAACCGGCCGTTATAGCGGCGGACGATGAGTCGACGTATATTCGGTCGTTTTACATTGTTTTGGCACTGTAACTAAAAAAAGTTAAAAATATTCATAATAGACTAAAAAAACAAACGGTAAAAACTCGAGTGTTGTGGCGAAGAGTTGACTCATCGGTCTGCTTCGGCTACGTTGATATTTAAATTCCAAACCATAAGTGAATCAAAAAAACGTGCAAAAAGCAAAAACCTTTCTAATACATCAAACAAGTGGTTGCAAAAAACAATACCACATAAATGATTTGAACATGCATGACCAACTAAACAGAAAGCAAGCCAACCTTCCATAACTACAAATTTTTTGTATATAATACAAGAAACAAAAATTCAAAACAAATGATGGAGAAAATGATACCAACAGGATTTGAACCTGGGAGAATCACTTGACAGGAGTTAAACATTCACACACCCAACCACCATAACAAATTATAAGATTTGTTTTACGTCTGGATATTATTTTATTTAATCTCTTAAACAATATCCCTTGCAATTTTAGTGGCACCGACATATTGGTTTTAATCTTATGTATAATGGTTATGATATAATAACTCTGTTCCCAAAATTTTATTGCAAGTTTATAATATATTTCTAGGGTGAGCTTACTATATAATAGTTGCTTAACGTATGATAGGTACGCGAGACGTTCAAAGACAAAAAAAAAAAAACAAAAACTCTCAAAGGCAAAAATACTAAAACGCTCAGCCAAAATCCTAAAACGCTCGAAAACAGTTTTCGTGAAGAAAGGTAAAAAATTGATCGATTAACAATCCAAAACTGTTTATTTCAGTGAACCAATGATTAATTGGATATGTATTGACGATTTAGAGATCTTGTAATGTGATCTCGTGGATCAATTTAATGAATATAAGTATACTTGTACCTAATGTACGTTAAGCAATTGTTGTGTTCTATCTTTTCTCTATATTTCTATACCTAACCAAACCATCATTAAACCGTTATCATTTTCGAAAATATAATGGAATTAAAAAAAACTATGTTTTGCAAGAAAACCCACAAGAAATTAGGGATCGTAATTTAATTTAGAGTAAAGTGTCATTTTCGTCCTTTTGGTTTGACAAATAATGAGAATTTAGTCCAAAGAGTTTATTTTTTGCATATGGATCCTCCACGTTTTTCAATTCTTGCCAATTATATCCAAATCACTAATTCTGTTAAATTTAATCGTTAAGTCAGGGGTAAACATGTCTTTTCACTGTCTTTATTATAATACTTATTTCAATGAACTGCAGTTTTCGTTTCTGGTGGTTTGTCTAAATCTGCGATTTTAGTCAAATAGTTTCAAGTTTGCAATTTTCTTCCCTATCAAATTTGCGATTTTCGTCCTTATATTTTCATTTCACTTGCAATTAAACCTGAATTTATTAACCCTGTTATGTCTGGTCGTTAACCCATCTACGTGCCCCTCACGTGACGACCAATTTTGTCGTTTTTCTCCCATAACAAACCTCAGTCCTAAATCCCAAGCCCCCTCACGTGAGGTGCTGGGTGTATCTAAGAAAAAAGAAAAAAAAATGACAAAACTGCCCCTCACTTGAAGGGCACACTGATGGGTTTAACGACCAGACTTAACGATATTAGTGAATTCGGTTTAATTGCAAGTGAAATGAAACCATAGAGACGAAAATTGCAAATTTGAACTACTGAACTAAAACCGCAGATTTGGGCAAACCACATGGATGAAAACCGCAGTTCACTGAAATAAGTATTATAATAAAGAAAGAGTGAAATGACATGTCTAGTTGTCTATCCTTGACTTAACGATTAAAGTTAACGGGGTTAGTGATTTGGATGTAATTGGCAAAAATTAGGAACCCTGGAGGGTCCAAATGCAAAAAATAAATTTTTTGGACTAAATTCGCATTATTTGTCAAACCACAAGAATGAAAATGACACTTTACTCTTTAACTTATTGTAAATTGTAAATTTAGACGTCATTCTCATAAAATTGAAAAGAAAAGCATAATTTCTAAATTTAGGTCTAAATTAGAATGAGCGGGAAAATGAGTATGAGAATTAACCAAGATGTGCCACGTGTATATAATTATTATTTGTTTTATTAGAAGAGTAAGATAAGATAAGATAAGACAAGATTAAATTACTGCATATTCTATCAAGTTTTCTCTAGTTTTATAATTTTTACATGCTTATAAAAGAAACTTTGTATCCCTTAACTATCGCTATTTCATAGCTTTATTTAACTTTTATATTATGTTTCATGTATAAGGGTTCAATAAAGCCTAAAGCGTGAAACCAAATTAGAATCAAATCTTTAGTTATGGTCTGGTTTGTTTTGGTTTAAAATTTCACGGTTGGGTTTTGGTTTTTGATAACTAAAATCCGTTGCTATCAGTTTGGTTTATGATTTGACCTAAAAAACGTCAAAATGAAACTTGAACATGTAGGGAAACCGTTCACAATTTATTTATGAAATACAATACAAAAGGAAAACAAATAAAAAAAGAAATTACAATACGAATTATAACTAAAATAAACAAATACGAAGAAAGTGGTAGAAGCCATAAGTTGAGGCCCGTGTTTGACACGGCTCCATTAAAACAAATTTCGCATCTCCAATGAGAACACGTTTGTCTCTCAGGGTACATCAACTAAAAATAGTTAAACTGTTGTAGTAGTTCATCGAGCATGAAAAATCATCTTCAATAATGCTGGAACGAAAATATATGTTGAGTATTCTTGAGAGCCTACAAAGTATCTCAAGATTGTCTATATTTTTATGTATATCTTCAAGCAAAGTTCACCTTGGTTTATATAGTTGATGAAAGAAATGGTGACCAACCTTTGCAGATAGATCAAGAGTCATATAAATTAAAACGAAAATAAATGGCATTGGACGTCATCAATGTCATTATCTTGTTTAATACTTAGGCTCTTCAACCTCTTTCTTTCCAGCTTCCATACTAAATGAAGACCGTCTTTAAACCCCTTGTCAGGTTAAAGTTTTGACTGCCTTAACATGTTTAAAGACTCAACTTTGAGCATCGATGTCTCATTCATCTTAGCTCCGTTTTTAGACTTGGTTTAGTTCATTGAAAAATTCTGTCAACATAGAACCCAAACGACATATTTAATATTTATATAAACGCAATTATTACATATAAATATTGTTGTCCAAAAATAGGAAAAACATTTTTCTATATTTGTGAAAAATAGCATTTTCACAAAATTTCCAACAATCCCCCACATGAATGGCTATCGATTATTACTTTCAACTACCATGATGCAATTTCAACAAATGAGCTCTTGCATAGGATAGATAGGTGTTACCATACGAACCTTCCCTTGTGAAGCATACTTAGCTTACAAGCAGTCAGTACAGCTTGATGTCTTTGAACCGATGACTATTTGTATAAGCGACAATACACGTTCACACAAGACTCTCTTGGACTTGGTCAACTCCTCATAGTCGTGTCCATTCTTGTCCTAGAACATTTTCCTGGTTTTGTGAGAGCTCTAGGAATTTTGTCCCAAATTCCATTCGAAGCAACCTCAGTTCTCTCTCACATAAGTGTTTCACAAAAATCATTAAAAGCATTAAGGTTATCGTGGTTTTAACAAATCATTAACCATATTATGCTTAGTCTCATATCAATGTTACTGCTATATATAGGAATGGACTAGGAAGTAATTAAACTACCTCTATAATTTAGGAGGATATAGATTTTAGTTTATATGTCAACTGTAACATCCTCAAAATTTTGATCCAAATTTGACAACTTAGGAAAGTTGAAGGATCAAATTTATTCTTAAAAATAAGTGATGGAAAAATCTAAATAAAGAAATATAAAGAAAATAAGAAAAATAAAAACATTTTATAAAGAGAATCATCTCATGTAAAGGGTATGGAAGAAAGAAAACTCATCCCACATGGAAAGATGCAAGAAAGTGGAAACATTCCTCATGGGTATTATTAAGGAATATAGAATCCATCCCACATGGAAAGTGGTAAAGAAATGGAAGCTCTTTATAAGAGATAGAGTTTCCATAGTTATATTATTTTATGCCAAACATGCACCAAGTGGTCCTAACGGAGGGTGCAAAGCACCCGATGCGCACGCGCACGGGCTTGCGCGAGGATGAGGACGAGGGCGATGGGCGCAATGTGGCGCTTTGATGGCGCACTTCGCACGCTCGCATCACCGCTTAAGAGCCGCCTTAGTATTTTTGGAAATTACGAGTTAGACCCAAACATGACAAATTACCAAAAGACAAGGGACCAAAAATGAAAAATATTATATCCAGGGACCCATCGTGATACGCGATGAGTCTAAGAACAAGACCATCGCGTATCGCGATGGTCTGTTATGACTCAGTGACACGTGTTGCATCCGGGTGACACGTGGCATATGTGTCAGGCCACGTGGCAGATGTGTCTGGCCACGTGGTGAAACGTGGTGCTCTAGGACTGATTTTCATGAGAAAGGGTCCGTCGCGTATTGCGATGGGACTGATTTTTAGCTATAAATAGGAGGTTCTAGGCTCATTTCTCTTCACACCACCCCACTCTCTCTCGAAATACTTTCTCTCTTTACATCGTTTTGCATGCTGATAATCGTTTGGCGCCCTACATTGTCAAATACCCCACGTTTCCTCGAAGTGTGTGCCTGTAAGGTCCCGTTCCCGGTGCCCTACATTGGACGTTGGATTTACTCATAAACGCAGTTCTAAATATCAGAGTTAATTAAAACTTTACGCGGAATATAAAACTTTCAAACCAATGTATTAAACAACCATCAAATCTTGTCTTAAGGAGCATTCAAATCGTTTAAACATAAAACATTGCCTTTTAAATAACATAACATTTCTTTGAGATGCCAGTGTCTTCAATTCCATGCCATGTGTTTCCCCTCAAGCGAGCTACCTCATCCTACTCACCTGCGTGCATACTAAAAGTCAGCTACGCTGAGTGAGTTCTAGTTAATCATACAACATACAATCAGTTCACATACTTGCACACATGCCCGAAGGTGTGTACATCATTCATACTTTACTTTACATACATAACTATCCATACTACGTAAAGAGCCTTCCGCCCTATAACCTCACATATATTATAAGGGTTTGGTCCCTACCCTCACAGATATTATTGGGTCTGGTCCCTATCCTCACAGATATTAGTAGGGTCTGGTCCCAATCCTTACAGATATTACTAGGGTATGGTCCCTATCCTCACATATATTATTAGGGTCTGGTCCCTTTGTTTCGTGCAACTGTAACATACCTGTCTTTACATACCTTCCTTAATAATACGTGCAATATCCGAAGATTGTTCACGTACTATTAACATAACATACATAACATACATACATCATTCATACATCATATATATCAATCATATCTTTAACTACCTCCTGACGGTACATGCAATATCCGACGATCGTTCACACACCATCAAGAAATCATCATACATAGATCATACCAAGCATACACTTACCGCTTGAGGTAAGTGTATTAACTATCACATCGAGTATGCACACAGCCCCGAAAACATAACAAGGAAGTGGGGCTAGAAACTCACCTGAACTCTGTTACGTTAACTGCTAATGGTTATCCCTTTCTTTAGTTGTGCACGGCTAACTGTATAACAATTATGCGTATTAATTTCTATCACTATCCAGATCACATTCTAGTTCAATTATAACCCTCAACGAACGGGGGTCCGGGGGCAGCGACCTTGGCAGCAGGGTTCTAGGGGCGACAGCCCCTAACGGGGTCCAAGGGGCGGAGCCCCTGGATGGGGTTAAGCTGCTAGGTCGGGTAGGAAAAATTTTATTTTCATTAACTGTCTTAACACATTTTCCGTTAGGATTTCGCGATAATATTTTATTGTTAACTTCTCAATCCTTTAAGGTATCCTCTATAAATTAATAAAGTTCAAGGGCTATTTTGTAATTAACTCATTCTATTCTAAGTCCAGGGACTATTCTGTCATATCAAACTTCTAGTTCGTTACTTGGTTCTTAACTAATTGGATTCATAACAAATGACTCATTCGTTACTTATAACGAATTGACTATTATAACGAACTGGTCCTTGTGACGAATTGGACCTTATAGAGAACTGGTCCTTTGACGAATTGGACCTTCATAGCGAATGACCCCTCTATAACTAATTGAACTTTCTAGTTCGTTATCTCCTTTAAACGAATGGTCATAACGAATTTGGGTTAATTTGTCATCTTTTTTCCTTAACGAATTGGATACGAACTAAGGCTAGTTCATTAAGCTTCCATTAACGAATCACTTGACGAATTACCTCTAGTTCGTTAACTTTCCGTTAACGAATTAGGGTTAAGTCAGAGAATGTCAAAAACATTCTCTGACATATATACCTCGTACACCGTATTCCGGTGCCGTCGTCGCCGGTAAATCGTGATTTTGCCTGAAAAACGAGATCTCACTCGTTTTCCACCGTTTTTCACCGTTTTTCACCATTTTTTGTCCCGTTCGATTCAGATCTGATCTAGGGTGACCCCTAAGCTCATCTTAGGTTCAGTTTATACTCGATTCCACCTGGATCTTGTGACTTTAACGGTTTAAAGGTGTCGGCTCGTCGTTTCGCGACTAGATCTAACAGGTTTGGATCTTGACAATATCATACTATCATTTCCTCGAGTTGATGCTCGGTTTCTTGGTGATTTCGGCTAGAGAGAGAGAGAGGGGGAGAAACTAGAGAGAGAGAGAGAGAGAGAGAGAGCTTAAGTGTGTGTTTTATGAGGTGCATGGAATATGTGTAAATGAATGGATTAAGGGTTAATTATTGTTTATATATCATGGATCATGGGCTTAAACCCATGGTCTTTTCTCTCTATCTTTTAACCCAAGTCCATAACCCATATTTATTTAACCCAACACAGGCCCGAATCATAATAATTCTGTGACAATCGTCAATTTCAGGTTAACTCCGTTAACTCAACTCCGTCAATTCAAACTTAAGATCATTGAATCTATAACGCACACCTCATTACATTTAAACTAGGGTTTAAATGACGCTTAACAATTACTACATGTGTAGTCTTTCGGGAATTGCACCGAAACGCAAACGAGTTGACGCAAACGATTAGTGAATAAACGAAAAACGTCAAAACAATAATTATGTGATAATTATGTGTTAGACTTATGTGTTACTTGATTATATTATGTGTGATGCTAAACAAGAAACAAGAACTAAATTAATTAAGCTAGAAAGGTAACAATTGAAAGTTGAGGGACTTGAGTGTAATATATTGTTATTAAATAATATTATTATAAACCCCAATCCTCTCTTTCTCTCCCTCATAATCGACGGCCAGCCCCCCCCCCCCTTGTCTCCCTTGCGATCGGCTCACATACACACACATATCCTTTGATTTTTGATCTTGTCTTTCACAATTGAAGCATCCTACACCCGATTCTAGTCATCTTCTACCTTCCCCTTGCTTATTTTTGTGCTTTGGAAGGTATAATTATAAACCCTAGAATCTGGAAATTATATACATGATGTTCATATGTCTTGTTTTGATTGAAAGATGTATTGATTGTTGAATTGATAGCTAGTATTGGTGTTATTGCATGTTAATCGTTTGTTTCTTGATTTTGAGTTCAAGTAAAACCCTAATCATGGATGTAATGTGTATTTGATGTGCATGGATAATGATTATGGTGTCTATAAGGTCATATGAACGGATTATGGTCCATAGATAGTTAATAGGTTGAGTTTTGTTGCAAACAGTTTCTGGACAGATTGTGTTGTTGATGTTCAATTGACTGTAACGGGGAGTAAATGTGAAAATTGGTTGAGATTATTGATACTACAGTAAACTAGGTTGAGTCTAGTTTCTAAAGAATATAAATTTGCAATTTTTGGACGTGTAAAAGTTAAACTTTATGATTTTACAAATACGTTGTGCAAAGCTGAGTTGTTAGACCTGCTGTTAGGTTGTTTTGTAAATGTTATATCTCATGAACTACGAGACCAATTGGGTTGGTTCCACTTCTGGAAGTTGACTTGTTGACTTAGGAACCTAACCCAAGTGGTCTTGCATTTGTTGGATTTTTCATTTAACGGGAATTTCAAATAGCATTCTGTTGCGCATGAATTTGACTGTTATGAGTTTGCTGTAATGATTTGATTATTGTGAGAAACCTATGTGGAATAAAAATATAATAAAATATGTTCTGGAAACCTAAGACATACATGCTTTTGTGATGATTTTTGGTAAATTAATTGAGATGCTATGATCGGTGGAATAGACTAGTTTTTCAAATAGAATTCTGTCAATAAAAAAAATTAGTTGCTGAATTTTGTAAAAGTTGCATGAAACATGGTAATTGCTAATTGATTGTCGTGTTTTGACCAAATTGCCCTTGCGGGGAATAATTGCTAGTTAATTGTTATAATTTGACCAAATTACCCCTGCGGGGAATAGTTGCTAGTGATGTACATTATTAATACATGACACGTAAATAATTGTTCACACATGTATCGTATCACAAATGTACTTGTTAAGACACACACGATTCACAAACAAACACGAAACGTATCTTGTGCTTAGGAATTATGTGCCGGGTCTAGAGACTCGATATTAGTTCCGATACTTAGAAAATCTCCTTGTTGTTTTAGAACGCTAGAGAGAGTTTTCTGTGACGCGCATCACTTGGTGATTTATTTTGGGAATTCTTCGCAAACGGTGAGTTCACTTACCCCTCTAAACTATTTTCAAACGCTTTTCACTTGGGGAGATAAAATACTCCGAAAACGCATTTGAGATTTTGTTAATATAAATTATATATCACTTGTAAAGACTAAGTGGCAAACGCAATAACTAAAGTCCTTCATTCACATCGAACCGTTTAGTATTGGATAATAGCGAGTCATTGTTGAGTAGTACTACTGGGTTTGACAAACCCCACCCAACGCTAAACTCGACTGGAGGTCGAGTGGGTGTAATCTTGGCTAAACACATACCATGGTCGGGATAGACCTGGTGGCAAGGCAAATGATAAACAGTCAGCTTCGGTGTCGAACACTTAGTAATACTTGTTTTATAGGCTAGCTACCTATAGATATATAATTGACATAACACTATCTGGTAACGCAAAACGCTGAACGCAAAACGTTAAACGCAAAACGCTGAAGGCAAACGCTAAACGCTTTATTTTATATAAACTTGTGAACTCACCAACCTCGTGTTGACACTTTTAGTATGTTATTCTCAGGTAGCCGAGGCGGGCGCGCGGTGTAGGATCATGCATGGTTTTTGAACATTCTGATATGCAAACATGTTTTTAACTATTATTACTTGGGTTTTTAAGTCGTCCTGCGTGACGCAACTTTTGTCTTTTGGTTTTTACGCTTCCGCACTTATTTTCATTTAAACGTTTTTATGGTTTGATTATAACTAATGATTCCGATCCTGTTAGTTCACACCCTCTGATGGTAAAACTCCGTTAGTGGATTTTGAGGGTGTGACAGATTGGTATCAGAGCCATTGGTTATAGCGAACTAGAAATTGCATGCATACTAGACTATAACCGCGACGACCCATTAGTTATAATGATACGCACTGCATATGTTTGTGTAGTCTTTGTTATCTTATCTCTTTACCTCTTTCACTCATACGCGCGCGCACACACGGCTTACCTGTAGGGATGTCGACGCCACCATCATCATCATCCGATCCGATGACTCATGCTCATGGGAAGGAACCGCAGTTACCTACCTCATCGCCACCCCGTGTAGTCCCGGAACTCGAAGCTCCCGCACCGAAGAGGTACCGCTTATCCGGAGGCATGTACGAAAACGAAGTTAGCTGGGATTGGTACCCTAGTATGATCAGACGTATGGTCTATCGCGAACAAGTTCCCCCGTTACCTCACCCGAACCATCCTGCTTACCCCAACACCCTACCACCTATAACCGAACCTGTAGAGCGTGTGCTCGTAGCTGTTGTTTCTTGTTCGGAGCGTGATGTTGGTCACATGCGCTATACGAGAGCGAACGTTTCCGGACTGTTAAAAGATGGAACCGAAACTAAGGAGAAAATTTCCCGCATGACAGCGGCCATGAAGGAGATGCAAGAGGCTAGCGACCAACAGATGAAAATTATGAGAAGGATGCAAGCCGAGATGATAGACTTGCAAGAGCAACTCCAAGTAGCAAGGACCCGAACAGAAATAGCACTAGCAACGTTTTCTTATCATCCAGCCGCTTCATGATCCATACCAACCGACGGTCACCATCATCCACCCGGTCAAGCAGTCATTGTTTCAAGATATAGGAGATATCTAGGATTATGTTCCCTTTCTACTAGGTGGATGCAACTGTTTTACATTGTGTACGACTCCAAAGGCTAGTGAAGATGCTACCGATGGACTAGACTACTTTCATAAAATCTTATACACATGCAAGGTTGCAAAGATCGGTAAGCGAATCCTAGGCGACCGACAGAGGAGTTGAGTGTACTTGGAGCAGCCAGCAAGTACTCGGACAAGGAAATGGCAGGAAGAAACGCTGGACACGGACGTGGTGACATCAACTTGACTGCAGCAGAACTCCAAACTCTGTTGAACGACCATGCGGCGGCCGCTCTAGCCGCACATGTTCAGAACCAAGCTGGAGGTCCAATTGGAACGTGTACCTTCAAGAACTACCTTGACTGCAAGCCCAGTACGTTTAAGGGCACTGAGGGAGCTATAGGCTTCCTGCGTTGGGCTGAGAAGGCCGAATTGGCGTTTGAGATGTGTAATTGTCCCCCTGCCAGTAGAGTCAAATTTGCTGCTGGAACACTTGAAGATTCTGCCCTCACTTGGTGGAATTCAAACGTGCAGATCCTTGGATTGGAACTGGCTAACCCTATGAACTCGGAGGAGTTCAAAAACATGATGCGAGAAGAGTACTGTCCGAGAGAGGAGATTGCAAAGTTGGAGTCAGAGTTTTGGTCATTGAAGATGGTGGGTTCAGAAATCGAAGCCTACACTACCCGTTCTCACGAGTTAGCTGTGATGTGTCCACGGATGGTAGACCCGCCGAGTAAGAGGATTGAAATGTATATTGATGGGTTGGCACCACAAATTCAGGGCATGGTGACCGTCTTCCAGACCAGCCACGATTCAACAAGCGATCCGGTTAGCTCATAAACTGACGGATCAAGCAGTGACTCAAGGTACGCTACCACCTAGGGGTTCAACCACTAAAGCTCGTGACAACCCGATTACTGACAATAGCAACAACAACCCGAGCAATGGAAAGAGAAAATTTGACAACACCAGATCCTCATCCTCGAACCCCCCACAGCAACAACACTACCGTAAGCCCGAACTCACTCGGGGCTTCAACAATCAGGGTCACAACAACAATAACAACGGTGGCGGGCAGGGTTCGAGCGGATATGCTGGGAAATATCCGAAGTGCAACAGGTGCAACTATCATCATGCTGGCCCGTGTGACCGTGTCAAGTGTCTGAGATGCGGAAAGATGGGTCACCAGGCAAAGGAATGTAGAGGAGACCTTGCGGCAAAGGGTGCTCCTAAACCACCTATGACGACGAAGGGATGTTTCTAATGTGGGCAGGAAGGTCATTTCAGGAAAGATTGTCCCAAGCTGAAACAGAACGACAACAATGGAGGTAATGGAAGTGGCAGTGGTGGTGGAAACAATGGTAAAGGAAGAGCTTTTATTACTGGGTCGGGTCAAGCCCGCAATGATCCGTACGTGGTGACTGGTAAGTTCCCTGTGAACGATTGTTTTGCTTCTGTATTGTTTGACACTGGAGCTGATAGGAGTTTTGTGTCGAAAGCCTTTAGTCAACTCTTAGACTTAACTCCAACCCAGTTAGATGCTAAGTTTCCAGTAGAATTAGCCGACGGAAAGTCTGTAGAAACGACTCATGTACTTGCGGGATGTAAGTTAAAACTGTCAGGTCATATTTTTGATATCGACCTCATACCTTTTACGCTTGGTAGCTTCGATGTCGTTGTCGGCATGGACTGGTTATCCGAGAACCGAGCGGAGATTATATGTCACGACAAGATAGTCCACATTACTACCCCTTCCGGCGAGATCATTTCGATCCGGGGCGAGAGAAGCGGCATGACCACCAGCGTTATCACCCTCATGAAGGCGCAGAAGTATCTACGAAAGGGTCATCCGGCAATTTTGGCGCAGATCGTTGAGAAACCCGCGGAGGAGAAGCGAATTGAAGAGATACCGATTGCGCGAGATTATACGGAAGTTTTCCCGGAGGATTTGCCTGGACTCCCTCCTATTCGTCAAGTCGAATTCCAAATCGAGTTGACACCCAGTGCAGCACCCATAGCACGAGCCCCGTATCGGCTCGCACCGGCGGAGCTTCAGGACCTGTCCACTCAGTTGCAAGATTTGTTGGATAAGGGTTTTATCCGACCTAGCTCATCGCCATGGGGAGCCCCTGTCTTATTTGTCAGAAAGAAGGACGGGACTTTCTTCATGTGCATCGACTACCGGGAGTTGAACAAGGTGACGGTCAAGAACCGTTATCCTTTACCCCGAATTGATGATCTGTTTGACCAGCTTCAAGGATCGAGTTTTTACTCGAAGATCGATCTGCGGTCTGGTTACCATCAATTAAGAGTGCGCGAGGAAGATATTCCAAAGACGGCTTTCAGAACACGGTATGGTCACTACGAGTTTTCGGTTATGCCTTTTGGCCTAACCAACGCACCAGCCGTATTTATGGATCTCATGAATCGAGTATGCAAGGCTTACCTCGACAAGTTTATGATTGTTTTCATCGATGATATTCTCGTCTACTCCCAGAACGAGGCTGACCATGAAGAGCACTTGAGGTTAATTTTGGAGTTATTGAAGAAGGAACAACTGTATGCTAAACTCTCGAAATGTGAATTTTGGCTTCGCGAGGTTCACTTTTTAGGACATGTGATCAACGAGAACGGTATCCATGTTGATCCCGGTAAGGTAGAGGCCATCAAAAACTGGGAAGCACCTAAGACTCCGACTGAGGTGCGGCAATTCCTAGGACTGGCCGGCTACTACCGGCGTTTCATCGAGGGATTTTCAAAGATTGCTCAACCCCTCACCGCTTTGACTCACAAAGGCACTAAGTACAATTGGGGTGACGCGCAAGAATCCGCTTTTCAACTGTTGAAAACCAAACTCTGTAGCGCCCCTATTCTAGCCCTACCCGAGGGAACAGAAAATTTCGAGGTACATTGTGACGCATCGATACAAGGTCTCGGTTGTGTGCTGATGCAACTCGAGAAGGTTATAGCCTATGCCTCTCGACAACTACGGGTTCACGAGAAGAACTACACGACCCATGACTTGGAACTCGGAGCTGTGGTGTTTGCCCTTAAGATATGGAGGCATTACTTGTACGGTACCAAGTTTACCATTTACACCGACCACAAGAGTCTCCAACATATCTACGATCAGAAGGAGCTGAACATGCGACAGCGTCGTTGGGTCGAGCTGCTTAAGGATTATGATTGTGCCATCAAGTACCACCCTGGCAAGGCCAATGTAGTGGCCGATGCCCTCAGCAGAAAAGAAACCGATAAACCCAGGCGAGTGCGAGCACTGCAACTCACGATTCATGCCAACTTACCCGATCAGATTCGCGATGCGCAACTCGAAGCCTTGAAGGATGATAACCTTCCATCATAACTTATGCGGGGCATGAACAAGCAACTTGAAACCAAATAGGACGGGGTCCGATACTTTGAGAACCGGATTTGGGTTCCACGATACGGAGAGTTGAGAACTCTAGTGATGGACGAAGCACAAAAGTCCCGATATTCTATCCACCCTGGATCAGATAAAATGTACCATGACTTAAAGGCACTTTACTGGTGGCCAAATATGAAAGCCGACATTGCCACCTATGTGAGCAAATGCTTGACTTGTGCCAGAGTCAAAATAGAATACCAGAAACCATCTGGCCTGCTACAGCAACCGGAAATTCCAATGTGGAAATGGGAACACATTTCAATGGATTTTATCACGGGATTACCTAAAACACCGACGGGATGCGATACCATCTGGGTGATTGTTGACCGGTTGACTAAATCGGCACACTTCTTAGCGATTAAGGAATCGGACAAAATGGAAAGATTGACTCGCGTCTACCTGAAAGAAGTGGTGTCTAGAAACGGAGTGCCTGTCTCAATCATTTCTGATCGAGATTCCCGTTTCACTTCGCACTTTTGGAACTCACTACAAAGCGCACTAGGCACCCGTCTTGAAATGAGCACAGCATACCCTCCTCAGACGGATGGGCATATTCAGACCTTAGAGGACATGTTGTGTGCATGCGTATTGGATTTTCGGAAAAAGTTGGGAACCTCACCTACCTTTGGTAGAGTTTTCGTATAATAACAGCTACCACGCAAGTATTAAAGCAGCGCTGTTGAAGCATTGTACGGACGGAAGTGTCGATCACCTCTCTGCTGGGCAGAGGTGAGTGACAGCCAAATCACTGGTCCAGAACTGGTACTCGAAACTTCGGAAAAGATTGTTCAAATCCGAAACCGCATGGCAGCAGCACGAGATCGCCAAAAGAGCTACGCCGACAAGCGCCGAAAACCTCTCGAATTTCAAGTGAATGACCAAGTGTTACTCAAAGTCTCACCTTGGAAAGGTGTGGCTCGCTTTGGGAAGCGAAACAAACTCAACCCACGATACGTTGGCCCTTATCGAATAACTGAGCGCATTGGTCCGGTGGCGTACCGACTGGACCTACCAACGGAACTCAGTGGCGTACACAATGTATTCCACGTATCCAATTTGAAGAAATGCCTATCTGATGAAACCCAAGTAGTCCCATTGGATGAACTGCAAGTTGATGAGCAGTTACGCTTCATTGAAGAACCAGTTGAGGTTTTGGATTGGGAAACCCAAACGCTCAAGCACAGCAAAATTCCAATTGTTAAGGTTCGTTGGAACTCGAGACGTGGACCGGAGTTCACGTGGGAACGCGAGGATCAAATGATGAAAAAGTATCCTCACCTTTTTGAAGGGCTGACCAAACACAAAAAACCGCGAAACCCGACAAACCGTCAGAAATCACCGGAGGTATGAATTAAATTTCGGGACAAAATTTCTTTCTACTAGGGGATGATGTGACAAACTGAAAATTTTTCTTACTTTTTCAGACACTCAGCACGACTTGACTCAAATTTTCGGGACGAAAATTCTTTAACATGGGAATGATGTGACAATCGTCAATTTCAGGTTAACTCCATTAACTCAACTCCGTCAATTCAAACTTAAGATCATTGAATCTATAACGCACACCTCATTACATTTAAACTAGGGTTTAAATGACGCTTAACAATTGCTACATGTGTAGTCTTTCGGGAATTGCACCGAAACGCAAACGAGTTGACGCAAACGATTAGTGAATAAACGAAAAACGTCAAAACAATAATTATGTGATAATTATGTGTTAGACTTATGTGTTACTTGATTATATTATGTGTGATGCTAAACAAGAAACAAGAATTAAATTAATTAAGCAAGAAAGGTAACAATTGAAAGTTGAGGGACTTGAGTGTAATATATTGTTATTAAATAATATTATTATAAACCCGAATCCTCTCTTTCTCGCCCTCATAATCGACGGCCAGCCCCCCCCCCCTTGTCTCCTTTGCGATCGGCTCACATACACACACATATCCTTTGATTTTTGATCTTGTCTTTCACAATTGAAGAATCCTACACCCGATTCTAGTCATCTTCTACCTTCCCCTTGCTTATTTTTGTGCTTTGGAAAGTATAATTATAAACCCTAGAATCTGGAAATTATATACATGATGTTCATATGTCTTGTTTTGATTGAAAGATGTATTGATTGTTGAATTGATAGCTAGTATTGGTGTTATTGCATGTTAATCGTTTGTTTCTTGATTTTGAGTTCAAGTAAAACCCTAATCATGGATGTAATGTGTATTTGATGTGCATGGATAATGATTATGGTGTCTATAAGGTCATATGAACGGATTATGGTCCATAGATAGTTAATAGGTTGAGTTTTGTTGCAAACAGTTTCTGGACAGATTGTGTTGTTGATGTTCAATTGACTGTAACGGGGTGTAAATGTGAAAATTGGTTGAGATTATTGATACTACAGTAAACTAGGTTGAGTCTAGTTTCTAAAGAATATAAATTTGCAATTTTTGGACGTGTAAAAGTTAAACTTTATGATTTTACAAAAACGTTGTGCAAAGCTGAGTTGTTAGACCTGCTGTTAGGTTGTTTTGTAAATGTTATATCTCATGAACTACGAGACCAATTGGGTTGGTTCCACTTCTGGAAGTTGAATTTTTGAGTTAGGAACCTAAACCAAGTGGTCTTACATTTGTTGGATTTTTCATTTAACAGGAATTTCAAATAGCATTCTGTTGCGCATGAATTTGACTGTTATGAGTTTGCTGTAATGATTTGATTATTGTGAGAAACCTATGTGGAATAAAAATATAATAAAATATGTTCTGGAAACCAAAGACATACATGCTTTTGTGATGATTTTTGGTAAATTAATTGAGATGCTATGATCGGTGGTATAGACTAGTTTTTCAACAAGAATTCTGTTAATACAAAAAATTAATTGCTAAATTTTGTAAAAGTTGCATGAAACATGGTAATTGCTAATTGATTGTCGTGTTTTGACCAAATTGCCCTTGCGGGGAATAATTGCTAGTTAATTGTTATAATTTGACCAAATTGCCCCTGCGGGGAATAGTTGCTAGTGATGTACATTATTAATACATGACACGTAAATAATTGTTCACACATGTATCGTATCACAAATGTACTTGTTAAGACACACACGATTCACAAACAAACACGAAACGTATCTTGTGCTTAGGAATTATGTGCCGGGTCTAGAGACTCGATATTAGTTCCGATACTTAGAAAATCTCCTTGTTGTTTTAGAACGCTAGAGAGAGTTTTCTGTGACGCGCATCACTTGGTGATTTATTTTGGGAATTCTTCGCAAACAGTGAGTTCACTTACCCCTCTAAACTATTTTCAAACGCTTTTCACTTGGGGAGATAACATACTCCGAAAACGCATTTGAGATTTTGTTAATATAAATTATACATCACTTGTAAAGACTAAGTGGCAAACGCAATAACTTAAGTCCTTCATTCACATCGAACCTTTTAGTATTGGATAATAGCGAGTCATTGTTGAGTAGTACTATTGGGTTTGACAAACCCCACCCAACGCTAAACTCAACTGGAGGTCGAGTGGTTGTAATCTTGGCTAAACACATACCATGGTCGGGATAGACCTGGTGGCAAGGCAAATGATAAACAGTCAGCTTCGGTGTCGAACAGTTAGTAATACTTGTTTTATAGGCTAGCTACCTATAGATATATAATTGACATAACACTATCTGGTAACGCAAAACGCTGAACGCAAACGCTAAACGCTTTATTTTATATAAACTTGTGAACTCACCAACCTCGTGTTGACACTTTTAGTATGTTATTCTCAGGTAGCCGAGGCGGACGCGCTGTATAGGATCATGCATGGTTTTTGAACATTCTGATATGCAAACATGTTTTTAACTATTATTACTTTGGTTTTTAAGTCGTCCTGCGTGACGCAACTTTTGTCTTTTGGTTTTTACGCTTCCGCACTTATTTTCATTTAAACGTTTTTATGGTTTGATTATAACTAATGATTCCGATCTTGTTAGTTCACATTCTCTGACAGTAAAACTCCGTTAGTGGATTTTGAGGGTGTGACAAATTCATAATTTATTTTATTAACCGAAACGAGAAAACAGGATGTTACATGTCTTCCCTCCTTAAAGAGGTTTCGTCCCCGAAACCTAACTATTACTGAAACAACCCTGGATAAAACTTGCGCATCTCTTCTTCAACTTCCCAGGTGGCATCAGATCCTTTGCGATGCTTCCACAACACTTTCACCAAAGGAATAACTTTATGACGAAGTTGCTTCTCCTTGCGGTCAACGATCTCTACAGGCTGTTCGATATAGTTTATTGTTCATCAACCTCAATCTCTACTAATGGTACATGCGGCATGTCATCAGCCAGACATTTTCTCAGATGAGAAACATGAAAGGTTGGATGAATTCCTTCTAACTCTTTGGGCAAATCCAGCTTATAAGCCACTTCACCTACACGATCTATAATCGTAAACGGTCCAATGTACCTCGAACTCAACTTCCCTCTCTTCCTGAAACGGATAATTCCTTTCCAAGGCGAGACCTTGAGCATCACATTGTCACCAACGTTAAACTCAATCGGTCGTCGTCGCTTATCAGCATACGACTTATGTCTGTCTTGAGCAGCTTTCATTCTCGCTTTGATATAATCGAACTTTGAAGAAATTATTTGCACAACTTCTAAACTTCCCATCTCTTTCTGACCAATCTCTCCCCAACATACCGGGGTCCTACATCGTCTACCGTAAAGCATCTCAAACGATGGCATACCAATACTTGAATGGTTGCCGTTGTTATAGGAGAACACTGCCAGATGTAGATGATCATCCCAACTTCCTCCAAAGTCTAAAACACATGCACGTAGCATATCCTCAAGGCTTTGGATCGTCCTTTCATATTGTCCATCTGTTTGTGGATGATACACCGTACTGATGTTTAATCTCGTTCCCATAGCTTCATGGAACTTCTTCCAAAATCTTGAAGTAAAACGAGTATCTCAATCAGACACGATCGATAACGGTACTCCATGCTTAGATACAACCCCTTTAATGAACAGGCTTGCTAACGTTTCTGACTAGATTGCCTCTCGTATAGGCAGAAAGTGAGCACTTTTGGTCAAACGGTCCATTATCACCCAAATGGTATCATGTTGCTTAGCTGTACTAGGTAGCTTGGTTATGAAATCCATGGTGATGTGTTCCCATTTCCATTCTGGTATCTCCAAAGGTTGTATCTTCCCATAAGGCTTCTGATGTTCGGCTTTGACTTGTAAACAAGTTAAGCACTTACTAACATAATCTACCACGTCATGTTTCATACCCGGCCACCAATAATCTCTTTTCAAGTCCTGGTACATCTTAGTGGTTCCTGGATGAATTGAATATGTTGACTTATGAGCTTCGTCTAAGATTCGACCTCTAATATTCCCATGGCGTGGAATCCACATACGGTCAAACCTACTCTTAATACCATGCGTGTTTTCCATCAACTCGCTCTATTGACCGAAAATCCTTTCTTTCTTCACTAGTCCTTCATCTACCAGCACTTCTTACTGCACTTTGATAATTTCTTCAAACAGACTTGAATTCATAATCAACTGGTACGACTTCATTGTTGCTATTACTTCCTCATTCTTACGGCTTAGCGCATCGGCGACCACATTAGCTTTGCCATGGTAGTACTTAATGTCGCAGTCGTAATCCTTTATCAATTCTAACCACCTTCTCTGCTTCATGTTCAGTTCCTTCTACTCGAAGAAGTACTTTAAACTTTTATGATCTGTGTAAATGGTACACTTAGTACCATACAGATAATGCCTCCATATCTTAAGAGCATGCACTACTGCTTCTAGCTCTAAATCATGCGTCGGATAAGTACTCTCATGGACTTTCAACTGTCTAGACGCGTAAGCTATCAATTTTTCTCGTTGCATTAACACGCAACCTAACCCACGATGCGAAGCATCAGTACAAACAACCAAATCCTCGTCACCATCGGGTAAAGCAAGTATTGGAGCTTAGGTGAGTCTCTTCTTTAACTCCTCAAAAGCTTTTTCTTGAAAGTTACCCCAACTGAATACTATCGACTTTCGGGTCATACCGGTCAACGGTGCGGCTATCTTGGAGAAACCTTCGATGAATCTCCTATAGTAGCTAGCTAACCCTAAGAAGCTTCGTATATCGGTCGGATTCTGCAGGGTCTTCTAATTTGTAATTGCCTCAATCTTAGCTGGGTCCATGGTAATCCCTTCAGGATTAATCACGTGACCAAGAAATTGCACTTCTTGCAACCAGATCGCGCACTTCCAAAACTTAGCATACAACTTTTCTTTCTTCAGAGTCTCCAATACCTCTTTTAGATGATCGGCATGATCAGACTCGCTCTTTGAACAGATCAATATATCATTGATGAAGACGATAACTGACTTATCTAACATTGGCCGACACACCCTATTTATCATGTCCATAAATGCTGCGGAAGCATTCGTTAGACCGAATGACATTACGAGGAACTCGTAGTGTCCATACCGCGTCCAAAACGCTGTCTTAGGGATGTCTGACTCTTTCACTTTCAACTGATGATAGACTGATCTGAGATCTCTCCGTGAGAACCAACATGAACCTTGTGGTTGGTCAAACAGATCATCAATCCTTGGCAAAGGATATCTATTCTTTACCGTAAGTTTGCTCAACTCGCGATAGTCTATGCACATTCTCATACTTCCATCCTTCTTTTTCACAAATAACACTGGTGCGCCCCAAGGGGAAACACTTGGTCTAATAAAACCCTTTTCGAGGAGTTCTTGCAGTTGGGATATCAGTTCCTTCATCTCAGACGGTGCTAGATGGTAAGGTGCTTTCGCGACGGGCTAGGCTCCTGGTATTAAATCTATCTGGAATTCTATCTCTCGCTCCGGTGGCAACCCTGGAAGATCCTCAGGGAATACTTCTGGGTAGTCGCGCACTATAGGAACATCTTTCATTTCTTTTGTCTCAGCCGTAGCATTGACAACATACGCCAGGTAGGCACCACACCCTCGTCTTAACAATCCTTCGGCTTTTATCATCGAAATGACATTAAGCCCTGAACTTTCTTTTTCACCATAAACTGTCACCGCACTACCATCCAAAGTCTTTAACCTTATTATCCTACTTTTAACACTATCTGAGCTTCGTATTCAGACAACCAATCTATTCCCAAAACTACATCGAACCCTCCTAAGGTCATAACATACACAGTAACAGGGAACTCATGTCCCCTAGCTCTACCTTACAGTCCTTAACCATTTTCGTTATTTTAACCGAAGCGTCACTAGCGGTTTCTACTATAAAGGTTTCAGACACTCGGCAACATTTCATTTTACCTAGTTTACTAAATGTCGTAGCTACAAAACTTGTATTCGCACCCGAATCAAATAACACTGAAGCAGTAATACCGTTTACTAAAAACGTACCGGTCACAACATCATGAATCTGCCTAGCTTTTTCCTGGGTCAGCATGTAGGCTCTAGTCCTTGGCCTTGCTTGATCAGCATCCTTCCTTCCACTCCCGCCAGACTCACCATCGGTGCACTCCCTTGCCATATGGCCTGTCTTGCCACATTTGTAACATGCCGGCTTCGCACTGCACTCATTGGCATATGTCCTACCTTTCCGCACTTATAACAAGCATTAGACCCAAGCCTGCATTCCCCACCATGAGCCTTCCCACATTTGTGACAAACATCAGAACTCATACTCTACTTGCACTCACCACCGTGCATCTTTCCGCAGGTCTTACACGACCTCTTCTCCCAAACTCTCGGCTGTTTGTTCTTGGGGTTCCACAACTGAGTACCAGGTCGTTTAGCAGGAGCGACCAACTTCTTATCATTCTTCTCTTCCACCACCACGTCGTCTTTCGACAAATCATCGTAAACCATTTCTGCCAGCCCTACAGCAGAATCAAAAGTACCCGGTCTACCATCCTTGACCAAGACGCGAACATTCTGCGGCAGTCCCCTAAGGTAACACTTGATCCGCTTGGCCTCAGTGTTCACCATGTCTAGCACCAACCTTGACCTGCGGTTGAATTCAGTGGTGTACTCGCGGTGTGTAATTTTACCCGCCTTCAGACTTAAGAATTTCATTTCAACCTTCTCAACCTCTGCATCCGCACAAAACCTCTTCATCACCATTTCCTTCAGATCATCCCACATCATCGCTTTTATCTCTTCCCGACTCTTTCTCTGCTCAACCGACTCCCACCAGTACATTGCCTCATCACCAACGATTGGGTAGCATAACCCACAGCTTGGTCGAGACGGCATTCGCTAATGCGGATAACTTTGTCTATCGTGGTTATCCATTGGAGAGTAACGATTGCGTCTCCCAAGCCAGTTAGCTTCGGTGGATCACAGCCTTTGAAAGACTTATAGTTGCATCCACCGCGGCCTCTCTTCCCATCATTGACTTTCACTGACTTAACCACACTTGATTCCTCCTTCTCCTTCTCATCATCTTTCTTACTCTTTTCCCCAGACTATTCAGCAGGTCTAGCTTGGCATCCAGCAGAATTTTCGAGATTCATGTTCTTCACAGCAGTTGCTACCGCTTGGGCAATGGTAGCTTGAATTGCGGGATCCAGCTAAACACCTTCTTTGTTACTTGGATTTCGACCATCTACACTTCCTTCCCCCTCAGTGTTAGTAGCTGATTATACCGACGATTTGTAACATCGAGAAAATTTTGAGTTCAAAATGTCAACTTTCCAAAATATAGGGACCAAAAACGTCAAAATTCCAAACCTTAGGACATAAAATAAAAATTCTGATTTTTATGTCCCATCGCGATACGCGACATGACAAAGAACAAGCCCATCGTGTATCACGAAGAGCTTGGCCAAACCTTCTAGAAGTGGGTCAACAGCGATACGCGATCATCGTTGAAGTTACGTCATCGCGTATCGCGATGACGTGGCCTGACACCTCTGGCACAAGTTCTGCCACGTGTCCACACGTGGCACACCGTCTGCCACGTATCCCGACATGTGGCCACAGGTGGCACTTCGTCCGCCATGTGTCAACACGTGGCACACCGTCTGCCATGTGGCAACACGTGGCAGACCTACTTGGTGACTGGCCTGGGCTACTTCGCGATACGCGAAAGGTGCCCAGGAGGCCATCGCGTATCACGAAGGGTTTCCAAGTTTTGCCTATAAATAGCAAGTCCGGGAACTCACAAATCACATCCCAAATTCAGCTTTCAACTCTTTCTCTAACATCTCTCTAAGATCCAACAATCATATACTCGATCCACCTTGTAAAACGTGCCTCGATTCCTCAATTGTCATGTTCGTTTCCTCAAAGTTTATGCCACATTCCACCGAGTATCGACCAAGAAGGTGTTTGTATATCTCGACATCAAGATGGTGATTAGTCTCGGAAGGCGTACCAACAAGTGGTGAAGGATTGGTGTTTGTTGATTAGCGTGCCAAGGAAGGAACAACGAAAGAAAGGGTTGATCGAGAAGAAAAGAAGGTGAAGCGGCGTTGGAGTGCTGTTCGAATAGTTAGGGTTTCCATAAGCCAACAAATGTAGGCGTAACGCCGATGAACATAATAATAAAATATTATAAAAGGCTTAAACCTTAAGTCGAGGTTATATTCGATACCTCGATAAAAAAAGAGAAAAGAAAAGAAAATATAATAAAGGAAGAATAAAAGAAGAATTATGAATAATTATAAATATGTATATATGTGTGTAAGTATATATGTATATTTTATTGTTATAAATATTATTTAAGGAATAAATAACTATTCTTAAATAATAAAAAGAAAAGAGTACATTTCTTAAAGAAGAAGAAACGTAGGGTTTTATAAATAAACTAAAGATTTATAAATTACTTTTAAACTAAAGGTTTTAAAGTAAAAAGAGATTTTGAACTAAAGGTTCATCGAGGTAAAGATTATAAAATAAGACTAAAGGTCTTAAGCCGGATTGTATATCCGACTAACAAATGGTTATACTCGTACTATAGATGCGAGATAGCAAGGGAAAGACCCTCGGACGGTGTTTGACGCTGATTCCAAATTGAAAAGGAGAATACACCCCCAAACTTTACAAACGTGTTTTCAACTAGTCATATGTGTTCCTAAAACCGTTAGAAATAAGAGTATAAACCTAGCCCTCAGGCTGTAGTATACATTTGTCTGGATCCTTACATATGTGGTATTACGTGGTGGGCACATCGCACCACACCTGGTCGTAGGACGCTTTCCTGTGGGGAGCACGACCATGTGTATACATACAGGTACTTAACTAAGTCGAACGCTGCGGTGTTTGCTGAGGTATTTAGTGTAGAGACTCGAGTTTATAAACATGTTATTTTAACTTTGTTATTCCTAAGCCAAGATGGGCCGAGGCAGGCGTAGTCTCGAGGGGTAATAAAGTAAAAGAAAATATTTTTAGTGTCAGCGTGTTCACCAGCATTCGTTGCTGATGTATTTTATTTACATTTTGCAGGTGATCAAATTTAGTGCTTGATGAACGAAGAAACTCAAGATATCCGATGGCTCGGATCTTTTTGTATAAACTTATAAACATTAAAATGGTGGTTTGTAAATAATAAATAATTCTTTTGATATAACTTAAACGGGTATTTTATAATCCCATTTTTTGTTAAGTAAATATTCTATATTAAATCCACAAGTTTTATAAGAGTTCCACTTAAACCTGTAACTGATTTATTTACAATTGTGGTACCAACCGTTGGTCATACTCCTAGGCCTTAGATGGGGATGTGACAGGTTGGTATCAGAGCCATCGATCTGAGCGAATTAGGTATTACAAGATAATACCTAAGCTTCGATCCAAGTATAGGAATTATTTGTTTATTTGAAATAGGGATAAGATAGGCTGGTAAACCTTTTCTTTCTCTCCTCATTCTAAACCACCCAAAATGTTAGATATCGTTCAAGAGCATGATGGAGAAATATGTACGCAAGGCTAAGGAGGCTGGAATCGCCGAACCACTAGGCAAGGATAACATGAGTAAAGATTATTATGAAGCATTTTTTAATCAAGATGTGGAGCATGACCTAACCAAACCATTTCAATATTCCGGTACTGAACAAAACCCGATCAATCTATCCGATGATACACCATGTCAAGGATATCAAGCACCGAGACACTCAAGCTACCATCCGCCAAGTATCCCAATGTATCATTCCTTGGAAGTTCCAACATACCATCCATCAGAAATCCCCATATACCAACCATCGGAGGTTCCGTCTTACTATTCATCTGGTAATCCAACATACCTACCACCAAATCCTCACCCATCATATGCTTTCCTTTACAATCGACCAATCAAGGAGGAACCAAGATCACCCTCATCTGACCGGATGCAATGCCATTCCGATCAACGAAGATGGCATACTGGAAGCTCTGCCTTCAATTCTGTTGACTCCCATCCCAACCATGGTGAAGGACCATCTCATAAGCCAAAGACGAGAGTGATGATGCCCTATGAAAGTTTTCAAATGCCTTCGATTGTGTAAGAGACTGCTCAACTCATGGAAGAGGAGGAACTTGAGGAAGAGGAGGAACCTGAGGAAGAAGAAGATCCCGAGGAAGAATCTGAGGAAGAGCCGGAATAGGAATACCTTGATAATCCCAATGAGATGACAACACCAATGAAGGAATCACTCATTTCCCAAAACTCAAGCTACGGTTCTGTTGATCCCTATGTACAATACCTCGAGAAACTCAAGAATCAAGCTTTATCAAGTTTTCCACCTTTTAAAGGCACGATCCCAACGGAAGAAGAGAAAGCCAATGAAATCCAAGAACAAAATGAAGCTGCCAAAGCTTTCTTCCACTACTCGTCCAACGTGACCGTTTCCCCGTATCTAGAACCAAGGAATCATTATGACATGGTGACGATGGGTTACCGCGACCCACCTCCAAGATATGGATACCCCAACGAAATCCCGCAGTCACGGTAGGAACACTTGGACCACACCTTACATGAGATGGATGATTTGAGGAAGAAGATAGCCGTTGATGGGAAGAAAAAGAAGAAGATAGGAGAGACGCTTCTTCGAAAATGCAACAAGTTGACGAAGGTTGTGATGAAATTTATGATGGAAAGAAATGATGGTGACAAAGAGGTGTTTTCAAGAGTGAAGTTAATGTGCTAAGTTAGCTTTTGATGTTATGTGTAATAAAGGTTGTAATAAGAATAAGGATAGGTGAATATATATATCGAATGGATGATATATATAAGTATGTTGTAAAAATATATATATATATATATATATATATATATATATATATTATATATAATAAATAAAAATGTATGTTAAGGAATGAAATTTGTTAAATTTTAGATTTAAAAAGAAAAGTTGATAAAGAAATGATAATATGTCTCAACAAAGTAACAACATAGAGAATGCACGAAAAGAAGCTGAAATAAGAAAAGAAAAGGGGAAAGACCCCGAGAATAAACAAGTTGAACCTATCCCTGGTAAATAGGAGTCAAATACAGAAAATGATAAAGGATGCAGTTAGGGAAGAATCTAAGGCTAGATCTCAATCGAGACATTCCAAACATTCTCAATCTGTTAATCTTTCCCATAAATCCGTTAAATCTCGACCTAAACCATCTCATGTAGAAGAAAGTGTTCATGAGTCCAATGCAGATGGTGGGGTTAGGCAAGAATTCAAGAAGTTGAAAATAAGTGGTTGTTCGTTTAGGGACTTTAAGTACTTTGGACCCAAAGAGTTTCAAGGTGATAAAGGAGCCATTTCGACCGTGAGGTGGCTAGAAGAGATGGAGTCGATAGTGATTATAAGCAAATGTTCTGATCAAGAAAAGATTCAATACTCAGCTCAAATGCTTAAAGGTGAAGTGTTAGAATGGTGGAACACGATGATCATGAGTAAGGGACGACAAACGTTGTACAATCTCACGTGGGAAGAAATCAAGGAGATGCTGATGGCGAAGTTTTGTCCAATGCACGAGACCGATCAAATTCAAACCAAATTCCTGAACCACAAAGTCATAGGAACAAATCTTCACGAGTATAACGCCAAATTTCACGAGTACTGCTGACTCGTTCCCCAGCTGGTTAACCCTGAGTCCAGCAAAGTCACACGTTACATATGGGGATTTCCGTGGGAAATCCGCGACATGGTGAGGTCACACTTGCCAAAAACCGCCGACTTCGCGATGGAGTTGGCTGGTTATTTGGTGGGCGGAATGATCCGCAACAAGGAGGAAGATAAAAAGGTCGTGTCATCTAACGACCAAAGAATGACTGGAGGAAGCACCCGACTCAAGGGCAAAGGTGTAAAACAACACCAAACTCGATTCAATTCTAATACCACGCCATGCAAAACATGCAAAAGATACCACAAGGGTCGATGTAACTACGCCCCGCCTACAATGGTCTGTGAATCATGCAATCGACCTGGCCACGCAACGGCCGACTGTTGGAAGAAGAAGATGACCTGCTACAACTGCAAGGAATGGGGCATCTAAGTTTTGAGTATCCCAAAAACAAACCCGCGACTGGTGGTGCGGGTGGAAGTGGTCAGAACAAGAAAGGAAACGCAACAGTCTTCGTACTCGACACGAAACAAGCTGCTGACATGCCGGAACCATCACCGGCAGGTTTTTAGTTAACGACACCTATGCTAGAGTTTTGTTTGATTTAGGTGCCAATTTAAGTTTTATAGATTATAGTTTCTGTAGTCTATTAAACGAACCTTTAACAAAATTAAATAAAACTCTAAGCGTCGAGACTGCTAGCGGCGAAATTGTCAAAATCTCCGAAGCCCTTGAAAACGGAAAAATTTTCTTAGCTGGTTATATTCTGCCAATTCAACTCTTACCAATAACTCTTGCTGGTTTTGATATTGTACTTGGTATGGATTGGTTGTCCGACAACCATGCTCGTATCATTTGCAATAGCACAACTGTCGAACTTCAAGCCCTGATAAACAAACCATTCGAATTGAAGGGGACAAAGACGCTGGTCAAGTTAGAATAATTTCCATGATTAGGGCTAACAAATGTTTGAATCAAGGATGCTTAGCATTCATGGCCTACGTCACTGAATATTCCAAACCGAAGGAGATAAAGGGCGTACCTGTAGTATCCGAATTTTCTGATGTCTTTCCCGATGAACTTTCTGGAATTCCTCCCGATCGTGAAGTAGACTTTAGGATCGATCTTATTCCCGGTACTGCTCCGATCGCAAAGAAACCATATCGTCTCACTCCAACTAAAATGAAACAATTGAAGAAAAAACTCGACGAGCTTCTTGAGAAAGGCTTCATTTGATCGAGTTCGTCCCCATGGGAAGCGCCAATCTCATTCGTCAAGAAGAAGGATGGATCTATGCGTATGTGTATCGACTATCTAGCATTGAACAAAGTCACAATAAAGAATCGTTATCCACTCCCTCGAATCGATGATCTTTTTGACCAACTCTAAGGTGCTAGTTTCTTTTCCAAAATCGACCTTCGTTCTGGTTATCACCAACTCAAAGTTCAATCCAAAGATATTACGAAAACCGCTTTCCGAACAAGGTATGGCCATTATGAGTTCACCGTTATACCATTCGGACTTACTAATGCGCCAGCTGCATTCATGGACATGATGAATCGAATCTGCAAGCCTTACTTGGATCGTATTCATCGACGACATACTTATTTATTCTAAGACTAAGGCTGATCATGAAGTCCACCTCTGAACCTTACTTGAAATACTTAGAACCGAGAAGTTGTACGCCAAGTTCTCAAAATGCGAGTTCTGGTTGCACGAAGTGAAATTTCTTGGGCATGTCATAAATGTGAATGGTATTCAAGTCGATTCTGCTAAAATCGAAGCCATCTCGAAGTGGGGAATTCCAAATTCGCCAACCGAGATCCGAAGTTTCTTAGGTTTGGCTGGCTATTATCGATGGTTCATTGAAAAATTTTCTCTTATAGTCATTCCCCTAACTTCTTTGACTCGCAAAAACATCAAGTATGAATGGGGAACAAAACAACAAGAGGCGTTCGATATACTCAAACAAAAACTCACCCAAGCACCTATACTGGCCTTGCCAGAAGGTACTGAGGATTTCGTTGTCTTTTGTGACGCGTCTTATTCCGGTTTGGGATGTTTACTAATGCAACGCAAGAAAGTAATCGCTTATGCCTCTCGTCAACTAAAGGTACACGAAAAGAACTACACAACTCACGATCTAGAGTTAGGCGCTATAATCTTTGCACTTAAGATATGAAGGCACTACCTCTATGGATTAAAGTTTATCGTGTATACCGATCATAAAAGCTTAAAGCATATCTTCGATCAAAAAGAGCTTAACATACGCCAACGACGATGGATGGAAACTCTTAACGACTACGACTGCGAGATCGTTTACCATGAAGTCAAAGCCAACGTCGTGGCTGATGCCTTAAGTCTCAAGGAACATGAGAAGCCAAAAAGAGTCCGAGCGTTGCGTCTAGAACTTCAAGTCGATCTTCTCGAACAAATCAAATCTGCTCAAATTCAAGCGATCAATGAAAACCAAATTTCCGACGAAAAACGTAACCGCACCATTGACTCGCTAGTCAAGGGTGACGATGGTATCCTTAGACTCGGCAATAGGATTTGGGTACCAATCTTTGGGGATTTGCGTGAGAAAATTTTGAACGAAGCTCACAAGTCCAAATACATGATGCACCCCGGTTGTGATAAAATGTATCAAAATCTCAAACCGAACTGTTGGTGGAATGGGATGAAAAAGGACATCGCTTCGCATGTGGCGAAATGTTTAACTTGTTTAAAAGTCAAGGCGGAACACCAAAAGCCTTCGGGATTTCTTCAGCAACCCGAACTTCCCGTATGGAAGTGGGAGTTAATCACCATGGATTTCATTACCAATTCCCTAAAACGACTCGACAACACAATGCAATTTGGGTTATTGTGGGTTGATTAACAAAATCCGCACACTTCATACCCATCAATGAATCATACTCAATGGATAGATTGGCGCGTATCTATGTAAACAACATCGTTGCTTTGCATTGAGTACCGCTGTCTATAATTTATGATCGAGACAGTCGTTTCACATCTCATTTCTGGAAAATATTCCAACAAGCCTTAGGCACCAAGCTCAACCTTAGCACCACTTATCATCCACAAACTGATAGGCAAAGCGAAAACGTTGGAAGACATGCTCCGCGCTTGTGTGATCGACTTAGGTGGAAGTTGGGATGACCGCTTACCCCTAATGGTATTCTCGTACAACAATAACTATCACACAAGTATTCAAGCCGCACCATTCGAGGCGTTATATGGTCGTAAATGTAGAACGCCGTGTGTTGGTCTGAAACCAGAGACAATCAATTATCTGGACCAGAGATAGTCCAAGAAAACACCGACAAGATTCTTCAAATCCGAGAACAACTTAAGACGGCACGTGATCGCCAAAAGAGTTACGCCGATGTCGGTCGTAAGACGTTAGAATTCAATGTTGGTGACAAAGTTCTTTTGAAAGTCTAGCTCTTGAAAGGCGTCGTTCGCTTCAGAAAGAAAGGAAAGCAAAGTTCTCGATTCGTTAGACCCTTTGAGGTACTCAAAGAAATTGGTACTGTTGCATACCGTTTGCGATTGCCCGAGGAAATGAAAGGGATACACGATGTATTCCATGTCTCAAATCTGCGAAAATGTTTGGCTGACGAATCTCTATCCATGCCTTTAAAAGATGTTGAAATAAACGAAAATTTAAAATTTGTTGAATAACCAATTCAAGTAGAAGATTCGAAAACAAAGAAACTGAAAAGACGAACATTAAAAATTGTGAAAGTTAAATGGGACTCACAAAGAGGACATGAGTATACATGGGACTCGAATCGGAAATGAGAAAGAAATAACCCCACTTGTTGTTGTAAAGCAATCTCGAGGACGAGATTTATTTCAATGTGGGGAGGATGTAACATCGTTCACGCACCGTCAAGCAATCATCATACATAAATCATACCAAGCATACACTTACCGCTTAAGGTAAGTGTATTAACTATCACATCGAGTATGCACACAGCCCCTAAAACATAACAAGGAAGTGGGGCTAGAAACTCACCTGAACTCTGTTATGTTCACCGCTAATGGTTATCCCTTTCTTTAGTTGTACACGGCTAACTGTATAACAATTACGCGTACTAATTTCTATCACTATCCATATCACATTCTAATTCAATTATAACACTCAACGTACGGGGGTCCGGGGGCAGCGCCCCTGGCAGCGGGGTTCTAAGGGGGCAGCCCCCAGTGGGGTCCAAGGGGCAGAGCCCCTGGATGGGGTTAAGCTGCCAGGTCAGCTTGGAAAAAATAATTTTCATTAACTGTCTTAACACATTTTCCATTAGGATTTCGCGATAATATTTTATTGTTAACTTCTCAATCCTTTAAGGTATCTTATATAAATTAATAAAGTTCAAGGGCTATTTTGTAATAAATTCATTATATTCTAAGTTCAGGGACTATTTTGTCATTTATCAAACTTCCAGTTCGTTACTTGGTTCTTAACGAATTGGATTCATAACGAATGACCCACTCGTTACTTATAACGAATTGACTATTATAACAAACTGTCCTGTTAACGAATTGGACCATATAACGAACAGGTCCTTTGACGAATTGGACCTTCATTGCGAATGACCCCTCTATAACGAATTGAACTTTCTAGTTCGTTATCTCCTTTTAAAGAATGGTCATAACGAATTAGGGTTAATTCGTTATCTTTTTCCTTAACGAATTGGACACGAACTAAGGCTAGTCGTTAAGCTTCCATTAACGAACCACTTGAAGAATTACCTCTAGTTCGTTAACTTTCCGTTAATTAATTAGGGTTAGGTCAGAGAATGTCAGAAACATTCTTTGACATATCAACCTCGTACACCGTTTTCCGGCGTCGTCGTTGTCGGAAAACCGCGATTTCACCGGAAAAACGAGATCTCACTCGTTTTCCACCGTTTTTCGTCCCGTTCAATCCAGATCTGAGCTAGGGTGACCCCTAAGCTCATCTTAGGTTCGGTTTATGCCCGATTCCACCCGGATCTCATGACTTTAACGGTTTAAAGGTGTCGGCTCGTTGTTTCGCGAATAGATCTAACGAGTTTGGATCTCTACAATATCATACTATCATTACCTCGGGTTGATACTCGGTTTCTTGGTGATTTCGGCTAGAGAGAGAGAGAGAGAGAAACTAGAGAGAGAGCTTAAGTGTGTGTTTTGGGTCGTGTATGGAATATGTGTAAATGAATGGATTAAGGGTTAATTATTGTTTATATATCATAGATCATGGGCTTTAGCCCATGGTCTTTTCTCTCTTTCTTTTAACCCAAGTCCATAAGTCATATTTATTTAACTCAACACAAGCCCGAATCATAATAATTCATATTTATTTTATTAACCGAAATGAGAAAACGGGATGTTACAGTGCTACCCTAAAATAATCCAACATTCTGCCTCGAAGTACGTGCACGACCCGACGACCCCCGAACGTTGCCTCGATTTGTGTGCCAAGAAAGGTACATCAAGAATACCCCGACACTCGTGCAAGTGCGGAAGTGCTGCCGAAAGTCTAGGTAATTAGTAAGCTAAGCAAGGTAGGGGTTCTGCCCAAATAAATATTATTATTCCAAAGGCTTAGGCCCTAGTTAGGGGTATATCCTAGACCTTGATCGAATGAAAAGATAATAATAAGATTTCTTTATAATTAAAATTACAAAATTATATAAACAAAGGTTATAACTAAAACAATATTTCTTCAAGGTTAAGAAATATAAGCATTCACATACAAGGGGTATAGTTAAAAATAGTGTTTCTTTATGATTAAGAAACATAAGACTTTATATACAAGGGTTATAGACAAATGACCTTTCTTTTTGAAGAAGAAACATATCATAAACATTTCTTTTTGAAGAAGAAACATAGCACATGATTAGCAAATAAAGAAAATGAATTCATGTCCAAAATATTATTATTCAAACAAAAGATCAATCAAGGTTTAAAGCTATCAAAACCAGACTAAAGGTCTGTACCCGGATTAAGAGACGATACGGGTATTTATATAAACCTATTTTATTATAGGTCAATCATTCATTCGTTCACAAAGGTTTTCCAACGACATTACCACATCATTCAGAATAGACAATCATAGGTGAATACGTTAAACTTTTGCAGTCAAGGTAAACGGGTTGTTTACCTTAAAAAAAGACAGTCAAATAAAGATTTATGGGATTACGTGATCCCTACTAAAATACAAGATAGAAAATAAAAGCAACTCAGACCGAGTACACATGTGTCTGGATCCAAACATAATTAATCTAGTCTACCAGTCAAAGCTATGTGGCCGCAGACTAGAGATCATAATAAAAGTTCTCCAATGGGCGTCAGTTCCCGGAGAACTGAAATTGTGTGTGTATGGCAAGTGGTACAAATCCCAGAAATAAGAAACGTTTCTGCTAAGATTGTTCAAGAAAACTATCTTGTCAGTCAAAGAAAAATTTCTAAAATGTTTTTAGAGTCAACAACTCACCAGCATATCGCTGGCGTATTTTTTCCAACATTTCAAGAAATAAAGTAAGTACATGTAGCATTGAATCAGAGCCATTCAAGAAGATAGACGCTCACAAGGTAGAGATGGCTTAGTTTTTTTTTTAAATTATTAAAAGATTGTAAACAATATGATTTTTAAAATCAAACGAGGTTTATAAATTAAACACTCGGGTATTTATCCGAGAAGCTTTCCAAATAAATTAAATGTTTTTATTATTATTATAATTGAAGGTTTCAAAAAGATATATTAATTTTTTAATATAAATTAATGACTTCCGCTAACCTCTGATATATTTACAAAACAGGCACAAACTATTGGTCACACGCCTAGGCCCTAAATCGGGGTGTGAAATCAACTTATACATAAGCCATACCCCCACAATGACCACCCTTGGTTGCATGAGTTGGTTGTCCTGTTGAACCTAGATTCTAGGACCTCCGATCAATAAGGTTAGGTTTACCTCATATTCCCTTTTTCCATGGAAGCGGATCCGCTATGTTATCCTAGATTTTTTCTCTCTACTTAAACCTTTCGGAAACGGATCCACTAAGTTATCCTTTGAATTCTCATAGTCAACAGTAATAAACCACGTTGAGAGTAGTTATCATAAGTATTGTGTCTATGTCGGATGTGCCTTGACTTTCCATTATACATTGCACTTTAAAATCTGACAATCGCTGGTTGACAATCGCAATGTATACATATTGCTGACATAGGCTTAGGCCATCCAGGAATATGTTCCATAAACTGACGTAACCTCTTTGCCTCTTCTCCCGATTTATTTAAGGCGGTAAACTCATATTCCAGTGTTGATTGAGCTATAATATTTTTCTTACAAGAATTCCAAGATATAATTGCATCCCCAAGTGTGAACACATACCTACTTTCAGATCTACAATCTTTTATATCCGATATCCAATTCGCGTAACAGTATCCCTCAATCACTGCTGGATAATGGTTATAATGCAATCCATATTCCTGGGTGTATCTCACGTATCAAACTATCAAAGCAATCTTCTCATGCTTTTTCAGTGTTCTTCACTTGGATTACTTGTATACCTACTTAGTCTTATTATAATGTAATCAAAGTCAGGTCTAGTACAAGTCATACGAAACATCAGACTTCCAATGATCCTTGAATACTCAAATTGAGCAATACTCTCACCTCTATTTTTCAATAGATGAAGATTAGTATCAATTGAAGTTCAAGCTATATCCAAGTCCTCCATACTGAATTTCTCAAGGATCTTTTCCACATTATGAGTTTGACTTAACACAAGTCCACTCTGGGTTCGTGTGATCTTCATACCAAGAATCACATCTGCTAACCTCAAACCCTTTATGTCAAATTTAGCTTTCAACATGTCTTTGGTAGATTTTATCATATTATCATTACTTCCAATGAGAAGCATATCATCTACATATAGACATAGGATAACATAACCTTCAAGTGTGTTTTTCACATAGACGCACTTGCCTCACTCATTTATTCTGAATCTGTTGATAAACAGGACATGATCTAACTTCCGGTATCATTGCTCTGGAGCTTGCTTCAAGCCATACAATGACTTGATGAGTTTACTCACTTTACCCTCTTGACCAGGGGCGGAAACCCTCGAGTTTCTCCATGCAAATCTCTTCTCTTAATCGTGATTTTAACATCCATTTGGTACACATCCAAATTTCTTAATGTCGCAACAGAAAAACCATATGTATATATGTTACTCTCGTCACTGGTAGTAAGTATCCAATTAGTCAAGACCCTCCTCTTGTCTATACCCTTTGATCACTAATCTTGCCTTGTATTAGTCAATACTGCCATCACCTTTCATCTTCCTTTTGAATATCCAACGATATACATGTGGTTTACAACAAGGTGGAAGATGTAACATCCTACTTTTGATAATAATAAATAAAGAAATTTTGTTTACTTAAGGGTGTGTTATTATTTAGTTAAGTTAAGTAAAATAATAATGTGGGCTTGGGCAATAAAATATGGAATAAGTGATGGTGATGGGCCATAGGTCCATGGGCTTAAGGGTATATAAACTCCCTTAAACCCCCTGAAACCCTCATTTCCATCTTCTAGTCTCCCTACACACTCAAAAACACACACAAACACTCATATTCCATTGTGGATCTAGATTTGAATCCAAACCAAGAAGAGTTTGTGCTATATCTTCATTATACAAACAAGAAAAATGTCCTAAATCATGTGTTGAACTTAACATGTAAAAGGTACGTTTTAGATTAAAGGTTACGCTTTTAAGGTTGGGTTGCCCTAAGATTTGATAATAAGGCAAATCGGGCATTATTATGCAAGAAAAATATAAACTTGAATGTAAACGAGATGTTTTGAAAGAAACGGGACAAACGGGTAACGTTTGGACCTGGTTACTACAAGAAAACAATATGGCTAAATTCCTAGTCTCATTCATCATGCAAGACAGGAAAAAAGAAGTCGAAAAGCAAGGCTGGAAAGTGAAGGGGAATTGAATAAGATTCGTATAAAAAGTAATTCAATCAAACGGGCCAAAAAGTAATCCAATCGAATGGGTCAAAAAGTAATCGAATCACGTGAGAAAAGTAATCGAATCGAATGGGCCAAAAAGTAATCGAATCGCATGGGAATAGTAATCGAATTGAATGGGAAAAGTAATCGAATCTAATGGGTAATTCGATTTGATTAGAATTTCCATTCGATTAGATTGGTTCAAACTTAAGTTTTTCTGATGAATTTCCATTTGGCCCCAGCCAGGGGCTCTGCCCCTTGGACCCTTTTGAGGGCTGCTGCCCCTAGACCCCGCTGCCAAGGGCATTGCCCCCGGTCCCCCGTTAGGTAAGGGTTACACTAACATAGAAGTATGATAAAGTTAGAGATAATTAATTTACTTCTAATTATTACACAGTTAGCCGTGCACAGTTGGGGAAGGGTATTACAGTTAACGCTGAGAAGCACAAGACACATGTGAGTTTCTAGACCCATTCCTTGTTATGTTTTCGGGGCTCTGTGCATGCACTTATTTGATAACCAATGAATACCCAGTCCATGGTTTTAGGTCCTATTGAACCTTAGGTGGTGGCACCAACAGCTTAGCTAGGAACCCCATACTCGCAAGTATGCATATGACGGTTTTCATTCCATCCACAATTCATAAGGGGTTTCATCCTTTTTCTTTTAGGGATCTTATTCAAAACATAATTAGCCGATAATATGGCTTCCCCCCACATGTCCAGGCTTAACCTATAACTAATCAACATGGCATTTATTATCTATTTTAGAGTTTGATTATTTTATTTTGCAGTGCCATCTGATTGTGGAGAATACGGAGGGGCACACTCATGTATAATGTCATTTTATGCACATACATCCGCGTATGGAGAAACATATTCTCCTCCTATGTCACTCCATGCATCTTTAATCTTCTTATTGAGTTGATTCTCAACCTCGATTTTATATAAGACAAACTTGCCTATTGCTTCATCCTTACTTTTAAGTAAGTACACAAAGCAATACTTTCATAAAATCATCAATAAATGTAATGGAATACTTGAATCAAAATATAATTAGCCGATAATATGGCTTCCCCCCCCCCCCCACATGTCCATGCTTAACCTATAACTGATCAACATGGCATTTATAATCTCTTTTAGAGTTTGGTTATTTTGTTCCGCAGTGCCATTTGATTGTGGAGAATAAGGAGGGCTACGCTCATGTATAATGTCATTTTGTGCATAGCATCCACGTATGGAGAAACATATTCTCCTCCTCTGTCACTCCATGCATCTTTGATCTTCTTATTGAGTTGATTCTCAACCTCGATTTTGTACATGACAAACTTGTCTACAATCGTCAAAGTAAGCTAAAATACATTCTTCGTCGTATAGTTGATCCGTCCAAGTTCATCTCCAGCCACACCATCGTTCATCATCAAATCACCTTAAGCCATAAATCAAAACCCCTAAGCTAATTTTAACAAACATAGAACCATTTGTCAGAATTGAAAACCTGGGGTTTTGAGAAGGAAGATGAAATTTCCTGTTTATATATATATATGTATATATATATGAATGATTGTATGTATGTATGTATGTGTGTGTGTGTGTGTGTCACACCCCCATCTTAGGCATGGGCGTGTGACCAACAGTTGGTACCATTTTTGTATATAAATCAGAGTTACGCATTAATGCGGAAATATTTGCGTGGATTAAAATATTAATATTAACATAACAAAACACGGGATTATAAATTACTCGTTCAGTGTTTACAAAATATTACTTGTTTATAAAAAGCCACCATATAAGCTTAATATTTAACAAAATGATCTGAGCCATCAGATCGTCTATTTTGAAGGTTTCAGTTCTTCAAGCGCCTATTCTTCATTACCTGTAGAACAATTTGAAAATACGTCAGCAACAGATGTTGGTGAATAAGCTGACGCAAAAATATTTTGTTTATTTAATTACCCCTCAAGACATAACTTAGGTCTCGGCTCATCGTGGCTTAGGAATAATTAAGTTAAAAATTAAACACAATTATAAACTTAAGCTCTACTCGAAACGGCTCAGCAAACACCGTAGTGTTCGAGATTACTTAGCTACTATCAGTATACACATGGTTACCCTTCTCGGACATAAATTAGGCCTGGCCCATCGTGGCGGAGGCATATAACCAGGTGATTGCGGTGTGCCCACCGTCTAACCACATATTTAAGGATCCAAACGAACGTACACAAGCCTGGGAGCCAGCGATTACTTTTGTTCATAATGTTTTAGAGATACGTAATCTCATGTAAATAATTTAATTTGACTCGATTAAACAAGTTATAAAAGTTTGGGGCATATTCACCTTTTCAAATGACCAGCTTCACTGCATTGATCGATTAGTCTTTCTTTAGCTATCTCGGACCTATAGTACGAGTATAACCTTTTGTTATTCCTAGATCAATAATCTAGCTTTAGACCTTTAGTCTATTTTTGTATAATCTTTACCTCGATTATATTTTCTATTTGAACCTTTGGTTCAAAACATCTTTTCTTTATTTAACAAGTTTTAAGCCTTTAGTTTTACTTGTTTACTTTTCTAAACACTATGTTTCTGCTTCTCGAAGAAACATATACTTTATTTCCTCACATATTATTTAAATAATAAACTTAAATAATATTAAGAACAAAGAATTATTTAATATTCATATTTCTTATTTATAATATTCTTTGTTATATTTTCTTTTGTTTATTCTCGAAGTATCGAGTTTACCCTCGACTAGGGTTTAAGTCTTTTTAATATTTTATTAATATTTTATTCAGGCATTATCCCTACCTTGATTGGCTTATATTTTCTAGACCCCTTGGGCAGCACCTCGACGATTGCACACTTATCGAGGATCTTGATCAACACTTCTTGCACGCTCAGCGAGGCTCGTTGATCAAGGCGGGGTGTCGGCTCGTCTTTTGATGTCACGTACTTCAAGGAAACTTCATTTTCGACACAGATTTTGAGGGGTCGGGGCACGCTTATCGAGGTGATTCTATAGTGAGAGAGAGATTGATTTTTGAGTGTGTGATCAAATGAGAGGGCTTGAGGCCCTATTTATAGGGCTGATCAGCTGACCCATCGCGATACGCGATGGGTCTTTGCTTTGGATCCATCGCGTATAGCGATGGGTTAACGGATCTTTTAATTATTATTTTATTGGATAGCGATACGCGATGGACCTATTCGAAGGCATCGCGTATCGCGACTAGGCATGTCGCGTAACCTAGTAGGCTTGCTACGTGTGCCACATGGTTAGACACGCAGCGCCACGTGGAAACACGTGGAGGGGCACATGTCATCGTCTGTCATACCACGTCATCGCGTATCGCTTAGGGGTATTGCGTATCTCGAGACCGCCCATTCTTGGGTTTTGTAACATACCCAGCGCGTTACGCGATGCGTTATCTTTTGATCCATCGTGTATCGCGATGGGTCAGGAAAACATATTTTCACATTTGATCATTGAACTTTGAACACTTGTTAATTTTGATCCGAAATTTTCACTATGTTACAATACACACACACACACACATATATGTGTATATATTTATGTTCTTAAACTAAACAAGCAAACTGGCCTAGTGGTAAAGTCAAATGGGAATAGACAGAGGGACCCGGGTTCAAACCTGGGTTAGGCCACATTTTTTTTGGTATTTGATTTTTAATCAATTTTCTTTTATTATATTAATCGAATTAAATTATTATAAATCAAATAAAATTATTTCAAGTTAAATAAAATTATTTGTAAATTATATTTATCATTTTCCAAGTAAAAACTAACTTTTTGTTAAGTTCGTAAAACCCGATTAACATTATATTTTTATTTTTATTTCGTTAACTTTATAACTCGTCAACATAATTCTTTTCAAACTAAACTTTGACCGATAAAGTCATGATTCTTAAATATTAAGATTCTTATATTAACAACACATTTCTAATTAATATAGTACTAAGATAATAATAAAACGTTAACTTAACATTAAAGCTTGTAATAATATTATAATATCAAAATGCCTGCGTAATCCCTCAAACTAAATGATTCTAACTTTTATAAATTCTGATAGTTAGTCTTTAATTGTTATATTTTTTTAATTATAGTTCATAAGGATTCAATCATTTCAATTTCTTTAATACGCTTCCGGTTGTCATTTCAAGTTTAGTTTAATTTCAATGTGAGTTTCTCACACCCCGTTTTACGCTTTTACTTTTGAGGTAGCATACATATCCTAACAAAATACTTAGTTTTACATCGCTTCGTATATTCAAACTACAATTCGTGATCATGGACTTGTGTGTTTACTTGCTTACTTGCTCAAAGATTACGTCTCATAGTTTCCTCAACAAGTATGATCATACGCCCCCTTTGCACTCAGGACCTTTTTATGAGTGGAAAAGGGACCCCAAATCCATGTACATTGGTTGTTACCAATTGAAAAAGACATTGCTTGCGCTATTATTACGCTAAGTTACATGGAATTGTATTATTTTTAGTATTTATATCAAACTTGTGTGAACTCACCAACTATGCAGTTAGTTGACTTTATTTTATATGTATGCTACATGTACACTTATTAGAGGATGAATTGGTGAAGACACTAGAATTAGGATATTCAAATAATAGACAAAGTTGATGTTTGTTTTATTTCCTTCCATTGTATTTGTTTACTTGAACACTTGTGTATTTGTGATTTAAATGAATTAATGATAATAATGCTACTTAATAGTGTCACGTGTGTTTGAGCAATCTTTACGTCACACTCAGGTGTTTCCTCTTTAGCCGGAGTGGTTACATTAACCTTAACTAAATTTGTCTCAACCAACTAAACCTTCTAATACACCCTCTATAACCTATAATCTGTTTGTTTAATTCCGACTCCGGCCAACTACAGTTCTCCGTCAATTCGTATCGATACAAGGTAATGGTTATATTCATTATTATAGTTTTTATACGTCTAACAAAACCCCTAACAAAGACTGAACAAACATAGTACGGATTTGACGAATTGAAACCTAGGGTTTAATTGGGGAAGAAGATGATTTTGAATGTTAATATTTATATTTTCTATTTATGTTATGTTAACAAACATTCAAGTTGGTCCCGTGGTTAATTCTTAAGTGTATCAACCCGAGGACCTGGGTTAGAACCAGGTTAGAGCAATTTTTTTTTAGTTTTTTTTTCTTAAAAACTTTTATTTAATATTTAAAAATCAATTAAAATTATTAAAAACTATCATAAATCAAATAAAATCTTTTTAAGTTAAATAAATTAGTTATAAATTATATTTATTAATTTTTCATTCAAAACCCAACTTTATTTTTGTTAAAATATCGTACAAACCCGAATAATATTATAATATTAAATTGTTAATTTTATAACACGCCAACGTAATTATTTTCAAGTTAAATCTGGTTAAAAGTCAATATTTTATAAACATTATAATTCCCAACCTCGTGTTAAGTAATAGTTAAGCAATATAAAAATAATAATAAACCGTTAAAAGTTCGTTAAAGCTTAAATATTAAAATGCTATAAAATAATAAAGTATATAATTTAATAATAAAATATATAAACTATTAAATCAAAGTTAACTTCATAATCCCGTTAGTTAGTAATTTTTGTACTTCTTATTTTAGATTGCGAGATTCGATAGTTCGATTTCATTTAAAGCACTTTCGGTTTTCTTTCCAAGTTATCTCCAATTTAAAAGGTGAGTTTCTCACGCTCTCCTTTTATTCTTTTATTACTTTTGGGGGTAGCATATGTATATTATAAATTAAAGTATTTACGATTTCGTTTACAAGCTACAATTCATTACATTGACTGTGTGTTTACTTTATTACTTGCTCGAACTTACTTGCACGTGGTAGCCTCATTAAGTATGATCATACCAACCCTCTTTGCATTCAAGACCATTTTGTTATGAGTTGAAAAAGGGCATCATTATCCCAATTACGTTGGTTGTTACCAACTGGAAAGGACCTTACTTGCGCGATTATCACACTTGTCTTATGGAATTGTATGGTTTTTACGTATTTATATCAAACTGTGTGAAATCACCAACTATTTAGTTAGTTGACATTATTTTATACATATGCTATAGGTACCATTATTAGTGGATGACATAGATGAAGACACTAGACTTAGGATATTTTAAATAAATGTTTGAAATGTTTCACTCCCTTGTATTTCCTTTATTATGAACTTGTGTACTTGATGCCCTTAAATGAATTAATGATAATACTGTCACTTAATAGGGTCACATGTTTTTTGAGAAATTTGTACGTCACACTCGGACGTTTCCGCTTAAGTCGGGATGTTACAGTATTTCCCACGATTGGTTTGGTATTATCCGGTGCGAATGAGCAGATTCACCTACAAAACAAAACACTGTGAGCTCTTTACGAGAAGGAGATGGTGAGTCTTCTCGTAACCACCCTTCGGCATGAGAATCAGTATTTGTATATGAATTTAAGGGAGTTGTATTCTCAAAATGAAGCTAGAGAATATTGTAATATTGGGGTACTTAAATTCCAGATCCTTTATCGTTAATTTAGAAGTAATTTGGTATTTATAACCGGTAGGGAGGAGTGAGAAGGTGGCCACCTACCATGTCAGTCGGTCAACCAATCAGAATCCTTGTACGTGCGTTAAGGATAGTTGGTGGGCAGCATGACTGACTGATGTTGACAGTCTGTACTATGTAGTTTACTATTGACTATGTGTTGACAATTCCCCATTGACTGGGTGTCCTTTCTGATGATTATATCTCCCTTTTGTACCATGCTTATGAAAATCTTTGGTGTTCATTCCTGAGGTATCAAGGAATGTTTGGCACTTGAAGACATAATATCCAGCGCCATGATACATGTATGGCGCATGACACAACAGCCGGCGGAGGGGTGTTGTTGACTAGTCGGTGGGTTTGATACCCTACCTCTACACCACCGTAGTAGCAATTTATGTTTCGGTCTTTTGTGTCTTCTTCATGGTAGTATCTAAACGTTTGCAGTGGGTTGACTATGGTCCTTGGATTGAGCAAGTATCTTGAACGAGCGTCTGACTCTCATACCAGATTGTTAACAACCGATAAACATTAATGTTTTAAATACAGAAAGTATAAACAAGTTATGGTTTAAACAAATATAAGAGAATTTTAACGGATAAACTTGGTAAATCAATTACAATGAAGATCATTAGTTTACGCATATGCCAGTACAGTTAATTAGTTAAATCTAATCGATAAATGACAGTTAGGCTATGCGTAGTGGAGGGGCTACAAATTGGGACGAATTGCGACACGTGGCGCCCAGTCAGCAGAGGGTGAGAATTTGTTTTTGTGGTGTAATGGTGTAGGGGCTACAAACTGGTCCCATAGTATATTTTTTTATTATTTTCTTTTTATAATTAAACTAAACAAATAAAAGCCAAGAAAACTAAATAATAAAACAAAAATGTATTAAAATAAAAAAGAAATACCAAAAAAATACACACCTAAAAAAATACATAACTAAAAATTAAAAAAATACATAACTAATAAAAAACATAACTAAAAATAAAAAAAAATACATAACTAAAAAAATACTAATATCCATAATATTCGCGCATTTTTTAAATTCATTGTCGTTGCAATAATGCGGCCTCTTCGTGTAACCCGGCCGCTTTAAGGGATTCGTATTCTTTACTCATTTCCCTGCAATTTCAACATAGCGACATTCTTTTCGTGTTGTTTGTTGATTTATCTCATGGCATCGTTGAGTTTCTCGGCAAACTTTTCGTGCTTTTTGATGATTTCTCTCATGGTAGCGTTGGGTTCCACGGGATTCGGTTGGTTCTAGGATTCATTTTGCTAGAGTTTATGAATAATTTGGATATGAATTGTATATGAAATGGAGAAGAATATGTATGTTTACATATATATATATATATATATATATATATTGTTTTAATTAAATTTTTTTTATTTTTGACCGTTTGACAATAATATTATTAATAAAATAATAATATTTTCACCCTATCCGGCGATAAAATCCTCCCGCCCCGCCCCTTTTCGCACCAATATCGCCCGGGGGAGGGGGGGGGGGCGGTGTTCCTTCTCCTTGTCGCCCCATTTCGCCCCAATCATCGCCCCACTACACTTGACCGTTACCGTTGGTATGTTAACTACTATGGTAATAAGGTTTAGTTTACAAAATAACAAATAATAATAAATTTACTAACGATATGTTTAATACTATTTTAACAATTGTCTTTGACTCTGACTGTTATATGTTATATGTTTATGCGTTACTAATAAAAGTGTAAGATCATTGTTATCCAACCCCCTATTTTATGCGACGGATGTTTTTATAATTTAGAGAGTGATTTAGTTTTACGTTTTGAAAAACACAGTGATTTTTCTGTATATTTAAAAAATTACTGTTCACCCCTATAAATGTTTAATATATTTTGAAAGTGCTTGTGAGTGAAGTAAAGATAAATGATAATGATAAATGCATAAAAAAATATTATTTGATTGAAATGAGAGAAAATGTAGTTTGTTTTAGTGTAATTTTGAATTTAAGGATATGCCATTCTCATCAAATCCTCTATCTTCTAATCCAAAATTACACTAAAATCACTATAATCTCTCTCTCTCCATTACAATTAAATAATATTTGTTTATATTTTATATCTTCATCATTACACTTTTTAAATTCCTTCACTCACAACCATTTTTAAAAAATATTAAAAAATTGTATGGATGAACAGGAGCTTTTCATATATACAGATAAATTACTGAATTTTTTATCTCATCTACTAACAACATTCTAAGCCACTTTCTACAATAAAAAAATCTCCCTCACAAAATTAGATTGATTGAATGTGAATGCTTTAAAACCTTTGGATATAAGTATTAAACTTTATATATACACACACACACACACACACTAGCTTTTATCCCTCATATTATGGGGTTGTTTTACATTATTCGTTCTAATATTTATATATTTTTTTGAATTTTAATTTTAGTTTTTTAAATCAGATACTAAATTTTTTTTGTATATTCCTACTATATAAGATTTTTATATCAAATATTTGGTGAGATTAATTTTTAATTTAATAAGATGTTATAACTCATTTAAGGACTATCAGGGTTCGATAAAACCCATACCCGTGAATTCGGGTCAAATGGATGAAATTCCTTCATTTACAGATAATGCAATTTAGTGTCTTGAGAAAATATAGGAAGTAACAAGAGAGCTTTTAAATATTTTGTTTATGTATATTATATATTTGAAAGTGAATAGTTTTGTTCTTTGTTTTTCTTATATATGTTCATATATCTTTTTCTCGATTAACCATTGTTAAAGTACTTTTATGTATTTTACACATCGGTTGTACAATCAACCTACAGTCGGACTATGACACTACTGTAGTCTTGTTGTTTGATTATGTTCCCGTAAGTGTGACCGTACTTTGGACGATCTACCGCAATCCTTCTTTTCACACCTATATGTGGTTTCTTGCTAATTTAAAAAAATAAAAATAAAAAAAATCACCCATAATTGGATGTGACTCAATGATAGAGCACTCACTTTACAAGTAAGAGGTAAGGGGTTCAAACTTCACTATCACCAATTTATATAGGAGATATGAGAGATGACCCTGGTTTGCCAGGGTTCGAGTCCTGATCTCACCCGGTTTTACCGGCTCCTCGCTGTCGTGCCATTAGGCGGGCGTTGGGGTCGGGTTTTATCCGGTGAATCCCTTAATAGGTGGACCGCTAGGGGCTCCGTCCGTCCGGACTAGTGGCCTGCTCGGGCTACCTTTAGCCAATGGGACCGCGTACAGAGTACCCGACGTTACTTAGTTGGTCGTTCAAAATAAAAACAATAGATCCACCATCTGTTTGAGTAATAATTGTGAGACTTATGTGTAAATTTTGAGGATTTTTTTCCTGGCTTTTTTCTTAAATGCTTGGTTGATCCAAGAAATTGTTTGCATAAGTTTTCAAAGCCCTACCGTAGGAAGAAATGGTGTTGGTATAAGTTTTCAAGCAATGAAATGTATGTTACTATGTATTTTGTGTATATTTTGGGTTTTTGACTTTTAATACTCCGAATTTTTCACTTATGCCGATGACATTTTCATTTAACGATTTATCTCGTACCACTCCTCACTTGTAACTTTTTTCTTCTGTCATTCCTAAACCTAACGAAAACTCCACTACTTTTTTTTTCCCTTGCATTTTTTCACACATGATATGCTAATATTAATATTATACATAGCATGTCAAGTTAGCAACAAAGGTAACGGAGTTAGGGTCCGTTAAGTTTAGGAGTGACAGGAAAAAGAAGTTATAAGTAGGGAGTGATGGGAGATAAATTGCTATTTGGAAATATTACCGGCCAATAAGTAAAAATTAAAAATATTATAAACCAATAACCTTAATATTTTTATATTTTTAGTTGAATTTTTTTTATTACAATGATGTGTTTGTCAGCGACTTTTTTTATTTGTATTTTCTAATTTCTATACTATATCTACAACATGAGTTCGAACCTCTTAAATTTTAAGATGTACACAAGACCATGCACAAGATACAACACACAATGGATAAATTTATTAAATTTTATGGGTAATGTGGTCTTTTGTCACCTCTTCTACTGTTAACAACATTTGATTCAAAAATATTTAAAAATATAGTCCTTTTAACTTCAATAACATTTTGTTAATTTATATATTAGTTATACATTTACCTATTATTCTAAATTAACTACCCCTATGACTTTTAAACGTCCACAACTATTTCACACGTTAATAATTTTCAAAAAAAGTTTATATACACCATAAAAACGAGCATTTTGTTCTCTTTCATTTGAGTATGGTGTAGCTTTTATTTATTTTAAAAACTTAATGTGTTACGTGATTAACAGTTAGGAAATGCAAACGAGCCGGGTCGAGTTTGGTACCATATTAACTGCATATTTATCAGCTTGTCCGCGTTGTGGCGGTATATTGATTTGTTAGTTCCATTTGCAGATTACATTGAAGAGACGTTATTACAAAGTAGTTATTTGTAACATGGTCAGTCATAGCTTGTACCTGGAGGACAAATACATGTAGTATGATATCATTAGTAAATTTCAAATCCTGAAACAAAACCTAATTAATCATAATCGAATTTCTAGACATAATCAATGACCCAGTATTGTAACATCTTGTTTTTTCGTTTCGGTTAATAAAATGAAAACATGAGTTATTATGAGTCGGGCTAGTGTTGGGTTAAATGGATATGGGTTATGGACTTGGATTAAGAAGGAAAGAAGGAAAGACCATGATATATAAACCTTAATTACTAATTAATTCATTCATTTACACATATTCCATACACCACCCAAAACGCACACTGAAGCACCCTCTCTATTTTTCTCTCTTTTCTCTAGCTGAACCAAGAAGGAAAACCGATCCCCATCCATGGTAATGATAGTATGATAATGTATAGATCCAAACCCGCTAGATCTAGTCGCGAAACGACGAGCCGACATCTTTAAACCATTAAAGTCACGAGATCCGGATGGAATCGGGTATACACGGATCAAAATATGAGCTTAAGGGTCACCCTAGCTCAGATCTGGATCGAACGGGATGAAAAACGGTGCGAAAATACGTTTTTCTGGCAATGACGGAGCCGGAAAGTCGGCGCCGGAGAATATGTATACGAGGTAAGGAATATCAGAGAATGTTTCTGACATTTTCTGACCTAACCCTAATTCGTTAACGGAGAGTTAACGAACTATAGGTAATTCGTCAACGGAAGCTTAACGAACTAGCCCTAGTTCGTATCCAAATTCGTTAAGGAAAAAGATAACGAATGAACCCCAATTTGTTATGACCATTCGTTAAAAAGGAGATAACGAATTAGAAGGTTCAATTCGTTACAAGTGAGGGGTCATTCGCTATGAAATTAAATTCGTCAAAGGACCAGTTCGTTATAAGGTCCAATTCGTTACTGTAGCCAATTCCTCACGAAGACAGATTCGTTATAATAATCAGTTCGTTATGGGTTCATTTGTTATAAACCCAATTCGTTACGAACTGGGTAATGAATTAGAAGTTTAATAAAATGACAGAATGGTCCCTGGACTTAGGGAAGAATGAATTAATTACAAAATAGCCCTAGAACTTTATTAATTTATAGAAGATACCTAATGGAAAATTATCATGAAATATTATCATGAAATCCTAATGGAAAATGTATTAAGACAGTTAATGAAAACAAAATTTTTCAAAGCTGACCTGGCAGCTTAACCCCAGTCAGGGTGTAACATCACGTAAATTTCGAGTTAAAAATGTCAAGTTTCCAAAGTCAAGGGATCAATCTTGCCAAATTCCAAACTCCAAGGGTTTAAATGAAAATTCTGTTTTCTTGTCCTATTGCGATACGCGATGGGACAAAGGACAAGGCCATCACGTATCGTGAAGGGCCTGGTCAAATGATTCTAGAAGAAGTCAACGGCGATACACTAAAAAATCAAAGACCGACGTCATCGCGTATCGCGATGACGTGGCCTGACAGGTTGTGACACCTGTGCCACGTGTCAGTCAGTGGCACAACATCACGTCACGTGGCACTGCGTCAGCGTGGCAAGCCTAGTTGGTGACTGGCCAAGCCTACGTCGTGATACGCGGCGGGCTTGCCAGGGAGGTCGTCGCGTACCGCGACGGGCTCCAAAATTTGCTTATAAATAGAAGGCCACGGGTTCTTGCTTCTCACACCTCAAAACACACAAACAACACTCTCTCTAACCTCTCTCTAAACATTGGGTAGCGTGCCCTCGATCCACCTCGATAAGTGTGCCCTGATTCCTCGTTTTGCGTGCCGACCTCGAAACGCGTGACAACCTCGTAAACCGTGCCGACCCGAGACGACCCAAGATCCCGCCTTGAAGTGCGTACCGACAAGTTTTGAAGAACGGCGTGCCTCGATTTGCGTGCCGAGGAGTTGTTGATCAAGATTCTCAATATTCGTGCAAGCTTCGGAGTGCTGCCCGAGAGTCTAGAAAATAATAAGCAAACAAGGTATGCGTAATGCCCAAATAAAATATTAATAAAGGCTTAGACTCTAGTCGAAGGTATAGCCTAGACCTTGATCAAAGTATAACAATTAGTTAAAATTTCTTTATGATTATGAAATACAAAATAATATAAACTAAGATTAAAGATTATAGTAAAAATATAGTTTCTATATGATTAAGAAACTTAAGCTTTTACATACAAAAAATATAGTTGAAAGGTTTAATGAAAAGTAAAAGTTTATGAACAAAGGTTATAATTAAAATAATGTTTCAATAATTTTAAGAAACATAAGATTTAACATACAAAGGATTTAGATAAGTGACGTTTCTTCTTGAAGAAGAAACATATCATAAAAAATTCTTCTTGAAGAAGCAACATAGCACATGGCTAGCAAATAAAGAGAAAGAATTCATGTCCAAAATGTTTTATTCAAACAAACAATCAATCAAGGTTTAAGCTATCAAAACCAGACTAAAGGTCTGTAGCTGGATTAAGAGACGATCCGGGTATTTACATAAACCTATTTTATTATAGGTCAATCATTCAATCAATCATTCATTCATTCATTCATTCACTAAGGTTTTCAAACGAGATCACCACATCATTCAGAACAGACAGTCACAGGTGAATACGTTAAACCTTTTTCAGTCAAGATAAACTGGTTGTTTATTTTAAACAAAGACTGTCAAATAATGATTTATGGGAATACGTGATCCCTATTTAATACAAGATAGAAAATAAAAGCAACTCAGACCGAGTACACATGTGTCTGGATCCAAACATAATCAATCTACTCTATCAGTCAAGGCTACGTGGCCGCAGACTAGAGGTCATAATAAAAGTTCTCCAAAGGGTATCAACTCCCGAAGAACCATAATTGTGTGTTTATGGCAGTGGCACAATCCCAGAAATAACAGACGTTTCTGCTGAGACTATTTCATGAAAACTATCTTGTTAGTCAAAGAAAGATTTAAAAAAACTGTTTTTAGAGTCGACGATTCCCTAGCATATCGCTGACGTATTTCCCCCCAACGTTTCAGGATTTAAAAGTTAGCACAGGTAGCAAGGAATTATAGCCATCTAAGAAGATAGATGCTCGCAAGGTAGAGATGACTCAGTTTTTAAATACTAACATAATGCAAACAATATTTAAAACAAGTTTTATAAATCAAACGAGGTTTATAAATCAAACACTTGGATATTTATTATCCGAGAAGCTTTTCAATAAATTAATATTTATTATAAACAAAGGTTTCAAAATATAAATTAATATTTTATTATAAATTAATTAGAGACTTCCGCTAAACTCTGATGTATTTTCAAAATAGGTACCAACTGTTGGTCGCACGCCTAGTCCTTAAGATGCGGGTGTGGCAGGTTGGTATCAGAACCATCGATTTTAGAGAATTAGGTATTTTACCTAGGCTTTGATCAAATTTGAGTTATGATAATCATTAGTATTCAACTAAGGATATTAAAATAATCATTGAATGATTAAAAAAAATATGAATAAAATATAACAAGTACGGATAAGATAGGAAAACGCGCTCCTAAAATAACCTCGTACAGATGTCTGATCGTCAATCCAGCCAAGAATCCGTTCAACTTCGATCCGGCAAAGGGAAAGGCTAGATGGGAACATTTTTCTCCCAATTCCTATATCTAGCGACGAAAGTTCTTACCAAACAGCAATGGAGGAAGATTCAGATTCGTTTAATTCTAACATCCCACTAGCCCAGATTATTCCAAATCAGAACACGTATGGAGACGCATCAAGTAGATCCAAGAAACCAATGGTGTCGAAAGGAAAGAAAGTAATGACTTATTCAAAAGAAAATCCTTAGGGACAGGAATATTATTCAACGATGCAAGATCTATACTTTACCCACACTGAAGATGAACGTCAAAACATGGAAATGTATGACATTGAAGATGATTCAACTCATTATGAAGCCAATGTCACCAAGCTAGCTGAAGCAATGCTCAAAGAAGAAATGGATGATGCGGAAAGGCGAAAAGAAAAGGAGAAAGGAGAAAGCACCAAGAAGGACAACAAGATCAAGAAATTGATTGTTCGATGGAATAAATAAGAATCTTAGTGGTTGTAAACAATGCAATTGTAATAAATATCAAGCAATCTTATAACAACACAAAATAAGAGATATATTTAAATTTCCCCGAATTAGTAATGTATCTTTTAAAAGAATTATGTCAAGAAAAGATTGTACAAACTCTCAAGATAATTCTTCCAAGTACATCTGGAAGTAAGAGAGTAATAGCTAGAAATGAAGGAAAGGTCTAGGTGGACAAAGTTTAAAAAGATGATGAAATAAGCAAAGATTAAAAGAAACAGGCATATAAAGAGAAGTATAGAAATTATTGTGGTCTATTTGTACACAAGGTTTGTACTAACCACTTCAAGAATACACAAAAAGAAAGTATTGTTGCCTCTCAAGAACCCCATCTACTATCATACTTAGAAAATAATATAAAATAATTATCGTTTCATACGATTATCTCAAACATTAAATTCTCAAATAAAGAATAAATAACTAGATTGCGTCATTACAAGACGCACAAAAGATTAGAAATGATTCTCTCGAAAAGCGACAAGCTTAATTAAACATTTCATAAACAAATCAATCTGTTGTACTTAATCAATTGTTCAATGTCACACAACCGTTATAAACATTCAATCATTAGTATATAAATAAAGAATTTCGCTCATACTAAGATCTATTCTGTATACAGAATGTCGAACCAAAACAATCAAGGGAATAATGATGAAGCTTCAACTCATAGAAGCAACAAGGATATAACAAAACCTGCACAGGAGATTCCTGAGCAGTATTTGGTCAAAATCCAAGACATGATTCATAATGCAATGACTCCCTTCATCAATGCAATGAAAGAAGGGTCACACAAACATAAAATAGAGCATTCAAATAAATCTTCTAAAAGTCATCCATATCAAAATCCTTCTCATCATGAAGAAAGTGTTCATAGCTCCAACGCTGAGAGCAAATTCAATCATAAATTCAAGAAACAACGAGTAATTCAAGGCAGTAGTTTTAAGAACTTCAAGGAATTTGGACCAAAATAATTCTATGGCGATAAAGGTGCCATATCAGCTGTACGATGGCTTGAAGAAAGCGAGTCCATTGTTATCATTAACAATTGTACTGATATTCAAAAGATTCAATACTCCTCTCAGTACTTTAAAAGTGAGGCTTTGGAATGGTGGAATACACTGATTATGTCAAAGGGTAGAGAAAGTATGTACTAATTGAAGTGGGAAGAATTCAAAGAACTGGTGTTACGAAAGTTCTCTCCCATGCATGAAATCGATCTTATTCAAACTAAGTTTTTGAACCTAAAAGTGGAAGGCACTAATCTTAGAGAATACAATACTAAGTTTCATGAGTATTGTAGATTGGTACCACATTTGGTAATACCCGAATCCAACAAAGTAACCCGCTATATTTGGGGTTTACCTGGGGAAATTAGAGATGTGGTAAGATCTCATTTGCCTCAAACCGCTGATTTAGCCATGGAATTAGCCGGTTATCTTATGAAAGGTCTTATTAGAAATCAAGAAGAAGATAAGAATGACAAAGGAAAGAGAGAAGAAATCGAGGAAAAGAAAAACAAGAAAGGCAAAGAAAAGGAGGAATGGTCTTTTAAATATACAAGACCAATCTGCCAAAACTGTGGCAAGAGACATCATGAGAAATGTTTAAGACAACAAACTTCCCTAATAATATTCCATTAATCACATGCAAATTTTGCGATAAACTCGGTCATTCGAAAGACGATTGCAAAAGGAAAACAGTTGTATGTTTTAACTGTGAAGAAAATGAACACTTCAGCTCAGAATGTCTGAATAAGACAAACAACGTTATTGGAAGTGGTGCTAAGAAAGGAAAGGCTAATATGTTAAACATACAAGATGCATCCAACCAAGAATAGAAGTAGACAAGAGTATGCCAACGAACGTCAAGATCTAAAGGCATTAGAAATAACTAATAGTTTAGTTAGCCCTTGTAAAGTGTTTGTAATCTCGTTATAAAACGAGAAATTTTGTAATCGTATAAGGGTATTTAAATCCCTAATGTATATTAAGAAATATATTATCATAAAGATCGTGTCTTACATAAGAATGCTTATATGCAAAGGAAACACTACGTGAATATTGACCTTTAGCCACACGAAAAAAGTGTGGCCGTAGGCCTTTACCCACACACATTTGGTTCAGGTCATATGTGGCCAAAGGTCGCGACACCATGGGTATGATATGGCCACACACAGTTTTTGGTGGCCTTATGTGGTAATAGGTGTGGCTAAAGGGTACAGGCATTAGTTGCTGGCCATCAAAAAGCTTCTCCAATAAGTGTGGCTAAACGGTAGAAAATGGCCACATGAGTATTTACTATGAGTCACCATTGCACGTATATAGCCACATGAATTAATGTTTCAGCCACATGAATTTTATAATAATGTGGCCAATAGGGTTGTGTTAAGCGTGCATTGTGACCTATACCGTGTGGATATAGCAAAGCAATGGCCACTTAAATTTAATAATAGTGTGGCTAATTATATTATATAGACACTGGATATTACATTAAAAGTGGCTAAATATATTTACTTGTCACTCAAAAACTCCTTGGTAGATTATAGTGTGGCCATTGTCTTACCGTTTGTCACACAAAATGTTTTTCCTAATATAAAGTGTGGCTATTGTAAAACTTTTCGTCACATATAGTGAAGTACTGTGTGGCTAATCATAACTTATAGACACTGGAGGTTATTGTAAATGTGGCTAAAAATGTGAACTTGCTAGTAAAAAACTCTTTTGTAGTTTGTGGTGCGGCCATTGTCTTACCATTTGTCACATATAATGTTTTTCCTAATTTAAAGTGTGGCTATTGTCAAACTTTTCGTCACACATAGTGAGGTACTGTGTGGCTAATAATATCATATAGACACTGGAGGTTGTTGTCAATGTGGCTAAAATGTGAAGTTGCCACTCAAACACTCTTTTGTGGTGTGGCCATTGTCTTACCGTTTGTCACACATAATGCTTTTCCTAATTTAAAGTATGGCTATTATCAAACTTTTCGTCACACATAGTGAGGTACTGTGTGGCTAATAATATCATATAGACACCGGAGGTTGTTGTCAATGTGGCTAAAAATGTGAAGTTGCCACTCAAACACTCTTTTGTGCTGTGACCATTGTCTTTACCGTTTGTCACACATAATGCTTTTAAAGTGTGGCTATTATCATACTTTTCGTCACATAAAAATGTTTATGTTGTGGCTAATGGTCATTTATAGACTCTAATTTTTGTAATTTCAGGTACTTTAGGCCACACCTATTTAATGTGTTCTATGTGGCCAAATTGTGTGTAATTGGGCAATATATAATTATTTTTATATTTGGTGTAGTAATATAAAATAGCTATAAGCAAGCATGACAAGAACAAAATTAAAAACAAATTATATTAACAATAATATTCACTTAAGCAAATGTATATGCAAAATATCTTACAAAATACAAAAATAACGACTACCTAAGGCGTCGGTTTTTTGGCACTGCTCCTTGTCTTCTGTTTGGTCACCCGGTCTATCGTTGTGTACTTTGCCTTTGGCTTCTTGCCAGCTCTGTCTGGTTCTTTTGAGGATGGGTGTGGTGGTAGCTGGAACAACAGAATATGAAAAACAAATATGTATAATTAATGTCGTATTTTGTAATTGAATAGAACAAAATAGTAGGCCTGCAGACGAACCGAACGTTCGTTTAACTGTTCGTGAACCTTTCGGCTAGAAGTTCGTTTATGTTCGTTGATGTTTGTTCAATTACGTTAGTTTAGATTATAAACAAACGAACATAAACGAACACAAGTGTTCATTTTTTAAACTAAATGAAAATGAACATAGATATTTGTTCGGTTAAGTTAAAAGGGAACAACCCTCCTGGTCACATACGATTAGGTGTTCTGGCCAAGCAACAAAAGAACCACGTGCGTTGCCAACAGTCACAATTTCACCTGCCTCACAAGGAATAATTGCTTGTTCATTTATGACTTCATCAATACTAACCTTATAGCAACCCTCCGGGATTGCTTTTCCATGCAACTGTTGTGGAACCGGTGACCAATAAACTTTGCCATTTGCCACCTTGTTACGCTTGTCATGCACACACAAACGACACTCATACACCTATAAACCAGCATGTGAAATTAAGATGGCTTAGTTGAAGTCAATATATAAGTACATACCCATGTTGGTGGGAAATTAAAAATGTTTCGCGCAGTACATACCTTTATAACAGCAGGTGGGGAAGCTTCATCCGTATATACATCAACTTTTCTTTTACGGCTTCTCCGTTTTACCTAAAAACCATTCAATGAATCAATCAACAATTAAAGGAAAAACTGAAATTGCCAAATACTTACTGATGGTTTTTTCGAGCCGTTACTATCCGGAGTGTGGTGTAGTTGTGTTGATGCTTGGTCAACATTGTTCTCTACGGGCTTCATTGGTAATATAACAGAAATTGGAATTGTTAGGACTTATTATGTGACACCCGGTAAATTCCCAATCCCTTAAACTAAGTAATCAACCTAATAATTAGGTGATTGTAAATATTATGCGCGCCATGTTAGTCAGCGCGTGCATTTGTTATGTGCGCCCTGCGCGAGCGCGCCATGTTAGTCAGCACGTGCATCTGTTATGTGCGCCCTGCGCGAGCGCGCCATGTTAGTCAGCGCGTGCATTTGTTATGTGCAACCTGCGCGAGCGCACCATGTTAAGAACCAGCGTGAGCATATGTTATATGCGCCATGCGCGAATGTTTTGGCTTTATGTTTTCATGTAACTTAACGTTATGTTGTCTATGGGTTGACCATCCCGCATGATGCTAAGGCGGGTGCATCCTAAATCGTTTATGCGCGTGCGGAAGGGAACTAACCTCCCCGCATGGCGGGAACATTGAGAGCCAGTTTGTCTGAAGCTCCAAGATGGAATTGACTTCAACATAACTGATCACTATGTTGAAATACCAAGACCACCTGGAGAATCTACAAATGAAACTCAATGTCCCTAACTGCGAGAAGGTTACGCACCTACCCGCAGCAAAGAAATGTCCTTCACGCAGAAAGCTATGCGCACAAAGTGATGCGCACAGAACACTGTCTATTCTCCAGACATAAGGAGATTACTCCCGCCCAAAAGGAAACAGTAGCGTGTTTCAGAGATTTTCCACTTTTTACTGTACACTGATAAAAGTACCTGAAAAAGCACACTGTAACATGAAAAGTCAACTGTCAGCCACCCTATTCTCACCAACCCCAGACCTGCATGTCCTGTTCAAATCAAATCAAGATCTTTTGTCCACTCCTCCACTTTTAAGTAAACAATAAACAATAATAATCTCCATACTTTATCATCATTACACCTAGATATGAAAAGATTTCAATCCCCTAAAGCAAGGGATTGTGTTCCCTTGAGTTTGCCTATAAATATGTAACCTAAATTATCACTCAAAACACACTCCAAAGAACTGCAAACTTGCACTAATCATCTCCCGAGCATCCGTTATTTTCGATTCCGTTCCAGTTACTAGGTAAGCCGAGGTTATAAACTTGAGATCTACTTTCCAAACCTTATATTCTCCTATTTCTCGATCTTAATATATATACTTCTTGTTATTTAATCGTATTCTAGACCTTCGATTCCGGGGCCAACACCAAGAAAACCCGAATCTCGATTAATCCCTTAACAAGAACCACAGGTGAGTCTCACAGCCCCTATTTTCACTGTTTTCACTATTTTTAAACTGTTTTCGGGGCGAGAGACACGTACTTAAATAATGTTTTATCATGGTATACTCACAAGCTATGCAAGCGATTATGTGTTTAAGTTATGTTTCATGATGAGTAATGCAAACGGTTATCTAAGGTTTTCGATGTATGTGCGCTAGAACTCGAGTAAGTGATCACTTTACCATTGGAACTCTAAGGGTAGGGACTGCTGGTTTGATCCACCCACTCGTAGGGGTCGCACCTCTTTGCATGGACGAGTGCCTAGTATGGTCATGGGGCAGTACTATGGGTTTGAGCCCGCTCGTAGGGGTCGCGCCTCTTTGCATGGACGAGCGCCTTGTTTTCCGGCACAACGTCCGCGCGTAACCCGCGGGACGGAATTATTATTTTAGCTCGTAGTGGCAGCGCCACTTTGCATGGACGAGCACATGTTCCTGAAACGTTCGCGCGTAACCCGCGGGACGGTATTACTTATTTTAGCTCGTAGTGGCAGCGCCACTTTGCATAGACGAGCACAGTTCCCAGAAATGTTCGCGCGTAACCCGCGGAACGATTTTATCAGAATATGTTGATATAACTATGTCTTACCAAGCATGTGTTTTAATGATGCTATCAGAATTATGTTTCAGAATGATTTGTATCAAGATTATGATGCAATACGATTTATCCAGTTACTAAGACTTGTGAACTCACTCAGTTTATACTGATTCAAATGTTTTTACGTGTCTTTCAGGAGATAACTAGGTAGCGCATGGAGTCACACTTAGAGCACCTCACGCTGAACATCTAAACTAGCTTTTTGGAAGATTTTAGTTCTATCCCTTCGATGCGCGTGGTTGTTCCCGCCGCGCATGGGGATATGGCGTGGAAATCTTCAACAATTTTTATACTTGGATGTTTTTATGTAAATTTTAAACAATGTAATGTATTTGTATTAAACTTTTCATGCGCAATGAAAATCTTACTTTGAATGTTTGCAATGGCCCGTGCTTAAGTATCAATCCCCACTCGCGCGCGCCCGGCTGTTTCCGCCGCTCAGGGCCGGGTGTGACAGATTGGTATCAGAGCCCTGGTTATAGCGAACTAGGAAAAGAAGTTTTAACCTAGACTATAACCGTTGGGGAATCGCATGAAATATTTTTCAAAGAAAATATTTTCAAAAGAAACTATACACACACTTAGGAACACGGGTCACACTGTCTAGTAAATAATGATAACATTATGTGCTCAGAGTACATGCGCTAAGTCTGATATATTTTCACTATTTTAAAGCAAGAATGCCTCCAACTAAAGCCAAAGGAATTACCATGACACCCGAGGAACTCGCGGAAATAATCGCGCAAGCGATCGCAACACATGAGGCCAGCAAGGCCGAATCAAGTCAGGGTCGTCAGAATGAGACCCCAGAACCCGAATCAGGAGCCTTGGACAAAGGATGCTCCTATAAGACATTCATGGCCTGTAAGCCTTGGCCATTCAAGGGAACCGAAGGGGCCATTGGGCTCTACAACTGGATTGACAAGATGGAGACAGTTCTCTCCATTAGCGGATGTAGTGAGAACCAGAAGGTCCTTTACGCGACCTGCATGTTCCAAGAGGCAGCTTCGTCTTGGTGGAAGCTTCAAACGAAAACATTGGGGCGAGAAGTTGCTCTCCACAAGACCTGGGAGGAACTGAAGGAAATGATGATGAGAAAGTTCTGCTCTCGCGCAGAAATCCAAAGTCTACAACAGGAATTCTGGAACCACACAATGGTAGGAACGGATATCGACGCCTACAACAACCGGTTCAACGAACTTTGCCAGTTGGTGCCAGACATGGCAAACACGGAGGAAAAGAAGATCGAGAGGTATATTTTTGGGTTACCTCCTGTTGTTAGGGTTCCGCTCAACGCCGCAGCGCCTCCAACCTTTGATGAGGCGGTAGCGCGGGCCATCACCCTTACAAGGGATACGATCCGTGCGGGTATGTTGACTACGCGCGGAATCGAGCAGCGAACCTCTGATCCCAAGAGGAAATGGAACTCTCACCACCGAGGGTCCGACTCCAAGCAGCCACCGTTCAAGAAGCAGGAAAGCGCAAGGGTTTACGCGATTCAGGCCGCGGAGCCACCACGAAAAGGATACAGCGGGCCTCGCCCATGGTGCAACAAATGCAAGTATCACCACGAGGGTGAATGCGCAAGAATCGAATGTGCCAAATGTGGCAGACCAGGGCACAAGACGATGAATTGCCGTGTCAGAGAAGCTGGAGCAAGCGACAACTACTACGCATGCGGGAAGCCAGGGCATTTTAGTCGGGATTGCCCGCAAAAGGGGAACCAAGCTCGCGGGAGAGCTTTTGTGATCGGCGCAGGCGAAGCTAAAGAAGAGCCGAATGTGGTAACCGGTACGTTTTTGCTTAACGGACATTTTGCATCTGTCTTATTTGATACTGGCGCTGACCTAAGTTTTATATCCGCTGAGTTTAAAGACTCCCTAGGCCTAGCAACCAGTAGGCTAGACACGCCTTATACTATAGAACTAGCCAATGGTAGGCAGTTATGCGCGAACGAAAGAGCTGAACAATGTGTTATAGTCATGGGAGGTCACGGGTTCAATATTAACTTGTTGCCAATAGACTTGGGAAGTTTTGACATTGTGGTAGGTATGGATTGGTTAGTCGAGAACCGCGCGGAAGTTATTTGCCATGAAAAGCAGGTTCGGATCCCACTGTTGAACGGAGAAACCTTGGTAATTCAAGGGGAAAGAAGGGGAGTTGCGACGAAACTGATTTCGTGCCTAAAGGCGCGAAAGTGCCTAAGGAAAGGGTGCTACGCCTTCCTGGCGCATGTCGTAGAGAAGAAAGGAGATGAGCGAAGAATTGAAGACTTACCAGTAGTGCGCGAATTTCCAGAAGTTTTTCCTGAAGATTTGCCCGGATTACCGCCGCCGCGACAAGTCGAGTTTCGTATTGATTTAGTCCCGGGAGCTGCGCCAGTAGCTCGAGCGCCTTATCGATTAGCTCCATCTGAGATGCAAGAGCTATCCAATCAGTTACAGGAACTATTGGATAAGGGTTTCATACGCCCAAGCTTTTCACCTTGGGGAGCTCCAGTACTGTTTGTTAAGAAGAAGGATGGTTCGTTCAGAATGTGTATTGACTACAGGGAGCTGAACAAGCTGACAGTCAAGAATCGGTACCCCTTACCGAGGATTGACGACTTATTTGACCAGTTGCAGGGATCCAGTTATTATTCGAAGATAGATCTACGGTCAGGATACCACCAACTTAGGGTCCATGAGGAAGATGTGCCGAAAACAGCCTTCCGAACTAGATACGGCCATTATGAGTTCTTAGTGATGCCTTTCGGGCTAACTAATGCGCCGGCTGTGTTCATGGATCTGATGAACCGCGTGTGCAAACCATACTTGGACAAGTTTGTGATTGTGTTTATAGATGATATTCTGATTTACTCACGGACCAAGGCCGAGCATGAGCAACACCTGAGATTGATTTTGGAATTGTTGAGGAAAGAAAAGTTGTATGCGAAGTTTTCAAAGTGCGAGTTTTGGCTTAGAGAAGTTCACTTTCTCGGTCACGTTGTAAACGAGAAAGGAATTCACGTTGATCCTTCCAAAGTCAAGGCCATCGAAAACTGGGAAGCGCCAAAAACCCCAACTGAGGTGAGGCAATTCCTAGGACTAGCTGGCTACTATCGACGCTTCATTGAGAACTTCTCCAAGATAGCTCTACCCCTGACCGCGCTAACTCAGAAAGACAAGAAGTTTGTTTGGGGCGAAAATCAGGAAACAGCATTTCAAATGTTGAAACAGAAGTTATGTAGTGCGCCAATTTTGTCTTTGCCCGAGGGGATGGATGACATTGTTGTTTACTGCGACGCTTCACATCAGGGACTTGGATGTGTCCTTATGCAGCGAGACAAAGTCATAGCGTATGCCTCACGCCAACTCAAGACCAATGAAAAGAACTACACAACGCATGATTTAGAACTTGGAGCGGTTGTCTTCGCGCTAAAGATTTGGCGCCATTACCTCTATGGTACAAAGTGTATAATCTTTACGGATCACAAGAGCCTTCAACATATATTTGATCAAAAGGATTTAAACATGAGGCAACGAAGATGGGTGGAGTTGTTGAACGATTATGATTGTGAAATTAAGTACCACCCTGGAAAGGCGAATGTGGTAGCAGACGCGCTAAGTAGGAAGGAGCGAATAAAAACGCTACGAGTCAAGGCTCTAAGGTTGACCATTCACACAGATCTCTCTACCCGCATCCGAGACGCTCAGCAAGAAGCCTTGAAACCAGAGTTTGTTAAAAACGAATGCCTTGGGGGTATGGTTAAGAATTTGGAACTTAAAGAGAACGGCAATCTATATTTCGCTAACCGCATATGGGTCCCTCTCAAGGGAGGATTGCGCGAGCAGGTATTGAACGAAGCTCACAAGACGCGGTATTCCGTACATCCTGGCGCAGACAAGATGTACCAAGATGTTAAAACGCTGTATTGGTGGCCCAATCTTAAAGGCGCCATCGCGACGTATGTCATTAAGTGCCTGACGTGTTCGAAGGTAAAGGCTGAATACCAGAAACCATCAGGGTTGCTTCAACAGCCAGAAATTCCCATGTGGAAGTGGGAACAAATCTCTATGGACTTCATCACCAAACTGCCAAGGACACCTGGGGGTTATGACACAATATGGGTTATTGTGGATCGGCTAACTAAGACAGCGCACTTCCTGCCGATCAAGGAAACCGATAAGATGGAAAAGTTAGCCCGACTGTATATTCGAGAAGTAGTTTCAAAACATGGAGTCCCAGTGTCCATCATTTCTGATAGAGATAGTCGGTTCACATCAAGGTTTTGGAGATCGTTACAAGGGGCTTTAGGTACTCGTCTTGACATGAGTACGGCATATCATCCTCAAACGGATGGGCAAAGCGAGCGAACAATCCAGACATTGGAAGACATGCTGCGCGCGTGCGCAATCGATTTCGAAGGTAGCTGGGATACTCATCTCCCATTGGTTGAATTTTCTTACAACAACAGCTATCACACAAGCATTAAGGCTGCGCCGTTCGAAGCTTTGTATGGGCGCAAGTGTAGATCCCCACTGTGCTGGGCTGAAGTAGGTGACAAGCAAATGACTGGTCCAGAATTGATCCAAGAAACAACAGACAAGATTTTTCAGATAAGGGATCGCCTTAAGACAGCGCGCGACAGACAGAAGAGCTACGCAGATGTGCGAAGGAAACCATTGGAATTTCAAGTAGGGGATAAAGTACTTTTGAAAGTCTCTCCATGGAAAGGAGTCCCCCGTTTCGGCAAGCGAGGAAAGTTGAATCCGCGCTTCATTGGACCATTCGAGATCCTGGAAAGGATCGGTCCGGTTGCTTATAAACTCCGTTTACCCGCCGAACTCAGTGGAGTTCATGATACGTTTCATGTGTCCAACCTCAAAAAGTGCTTATCTGACGAAACGTTGATTTTGCCGATGGAAGAGATTCACATCGACAAACAGCTGCACTTCATAGAAGAACCTATAGCAGTAACCGATTGGAAAGAACAAAAGTTACGCAGGAGCAAAATCAAGTTAGTAAAGGTTCAATGGAACTCGAGGCGTGGGCCTGAATTCACTTGGGAAAGAGAAGACCAAATGCGCAAGAAATACCCACACCTCTTTCAGAACATGGCTTCTGCCAGCAACGTCTCCTAAATTTCGGGACGAAATTCGTTTAACGAGGGGAGAATGTGACACCCGGTAAATTCCCAATCCCTTAAACTAAGTAATCAACCTAATAATTAGGTGATTGTAAATATTATGCGCGCCATGTTAGTCAGCGCGTGCATTTGTTATGTGCGCCCTGCGCGAGCGCGCCATGTTAGTCAGCACGTGCATCTGTTATGTGCGCCCTGCGCGAGAGCGCCATGTTAGTCAGCGCGTGCATTTGTTATGTGCAACCTGCGCGAGCGCACCATGTTAAGAACCAGCGTGAGCATATGTTATATGCGCCATGCGCGAATGTTTTGGCTTTATGTTTTCATGTAACTTAACGTTATGTTGTCTATGGGTTGACCATCCCGCATGATGCTAAGGCGGGTGCATCCTAAATCGTTTATGCGCGTGCGGAAGGGAACTAACCTCCCCGCATGGCGGGAACATTGAGAGCCAGTTTGTCTGAAGCTCCAAGATGGAATTGACTTCAACATAACTGATCACTATGTTGAAATACCAAGACCACCTGGAGAATCTACAAATGAAACTCAATGTCCCTAACTGCGAGAAGGTTACGCACCTACCCGCAGCAAAGAAATGTCCTTCACGCAGAAAGCTATGCGCACAAAGTGATGCGCACAGAACACTGTCTATTCTCCAGACATAAGGAGATTACTCCCGCCCAAAAGAAAACAGTAGCGTGTTTCAGAGATTTTCCACTTTTTACTGTACACTGATAAAAGTACCTGAAAAAGCACACTGTAACATGAAAAGTCAACTGTCAGCCACCCTATTCTCACCAACCCCAGACCTGCATGTCCTGTTCAAATCAAATCAAGATCTTTTGTCCACTCCTCCACTTTTAAGTAAACAATAAACAATAATAATCTCCATACTTTATCATCATTACACCTAGATATGAAAAGATTTCAATCCCCTAAAGCAAGGGATTGTGTTCCCTTGAGTTTGCCTATAAATATGTAACCTAAATTATCACTCAAAACACACTCCAAAGAACTGCAAACTTGCACTAATCATCTCCCGAGCATCCGTTATTTTCGATTCCGTTCCAGTTACTAGGTAAGCCGAGGTTATAAACTTGAGATCTACTTTCCAAACCTTATATTCTCCTATTTCTCGATCTTAATATATATACTTCTTGTTATTTAATCGTATTCTAGACCTTCGATTCCGGGGCCAACACCAAGAAAACCCGAATCTCGATTAATCCCTTAACAAGAACCACAGGTGAGTCTCACAGCCCCTATTTTCACTGTTTTCACTATTTTTAAACTGTTTTCGGGGCGAGAGACACGTACTTAAATAATGTTTTATCATGGTATACTCACAAGCTATGCAAGCGATTATGTGTTTAAGTTATGTTTCATGATGAGTAATGCAAACGGTTATCTAAGGTTTTCGATGTATGTGCGCTAGAACTCGAGTAAGTGATCACTTTACCATTGGAACTCTAAGGGTAGGGACTGCTGGTTTGATCCACCCACTCGTAGGGGTCGCACCTCTTTGCATGGACGAGTGCCTAGTATGGTCATGGGGCAGTACTATGGGTTTGAGCCCGCTCGTAGGGGTCGCGCCTCTTTGCATGGACGAGCGCCTTGTTTTCCGGCACAACGTCCGCGCGTAACCCGTGGGACGGAATTATTATTTTAGCTCGTAGTGGCAGCGCCACTTTGCATGGACGAGCACATGTTCCTGAAACGTTCGCGCGTAACCCGCGGGACGGTATTACTTATTTTAGCTCGTAGTGGCAGCGCCACTTTGCATAGACGAGCACAGTTCCCAGAAATGTTCGCGCGTAACCCGCGGAACGATTTTATCAGAATATGTTGATATAACTATGTCTTACCAAGCATGTGTTTTAATGATGCTATCAGAATTATGTTTCAGAATGATTTGTATCAAGATTATGATGCAATACGATTTATCCAGTTACTAAGACTTGTGAACTCACTCAGTTTATACTGATTCAAATGTTTTTACGTGTCTTTCAGGAGATAACTAGGTAGCGCATGGAGTCACACTTAGAGCACCTCACGCTGAACATCTAAACTAGCTTTTTGGAAGATTTTAGTTCTATCCCTTCGATGCGCGTGGTTGTTCCCGCCGCGCATGGGGATATGGCGTGGAAATCTTCAACAATTTTTATACTTGGATGTTTTTATGTAAATTTTAAACAATGTAATGTATTTGTATTAAACTTTTCATGCGCAATGAAAATCTTACTTTGAATGTTTGCAATGGCCCGTGCTTAAGTATCAATCCCCACTCGCGCGCGCCCGGCTGTTTCCGCCGCTCAGGGCCGGGTGTGACATATTAGGTTATAAAATATAAAAACTGAAACTGCTAATATCTTACTGATGTCGCGCTATGGGGATCGACTACCGTTTGGTCAACACTTTTTTCCACAGACTTGGCCTGCAATTCGGTAAATAGAAAATGAGTGCACTCACATTGGAAACGAATTATAAAAAGTACTGAAATTGTCAAATGCTTACTGATGTCGCGATATGGGGAGCGGGTACCGTTTGGTCCAACACTTTTTTCCACATACTTGGCCTGCAATTCGGTAATAGAAAATGAGCACACTCACATTGGAAACGAATTATAAAAAGTAATGAAATTGTCAAATACGTACTGATGTCGCGATATGGGGAGAGGGTACCGTTTCGACAACTATTTTATCCGCAGACTTGGGCTACAATTAACTTATGCAAAATCAGCACACTCACATGGAAAGTTAATTATTAAAACAAATCAATAAAACTGTCAAATGGTTACCTGAGAAGCGAATTCTTGTTGCACAGCCTCACCTGAGGTTAAGATGTTTCCCACAGAACTGGCCTACAAATCAATTTATTAGGTTATGGAAAATAAAAAATCACATGGAAAGTTGTAATAAACAAAGAAACTGTCAGATATTTATTGGTGCTGGCATTTTATTTTACGCCACAGCACTAGTACTTTGGTTAGAACCAACCTGGTTGGGAACAGGATTTACCTACAAATTGTGACAAAAATAGTGCCAATTATGTATGTCGAATGCATTAATAATATGTAGCATACGTCACTTAATTGACTTGCCAACATTTGCGGCAACAATCCTTTGAGATGTCTGAACCTGGCCTCAAATGCTAACTGTTCCTTCTCACGGCTTGCTAGCATAGCACTCGTGGATTCAAGTAGAGTCGTCAACCTGTTCACCACTTCATCTCTCTGCACCGCCTCATACTCAAGTTGGGCAATCCGTTGCTTAAACGAGCCTTTTACCCGACTCAAACCCCAATATTTACCTGTTGTCAATCCGTACCCAATCCCTTTTAAAAACCCACCTTTCTCTTTGCCAAACACTAAGGTGACGGCATCTGTGCACGGTTCAAGTGCCAGGGCTCCGGAGGCGATCTGCTCCTCATGCTGAGCCTGCAAGAAAACAAATATTATAATACACTTGTAACATGCTTATGTATCCACATAAAGTGTTGAGACAAGTTATACAGACTCAAGTTTTTTTTGTAAACGAGTCTATTACGCTTGTAACACGCTTATGTAAAAAAACACATATAAATATTCTAATACGCTAGTAACACGCTTATGTACAAGAATCAAAGTCTATTACTCTTGTAAGACACTTATGTATCCACATCAAGTGTTGAGGCAAGTTAGACAGACTCAAGTTTGTTTGACGCCAATATAAGGCTGTGTGTGTGGCAATGAATTGACTTTAACATGAGTTAAAAAGTTTAATACTAAAACATACTAATTTGGTTGCCACGCCTTCGACAACAGCATTCTTGTATGCACCATCTTTGTCCTCCCTTCCTTTCATCCACATTAATGCACGGCCGGGGATCTCATCCGGTCCAATATCCTTCTTTTTGACCTTGTAAAATATTCAAGAGAAAGCAGCTGACGGTCATGCGTTAGACACATAACCAACAAACCATTGAACTAGAGAGAAAGCAGCTGACGGTGATTACCAGTTTCTCTCGAAGGTAGGTATAACCCCCTCGTCCCATGTGATGATAAAATACATTCTTTGCTCGAGTTCCCTTTGATGAAGCCGATTTTTTCTTCAACCACACATTATAATCATTTCATTATATTTAAACATAAAACATAAACCATATATAGTCGATCAATCTACGTTTGCAGAGTAGAGGATTTATACCAGAAACTGCTCTGATTGTGTGTCCTCAACGAAGCGATCCCAGTCTTCTTGCCTGATCATCGTCCTGTGTCCCTTGGGTATCGCCTTCAGCTTCAGAGGTTTACCGATGTTCGGCATAATGTATTTGACATACATTTTTCTTCTGAAATCCCGAAGAAGGTGTCCGAGCCGATTCATCACAGAAGGCCCGTGAGACGCCTCAATCTCAAAATATTTCTGCATAATATAATACAATAAAGGTAAATAACTTCTCAAAATATAAAATACACAAATAAAAATTAAGAATAACCGTTATTTGTTCCCACAGTTTATCTCTAAGCTCCTTTGTGACCTCCCTTCAACTTAAATGTCTCAAGCCAACTATTTCCCTTACAAGATACCCTAAAAAACTTGCAAACTTTGATCTGTTTTGGCCAGTGAACCTACCCAGATTATCAAACTCCACTGCCAGTTTGACACCACCAGAGTTTGCATATTGGGTACGCAGCATAGGTAACCTCGTCAACCCCTTGTAGGTTTTTTCGTAGTAGAAAAACTGTTGAGGGGTTGGATAGCCTTCAAACTGTTGAGGGGTTCGATAACCATCGTCCCTATAACCTCGTTTGCTTGACCGTCGTCGTCGTTGGCTTCCTCGCTGGAGTAACTTTCAGTGTCGTCTGATTGAGCGTCGTCGTCGTAGTTGGCTTCCTCATCGGAGTATAAAACATGTTCTTCTTAGATTCTTTCATCTATAAGCTTCATCTTCGATTGTTTTTTAATAATTTGGAGTGTAATTTGGAGTATAAATCACTGTCGGCTGATTTGTGGAGTGGAAAATTTTTAATAATTTGGAGTGTAATTTGATTTTTGGAGTGTTAAATGTAATTTGGAGTTTTTGAATATTTGGAGCCAATATTTTGGAACTTTTTGAGTTTTGCCTCCCTTTTAATTAAGAACCAATAGATTATTGGCATAGTTTTTATGGCATAGAACCTGTGGCTGAAAATAGGCACTTTGACAGAAGATGGTTGGATAAGCGTGTATTGCGTATTAGGATATTTATATATGTTTATGTATATTAGCGTGTTACAAGCGTATTAACAAAGCGTTTTTTGTTTTATTTTAGATTTAACCATAATTACCATTCATTAAAAGTTTTCATACAAAAGGCACCATTACAATACATTCCATGAAATAAAATAAGAGTGAATAACAAAATAGATGATACAAAAAACTATAAAATTAAAGCATTTAAAAACTAACCAACCAACATTCAACACAATAAACTAAAAAGTGTATCAATACAACCATACATATACAAATAACCAACCAAATCACAAATGTTCCAAAATTCACCAAACACGTCACCAAATATTTCCCAAATGTTCCAAACATCACCAAATCACTAATCAACTTTTGAAACTAACAACGTAGCTTCATTGAAGTCATATTCAAATATGCACTTATCACCAATCTGTATTTCATTTTCCACCTTGAATTTTTTCCATTTTGGTAACCGATATCTGAATTTCAGGTCCGACAGTTCACCATGAAGTCTCATTTTTTTTATGACCTTCGGGATTGACCAAAGTGATTGGCATTCCATCATAGGCATCAATCTTGGTGGCAATGTGACTCGGAAGAAGCTGTGTAAAGCAAATTTCAAATATACTTGAAAATAAAAAAGAAATTTAAAAATTCAATTTACCAATTTCTTGGTGAGGTTCATGTGGAAGAAGATTTTAGAGTCATCATCTTGCTCATCAAGATGAATTGGGTTTTGGGAGGAACTACCTTGATTGCTTAATTGATAGTTGAGAAACAGCTGATTTGGACCAGGAAGGATAAATTCTATGCCATCTTCATGAAAGACATTAATATGAAATGTCTTATCTGATATGATTTCAAACATAACAAACGAACCACCTTTCAAGTTGGTTTGTTTAAAAACCTCAATCCATCCATCCTCTAGCCTACAACCCATTCCATCCCAAAGACATGAAACTTTAAACATATATCTATCTGGAGCAATAAGCTCGAAAAGCGAATTCATGTAATTGTCACCAAATTCTTGAATCACATACCACTCAGGGAAATCCTATTAAAAATGTTAATTAAAAGACATTTGAATTTGGAAACAATCATTAAAAACAGAAATTAACCGGATTGATCATTTACGTTTCTTTTGAAAGTAAACATATTCAACATAGAACTTGATTTAAGCTCAAAAACAACATATGTTCCAGCTTGTATACAACATTCTCTGATTAATTCAGTCCAACCGGTTCCAAAATAAAATTCATCAAGTACTTTGATTATAACTACAGAAAACGTTCTACCACTTTGATCATAAATCAAGCAACAGCCGGTATTCGATTTCATGTCAGCAAACATTGGTTGAACAACTTTAGGAATGAGCTATAAGTTACACCAAAAATGTTCTTAGAATGTATATGTTGCAAAACTGTAAAAAGTTTCATAAAAAAAATTAACCAGATAACATTAACATACCATCCTACTCATGGAATCGCTGTCGATATCTACTAGGAACTTAACTCCATTATTGAGACGTGGCATTTTTATGTTCTTACCAGGGACATAGAAGTCGATTTAGGGTTTTGAAGTTAAAAGGGTTTTGAATTTTGGTTTTATTTATTTCTACACATTTAATTATTTATATATTTTGTCTTACTTTTAGGTTTTTTTTACTAACATTCCGGTATTAAATTTCATTAAAAGTTGAGTTCGTTTAATAAATCGTATTTTTTAAATAAATTTGAAATTTTATCCATTATTGAAGTATTATCTTAAACGTTAATAAGATTTTCTGGATAAGATTTACAACTTCGTAATAAAGAGGCTCATAACATTCTAGTGTTATCATTATCATATGTAGTTTTGTATCATTATCATCTTCTAGGTTATCATCATCACCATATGTGTTATGATGATGATCAACATCATAAAGTTATCATCGTTATCATGTATTATAGTGGTTATCATCATCATAATCATCGATCACCATCACCATGAAACGACATCATCATCAGACGTGCGGGTAATCAACGTGGTCATTGTATAGGCTATCGTAGTCGGCGTTGATCATACGGGTAACATATATCTCGCTATCAGCGTCTTCATCATCGTCACACATCTCCATCATCATCATCATCATCAGTATCATCATCATCATCCGATTGCCATGTACGGGATATAGTCAGCATCATATGGGTTATCGTAAACAAATGCCCAATATTAGCGATCACTGTTGGCACCATCTTATGAATTGTTGTCGTCATCAAACGACATCATCAGTCGTACATGCTACCATCAGTATGACTATCTTATACGTTATCATGGTCGTTGTCGATCATACGGGTTACATGTCATTAAACATCGGTGTCACCATCATCATCAACATATATATATGTGTGTGTGTGTGTGTGTGCGCGCGCACCTGTGTGGCGCATTGTCATATAGGTACATATAATTGGTCCTCATCATATATATGTGTGATCATCATCATAGAAGTCATGCTCGTCGTACGAGCTACAGTCGCCATCGTATGGGTTGGCGTAAGCAAACCGTATATATAGGTTAGCAGCATCAATATGATAACCACCACCAACCCAGGTAGTTATATTAGCATCGTCTCGTCATAATTGGGCCAATCATCATGGTTATCATAAGGGATAGCACCGTCATTGTCTCATGTATTACATATCCGCAATCATACTACACACCACCGCCCACATTCGCCACAACGACCCCCAGCACCAACCACTAACCACACTCCACCACCACCCACCACAACCTCCCACCACACCACCACCACCCACTAATTTTATATATAAATATATATACATTTATTTATACCCATCCACCACCACCACCCACCCACCACCACCACCACCAACACCGACAGCCGCACCCACTACCCACCACCACCACCCACCACCACACATCCGCCACCACGAACCACCGCACCTCCGCCACCGTCCACCACCATCATGACCACCTGAACCCACCACCACCCACTAATATATATATATATATATATATATATATATATATATATATATATATATATATTTGCTACTATAAAATACTAACCGTACGATTAAAATTTAAAAGCACGCGCCTTCTTTTAAAAGGGTCAAATAACTACCCTCGTAAGTCACTCATCTACTTCTGGAACGTGGATAAGTAAGTCAAAATTCCTAAAAACCGTCGACGATTCGTTTCTACTGTGAAGCACAAGCACAAGCACAAGCTCGAGTGGTTTAATTATTCTGGAACGGAACCAAAATGAAGAACCCTAACTCATCTACTTCTGGAACGGAACCAAGGACGAAGCAAAAGCACGATAGGTCTCAGAATGAAGATGGAACAGGTGTTACTTTATGATTTTTTTAGCGTTTAAGGTTTACTTAATCTTAAAATGTAAGCGTTTGTTTGAATCTTCTTATGTATTAATGCGTTTGATAAGCGTGTTGTTATTGTAATACATATCCTTGTTTTTTTTAAATCTATGTATAATATTAAAGCATGTTATATGCGTATGAATAGCGTGTTATGGCTTTGGTATGAGAATTTATCATTGTGATGTTTGATAAGAGTTTTCTGTTTCCTTGTGATTCGTGTTGTTATCCCCTACCCCCGTGTTTTATTGTATGTATGTGATTCAGTTGTCGAAAAAAACAAGACTAATAAAAGGAAGACTAAAAAAGTTGCTCCGGTGGGGAAAACAAAACATGTTGTGGAAGCAGACTCTGATTCAGACCTTGACACAAAAATCGACAGGTTGTTGTCAAAGCGGAAACAGGTGGAACACAACACCTCTGACCCGGACTTTCAGCCACCGAAAAAGAAAGCCATTAAAGAAAAGAAGCCAGCCGAGAGGGGAAAACCTTTTTTTGAATTTGTAGACAAAAATTTGAAGAATAGGTGTGCACCTTGTAATATTGTTGATGCAGTGAAGGCAATGACCACTGCCCAAAAAACTTGTGTGGAAGAAATGGGTTTCGGGTCAATGTTAAGACTTCAAGTAACCCAAACTCCAACAACTTTGGGATATTGGTTGCTCATTAACTATAATAACCGTTTAAATGAAATGAACATTGGGAGCGGTGTTATTAAGATAACACCACAAAAAGTACATGAAGTGTTGGGGATACCAATGGGTAAGATTCCCGTTTTAGACAAGAGTAGACCAAGATTGGGGGAAGATGTTACTACAGATTTGTTCAAAAATCAATTCCCGAAAAATTCAAGAATATATATAAAGCATGTGAAAGACAAACTGGCCGTGGATCAAGGAGTTGGTGAATTGTTTAAGATTAATTTCCCTGTGTTGTTCAACACCTGTACAAGATTTGTGACAAAATCAACAATAGTCAATCAACGATTCATCTCCGCAATTGATAAAACCTCGGATATTCCAAATATGGACTGTGCATCTATCTTATTGAAAACTTGAAAATGACAAAGGAAGAATGGAGAGGTATCAACGATCAATACAATGGTCCGATGACCTTCCTTGTGATGCTTTACACGCATGAATACCAGAAAAAATATGGTCCATTTGGGACTCCCGTCACAACGCCTGCAGTCAACTACATAACAACAACTACTCTTAATAAGATGGAAAAATACTTGGAGAATAATGGTCCTCCCTTAGAAGAAGATGCTACTGAGGTTGCTACTGCAGCTGCTGCTGCTGCTGTGACGTTTAGTGTTGACGGTAAAGGGATTGATACGGCTGCTGCTGCTGTGACCGTTAGTGCTGCCGGGAAGGGACTTGATGAGACTGCTGATGCTGTTGTTGCTGATACTGCTGCTATGACAGTTAGTGCTGCCGGGAAGAGACTTGATGAGACTACTGTTGCGGCTGCTGCTGCTGTGACGGTTAGTGCTGCCGGTAAGCCTGGAGTTGAAGAAAACACTGCAGCTGAGGAGAAACAAGAACATGGTATTAAACTTGTTATTTTCTTCTAAAAAACTCTCATATCTCTTATCTCTACATGCATTTTATGTACTACAACATTATATGTAATTAAAAAACAGATGGTCAAAGTGCATCTGAAACAGATAATGCCGATCAAGCAGCTGAAAAAGATTTGGATGATTATGTAAGCGATTATTCACCTTTAAGTTTGCAAATGCCTATCGTGCTTGTTGACTATTATTTAACTCTATTACAACTGGCTGGGATAAATTGAAAATGTTTTTGAATTAACAATAACTATATTTTCTTTTTACAGTCTTGGAATAAGGCAATGGATAACAAGTTGAAGAAATTTGATAAAACTTGCTCCGAGATTAACGAGTTGGTCCGTCAAGGAAAGGATAGACATCCATCAAATGAGAATATCTTTGCTAGATGTTGTGAATGGGAAAACATATTCACTAATAATGTGGTCCCTAAAACACAAGATTAAGATGTTGGTGTTGGTGGTCCAGTGGCTGCTCAGAAAGGTATTTGGGCTAAATTAATTATTAGTATAATTAAAACGCTCTTAAAACACTTTTGCTGTTATTTTAAACTTATTACATCTGTGTGATGCAGTTGATTCAGATGTTGGTGTTGGTGGTCCAGTGGCTGCTCAGAAAGGTATTTGGGCTAAACTAATTATTAGTATAATTAAAACACTCTTAAAACACTTATGCTGTTATTTTAAACTTATTACATTTGTGTGATGCAGTTGATTCAGATGTTGATGAAGTTGTTAATACAGTGCTTGCTAAATTAAAAGAGGGTATTTAATTATAAATAAAAACCAAAAGGGGTTGAAGGTATTTAATTATAGTTAAAATTATTTTCAGTAAAATTTAATGTGAGTTGTTTTATGTTTAACAGTTGACACCGGATTGTCAACAAGTGATAGCCCAGATGCACTGAACTCTCCATATCTTCTGAGAGAGGTTGACGTATCCGCTGGTGTCACGCAAGATGAAGAAATAATTTCAGAGTATATATTTTTTTGTCTTGGAGACATTTGCGGAAGAAACAATCAAGTTTTTGAGCGAATACCAAAAAAATATCAAAGTATTGTTGGTATTCCACATGATAAGCATGATGATAATGGGGAGACAATTCCTGTCACATGCGTTAAATCAGTTGAAGTTTTTCCTGATCTTTTCAAGAGAGCACATTTCTATGTGCTGCAAAATACGCCTGAAATAGCGCCGTATATCGAGTAAGTATTACTAACATATATACTCTAAATTATATATATATATAGGGTGCAGTTACTGTATATAGAAAACTTAAACGCTCCGCAAACGCACCTATATATTAAATCAACTTAAAGGCTCAGCAAACGCGCCCATATATTAAATCAGAATATACCGTAGGTTAAGGCATTAGCGTACAGTAACTGCACCCATATATATATATATATATATATATATATATATATATTAATTCATAATATATTATACTCCTACTTGCAGACAACACAAGACCTCTTTGAAAAACCAAATGCCTGGTAAACGACAAGCATTGCTGGAGAAGGAGCATACTTTAAAGTTTGGTGACTGGTTACGCGACAAGGTAGATCAATTTATTAAGTCTTCTATAATTTTTAAAATTCTTTTATAGTTTCTGCAATGTAGGTGAAGAATCTAATCCTTGTAATGAAATTCAGGTTGAAAGAGAGCTAGCGGGCTCCCCAGGTTCTGTATCGGAAACCGTAAAGTGGATTGCACACGGAGCACACCGCAATGTTTACAAATACGACGCGTACGAAATCAACGGTTTTGAATTTCGTACAAAATCTCATGATGGTAGAGTTTACTAGAATAGCGGGGTTGGTGTAGAGGCGGATGACATGCACATCAAAAAAGACATGGTGACGTATGGACAAAACTTTTATTTTGGGGTTTTGCAAGAGATGTGGGTCCTAGATTATCATACTAAAAGAATTCCGGTCTTCATCTGCCAATGGGTTGACCGTAAACATGTCAAACATGATATTCTTGGTTACACGTCGGTCTACCTAAAAAAATTTGGCCACAAGGATGATCCGTTCATATTGGCCTCGCAAGCACGCCATGTGTTTTATGTTCAAGATCAGCTGGATAGAAAAAAACATGTTGTCCTCATGACTCCACCAAAGAGTTATAGGCATTCGTATGACGAGGTCAATGATGAATTTAGTACGGTAACTTTCCCTCATGAGGGTAATACATTGCCACTTGTACAACCAAATCAACTGCTTCGTAATGAGTCCCCAGATGATTACTGGAGGCCCGGGAAAAAGCCTACAACTATTCGTAATGGAGATTGACACCGATGTCGGGGTTGTCGACCCAGCAGTTGTGTTCGTTCGGCTAGTTAGATGTAAATAATGTTTAAATATAGTTGTGATACATGATATCACCATTCTTTACTTTGTACTTATTAATTCAAACTAAAGAAATATTGGTTGTTTTTAATACTATTACTACTTATACGTACATGCCGGTTTGTTGAATTCATTTCATTTTCTGGCTATTTTGGTCAATTGGTGTCAAGTTCAAACATACATCATGTTACATCGATAAAAGTCACAATTGACTTGTAGTGTACCATAGTAAGATCAATAAAGTCATTACACTCATAACTAACTCGTGCGATATCAAAGTTACATTAATACAAAGAAAGCCCAAAAATGCATCATGTTGTCTAGGGTGTTCGGTGACAGTCATCATTTCTCGTCTGATGGTCTTGTTTCTTGCACAACCTCTATCTGGTTATGTTTCAACATACCTTTCAACAGCTGGTTTCCTGCAAAACATTATCAACTCATTTTATAAAAAAAAGACCATTATGCCCTTCTTTTCACTAACCTGCATACCAAAATTGTACCCTCCAGACATTGAAGAAGGCTTTGAACAAATAAAATTTAGTTTTGAAAAACCTCTTCCAAACTCAATGCCATCACCAGTAACCTTAGATTTAAAATTTGGTGATAGCATTGAGTTTTGGAAAGGATTTTATCAAAATCTAAGATCTTTGGGAAGTTTAAGATCTAAGTTTGGAATTCACATAACATATATAGAAGTGTAACAAATTTCAGTCACCAGTTTTATTGCAGTCATTAAAGTCTCTGTTGTTTTATAGTTGGTTGTTAAGTGTATAACACACTATAACTGCATACTATCTGTCAAAATGGTTTCCACACGCTTTGGAAACGCACAGAAGCTAATTATTTTTGGAAATTAATTACATTTATACGTACTACCTGTCCAAAATCTTGGAAATATATTTATGTAATGATAGCCTACATTCAAATTAATTAAAATAAAAAAAAACTAGTAAATCACACGCTTTGTACGCTTTTAATACCTGTCAACAATCTTTGAAATATATTTATGTAATAATAGCCTACATTCAAGTTAATTAAAATAAAAAAAAAACTAGTATATCTTACTAGATACGCTACAAATCAACTGAACTACAAAAAATTACTGTCTCAACTACCAAAAATTAAATTTAGGTCTATTTTGTTATTCAATCACACTAACATCTATTTTAAAGTTAATTAAAAAAAACTACATCCAATACGCTATACATACGCATAAACCAAAATATAATAATAACATTTACAGTTAATAATTAATAACATTTACAATAATAACTCCTAGTTAATAATATCACGCTTTGGAAACGCTCAATGCTCTACAGTTAATAATAGCATTTACAATAATAACATTCACATAATATAAGTGATTAGGTATTAAAAAAAACAGTCATTAAATTTCAGACACCAGTTATATATATCACGCTTTGGAAACGCTCCACGCTTTACAGTTAATAATAACATTTACAATAATAACATTCACATAATATAAGTGATTATGTATTAAGAAAACAAGATCAAATACATTTTATTGTTAACATGAAAACAGTGAGAACCAACTTGCTGTTATCATTAGGTTTAGTTTTATAGTTGTTTGCTGTTATTCTTTGTTCGTATTTGCTAATTTTCGATTATGAGACGCTATAACTATTTGTTGATTTATATTTTGTAGTTATTATTAGATTTTTTTCTTTTGCTGTTATAAGTATTGTTGGTATTTGTTGTTATTATTTTGTTCTTGATTGTTTATTCTTTTGTTGTAATTTTTAGGGTTTTTCTTTGTTATTATAAGTCAATGTTTATGTAGATTGGTATTGTAGTTGGTATCGTTTCTTACGTTCTCGGTTTTTTATAAATTAGTATTATTTCCTACGTTCTCATGTTAAAATTAAAATGTACATATTAAAAAAAAATTAATATGATTAATCAATTCACATAACATAAACATATTAATACCAAAATATAAAAATTACAATAATAACATTTAATTACATTAATATAGAAAACCAAAAATTACATAAAACTATAAGTAGCTCCTAGCATCCGACTCCATCTCAGAATCGACATCCATCGTAGACCTCCCTGTAGATTCTGTATCCGAATCTACATCCGGATTCTCCTCTGGAGTATGAGAGGGCATGATCCTCTCGTACATGCCATCGGAGGTGTAGGTGGAGTCCCTAAGCCTACGGAGGCGAAGGTTCACCTGAGAATGGAATGCCCCATAAACGGACACCGCCTTGAAGTGCTCCAAGTCATTCAACTCGATGTAGGCCACCTCAATTCCCGGCACTACCATTTCAGTGCTGAAATAATCAACAGTCGTGTATCCAAGCCACCTAACCATTCGGTTAAGTTGTTGGTACGACAAGGTTTGAGGGTTGACATAGTCAATATACCTCACCCTTTGATTCCTCCGGAAGGCGCCGGAAAGAAAGTGGAATCGTATGGTGAAAAATGTGGGGTCGTAGTAGATGGGGGCTTGAGCACCCGGTGCACGTTCGAGCCAAGCTGCAACCATTATCAGAAATTATAATCGGAAGAAAGGTGGATTGTGAGTGTGATAGTGGATTCTGATTATGGATTGTGATTATGATTGTGGATGGTGATTGTGATTGTGACTGGTATTTAAACACCATCGGAAATTGCCGGTATATCATCCTGACAATTTGAATTTGGCGGCACAAGAAACTGTAAAGGCAATGATGACGTCGCCACTCATCAAATCAACGTGTGGCCATTAATTACGTTTTTGACACGCTTAAACATATTTTAGTGTGACCATTTATCAATTATAGCCACACATAATAAGTGTATATGTGACAATAAAAAACTTAGAAAAAATAAAACTAACATACTCTTTGGTCACACAACCTCTTATAAGTGGCCATTAATTACATTTGGACACACTTAAAAATATTTAAGTGTGACAACTTATCACTTATAGCCATATATAGTAAGTGTATCCATGACAATAAAAAACTTAGGAAAAATAAAAGTAAACTACTCTTTGGTCACACAACCTTCTAAAAGTGGCCATTAATTACATTTGGACACACTTAAAAATATTTAAGTGTGACAATTTAACACCTATAGCCACATAATAAGTGTATCCGTGACAATAAAAAACTTAGGAAAAATAAAAGTAAACTACTCTTTGGTCACACAACCTCGTATAAGTGGCCATATATTTTAAGCGTTTTAGCCACATTACTAATAAATACAATGGTTGTTCGTCATATTTCGCCACTTTATTAAAAATGTGGCTAGAAAATGTGACATTAGGTCACACAACGTAATATAAGTGGCTATATCTTTTACCTTTTAGACACGTCTCTTATCAATACAGTAGCCGTTTGTCACATTTGTCCACACTATTAAAACATGTGGCTAGTTAAATGTCACAGTTTGTGGCTAATGCATGTGTTTTTGGTCACATGTATCAAAGATCAAACAAACTATGACTGTAGGTCACATTTCGCCACACGTTTTTATAATGTGGCTAGTTTTTGTCACAATTTTTTTCAAAGTGTGGCGAAAAGTACCTGAGTAGGTATAGAATGGTCACGTGAAGAGTAATATGTGTGGCCAAAACATTCTGGAAGGTTTTCAAACATGGTCAAAGACCTTTTAGCCACACATTTAAGCCGAAGTGTGGCAAATCGCCCAGACCACATGTGTGGCCGAAGGTCGATATTCACGTAGCGAAAAGAGATGGTAAAATTTTCAAAATAACAAGAAAGTATGTTATTTAATAATCATCATCTGTAGAAAGATGAACTAACGATGAAACGAATAAATTAAACTAAGACATAAGAACATGTCTACTCAAGGAAAATCAGTTATCCGAACATTTAAAGTTCAAGAGTATAATTGATAAAAATAAACGGAAGGAATCCGTCAAGATCAAGAAGTAAAGGAATATTATTACTCAAGTATTAATATCTTGAAAGGTATCAATATGAGTAAGTTAAAAGGATTCGATAGACTGAATCCAAGGAGCAATCTTGTTAACATCAGTAAATGTTTAGAATACAAAAGGTAAGGTAAATAGTTAAACACAACTGGCCACTGCGCTTAGCAATTTACAATTACTTATGATATTCTCAACTATTGACAGAATATGTCACCCAAAGATATAAGTTAACAACAAATCATAATTGCAAACCATGCAAACGGTTCAAGTTAAGCTTAAGCAGCAGATTAGAAAGAGTCTGGTTGTAAATCGATAAGCAAGAAATCACTCATCATGAATCACGAGGATGAGATTTATTTCAAGGTGGGGAGGATGTAACATCACGTAAATTTCGAGTTAAAAATCTCAAGTTTCCAAAGTCAAGGGATCAATCTTGCCAAATTCCAAACTCCAAGGGTTTAAATGAAAATTATGTTTTCTTGTCCTATCATGATACGCGACGGGAGAAAGGACAAGGCCATCGCGTATCGCGAAGGGCCTGGTCAAATGATTCTAGAAGAAGTCAACGACGATACGTGAAAAATCAAAGACCGACGTCATCGCGTATCGCGATGACATGGCCTGACAGGTTGTGACACGTGTGCCACGTGTCAGTCAGTGGCACAACATTACGCCATGTGTCACCACGTGGCACTGCGTCCGCCACGTGGCAAGCCTACTTGGTGACTTGCCAAGCCTACGTCGCGATACGCGGCGGGCTTGCCAGGGAGGCCATCGCGTACCGCGACAGGCCCCAAAATTTGCCTATAAATAGAAGGCCACGGGTTCTTGCTTCTCACACCTCAAAACACACAAACAACTCTCTCTCTAGCCTCTCTCTAAACATTGGGAAGCATGCCCTCGATCCACCTCGATAAGTGTGCTCCAATTCCTCGTTTTGCGTGCCGACCTCGAAACGCGTGACGGCCTCGTAAACTGTGCCGACCCAAGACTACCCGACATCCCGCCTTGAAGTGCGTACCGACGAGTTTTGAAGACCGACGTGCCTCGATTTACATGCCGAGGAGTTGTTGATCAAGATTCTCAATATACGTGCAAGCGTCGGAGTGTTGCCCGAGAATCTAGAAAATAATAAGCCAAACAAGGTGGCATAATACCCAAATAAAATATTAATAAAGGGTTACATCATAGTCGAAGGTATAGCCGTAAGACATATCTTAAAAGTTTTAGTTTTTTTTAAAGTAATTTTAAAGTGACTTATAACAATAATACAAAGCAAGCAAAAATATGATAATGGAAAGATTCAAGATTTAAAAGCTATCACCTTAACTTTAGAATCCACTTGACGTATTATGATGGTAAATTCAAATATATGATAAATTCACTTTTTTAATTTATTTATGGAAAAGAGTAGTCACAAGTTATATATAACTATTCCTTTGACTTTTTAGAAAATTAGTATGAATTATACAAACTAATCACCTCAAATCACATTTGTAAGTGAACCTTTATGTTGAAATTTAAAGATATAGATTATCATTCAATTACGAAACTCAAATCTAACAAACGTTCGGAAAGATCACATGAAAAACACCTAATCCACCTATGGTTGATTAAATTAGACAAACTTCAAGTATTCCTTTAATTTATGAATTTTCAACCCAAGTGTAATATCAGAATAGTCGTGTTAACAAAATACTTATAATATTACTTAACAAGAATATCAATTCATAACAAATGTTCAGTCTTTTCAAATCTAAACATGAGGATATGTGTTTAACCAATTTTCATGTTAATATTCAAGAATTATTTTAACTATTTCTAGATTAAAAGTTATAAAGTTGCAAGAACAACATTTATAAATAAATGATAAAATCAAGAGTCTTTCAACATAACAAGATATACCATTTATAATTCTTGTATATTAATTTCATTGTTTAAACACAATCTTTCATCAAAGGATAACCGAGAATTAGTCATTATTTCAACATAAAATTACCATATATTATTTCAAACCATCAAAAGTTATCAAGTTTCATCATAAGTTAAGGTGATATGAAGAGTTTAGCTCATGATAATAATGAAATATACATCAAAGTATAAGAACAAAGCATTCATATTTAACTTTAAGATAATCTAACTCAAGAACCAAGCTAGATGATTATGTGAATGCTAGAACTCCTTCTTGATGTTGTATGGATCTTCAAGAGCTTCTTCTTGCCTTCAATCTTCTGAAATTATGGTGATAAGGGAGTGTTTTTGTGGGTGTAATTCGGTGTGCGTTGAAGAGAACACGAAAGGCCAATTTATAGGCAAAGTGTCGCAGGAGGCACAGGGTATGCCAAATTCGGCACAGCCCATGTTGGTCCCCAAATCTCTAACAGAATATCTCTTGTACTTGAAGCATGTGCACACATTTGACCATCGGGTGAACCCTCATTAGCTAACAACTGTCATTTTTTGCTTCCATCATGTTAGGCATCGGGCTGTGCCAAAGTAGGCACATGTTTGTGCTTGACCTTGCTAGAAGAAAATTGTACTTTCTATTTGTTATAGTAGACATCAGGTTGTGCTCGAATGAGCGCTTGGCTGTGCCTGACTATGCATTGGGTTGTGTCTTCCTGGGCATGGGGCATGCTTAGCGCTGGAAGTGAATATTATCGCCATTTCTTCTAGAAAATTGCTCGTTTCTCTTTTATTAGCTCGTTTATCCCTGGAAATTCAAATTAAACAAGTTAAGTATCATTTCTTAACTAAAATTCCCAAGAAATACCATATATTGGAGCGTATTTGATGTATAAAAGATGTATAGTTTTGTGTACATCATACATCCCCACACTTGAACCTTACTTGTCCTCAAGCAAGCTAAACATGAAAATTCTCCAAAAGGCAAAGGATAACGAGACCGTATCTATAACATCCCCAAAAGGTTAAGGTGGCCCCGAAGAAAGATACACGAACAACCCAACCAACGAAGATCTTATGAATATATGTAGTGACATAGGAAAACATGGTTTGTATTTATTAGTTTCTTTTTATGCAAAATTACACGTTCTCACAATGTTCACTCACACTCAGTTTTATATCTGATCATACATGTAATGTTGTATGTATATGAACACTCTTGTCAAAATGCAACTTGTGAAAAATAAGCTTGTCGAGGGATCCATTCTCCACCCACTTATTGAAATGTTTGCATAAACAGGGAGGTAATATATGTTGGTGTTTAATTTGGATAGAGTGTGGAAGGTTTGTTGGTTTAAGGTTCATGGGTTTAAAAGAAAAGTAATTTATCAACAAATGTAACTTGGTCGGGAGCTGTGATAAATCTTCCATGCTTTTTGAGTTCACAAAACTTGCTTCTTTAGAGGGTTTTTTTTTTTAATATGACTATATACAAAAATAGTGACCAACAATTGAAACATATTTCTTGACTTCCTTTGGTCTTCTTGAAACTTGATCTTGAAGAAAAAATGGTGTAAAAGTGTTTGAAATTGAAGAGGTTGATGTGGTTAGATGATTTTGTGTTGGGTAAAATGAAATGTTTCTTTGGAGTAGGGTTAATGTGGTTTGTGATGGTGTTTGAGGAAATTTTTGGGTAGGTCATATATTACCTCCATCTTTATACAAACATTTCGTTCGTATCTCGAAAGGTATGCCCAAACAAGTTCTAATTCACACGAAACAAATGACTCACTCAATCCGCCAAAACGTAACCGATGACATATTGTAATAAGGCTTGAAGCTTTGCTCACGAGAATAGAGGGATTGGGTTTAAACGCCACATTTTGCATAAAGTTTTTCTCAATAAATACAAACCATATTTTCGGTACCCCCAAACAACTAGTACTGGGCAAGGAACAACTAGTACCCCCAAACACGCTGAAAATTGTTTAGACATTTCCCGAAAAATATTTTTTTTAAAAGAAAAAACTATGTACAAGTGCCACGTTTTTGGTTAAGGGTCCTGGCTAGACTCGAGACTTTTTTTCAAGGGTTCTTGGAATGGAGGAACATTACCTCGGCAACGGTTCCAATTTGTCCTACGATGTAGGGCTTTAAACGATGACCATTGATTTTAAATGACTGACCCTCTCCATTTTCAATTTCTACAGTCCCATAATCGAAAATTCTCTTTACCAAGTATGGGCCTGACCAACGAGATTTTAGTTTTCCTGGAAATAGACGAAGGCGTGAGTTATATAACAATACACGATTGCCCACTTGGAAATGCTTGTGGTCCTTAAAGAGAGCATCGTGCAACCTTTTTGTTCTTTCCTTGTAAAGTGATGAATTTTCATAAGCTTGGTTTCTTAACTCTTCGAGTTCATGGATTTGAGCAAATCTGTTTTCACTTGCACTTGCAAATTTGAGGTTCACAACTTTTAAAGCCCAATAAGCTTTATGTTCAAGCTCAACGTGTAGATGGCACGCTTTCCCATACACAAGTTTAAATGGTGTTGTGCCTATGGGTGTTTTGTAAGCAGTGCGAAGAGCCCAAAGAGCATCGTCAAGCTTTTCAGCCCAATTCTTGCGGTTCAAACCAATTGTTATCTCAAAAATTTTTTTGATGCCTCTGTTTGTGACTTCAACTTGTCCACTAGTTTTGGATGATATGGTGTTGAGAATCGATGGTGCACTTCATATCGTGACAAGGCTTTTTCCATTTGGGCATGGCAAAAGTGGGTCCCTCGATCACTGATTAAAGCTTTCGGGGTACCGAATCGTGAAAACATTTTTTTAAGAAATTTGACAACAACCCTAGCATCATTTGTGGGGAGGGCACATGCCTCAACCCACTTAGAAACGTAGTCAACTGCGACTAGGATGTATCGGTTTCCAAATGAGCTTGGAAATGGTCCCATGAAGTCAATTCCCCAAACATCAAAGATTTCACAAACTTGAATGCTCTTTTGAGGCATTTCATTTTTAGATGAAATATTCCCAGTTCTTTGACAAGCATCGCAAGCTTGGATCAAGGAATGGGCATCTTTGAACACTGTGGGTCAAAAGAATCCTGAATCAAAGACCTTTTTTACTGTGAGGGTTACACTATGATGTCCTCCAGTGGGTCCTTTATGGCAATGTTTAAGAATTTTCATGGCTTCGTTTCTGAAAATACACCTGCGTATAATCTGATCTGCCCCAACTTTGAACAAGTATGGATCTTCTCAAAAATAATACTTGAGATCAGAAAGAATTTTTTACGTTGTTGGTGTGTTAAACCTTTTCGCATGATACCACATGCTAAATAGTTTGCATAATCGGCAAACCAAGGGCACTCATCTTCCTCTTCTTTCAAAATCGTTTGAATGTGTATAAGAACCTCATGGGGGAAATTGTAATTTATGTGAGACCCCAGTGGTTCGTGTGAAGTTGAGCCCTCCAAACGCGAAAGATGATTGGCAGCGACATTTTCTGCACCCCTTTTATCTTGAATTTCGATATCAAATTCTTGGAGTAGCAAGATCCAACGGATTAGTCGAGGCTTTGCATCTTGCTTGTTGAAAAGATAGCGAATGGCTGCATGGTCGGTGTAAACGATGGTTTTTGAAAGAACAAGATAAGATCTGAATTTGTCGAATGCAAATACAACGGCCAACAACTCCTTTTCGGTGGTTGTGTAATTTTCTTGTGCATCGTTGAGAGTCTTGCTAGCGTAGTAGATTGGGTGAAAATGTTTATCTTTTCTTTGGCCTAGAACCGCTCCTACAGCAAAATCGCTTGCATCACACATGATTTCGAAAGGTAATGTCCAATCTGGAGCAACCATAATTGGGGCACTGACAAGTTTATCTTTCAAAAGATTGAATGCTTTCAAACATTCATCAGAAAAAATAAATGGTGCATCATTTTCAAGGAGTTGGGTCATTGGTCGAGCGATTTTAGAAAAATCTTTTATGAAGCGGCAGTAAAAACCCGCATGACCAAGAAAACTCCTGATTGCTTTGACAGACGTTGGAGGTGGGAGTTTGGAAATTGTTTCGATTTTTTCTTTGTCAACTTCAAGTCCAGCTTGGGAAATCTTGTGACCGAGAACAATGACTTCACGAACCATGAAATGACATTTTTCCCAATTAAGAACAAGATTTACTTCTTCACATATTGTCAATATTTTCTCTAAATTCTTAAGACAATGATCAAAAGAATCTCCAAAAACAGAAAAATCGTCCATGAAGACTTCCATTGAGTGCTCAATCATCTCATGAAAAATGGCTACCATGCAACGCTGAAAGGTAGCAGGTGCATTGCACAGCCTGAAGGGCATTCGTCGGTAGGCAAATGTACCATAAGGGCATGTGAATGTAGTCTTTTCCTGATCTTCAGGAGCAATGGGAATTTGAAAATAACCAGAAAAACCGTCAAGGAAGCAATAGAACATCTTCCCAGACAAGCGTTCAAGCATTTGATCAATGAAAGGGAGTGGAAAATGATCTTTCCTTGTGGAGTCATTAAGCTTACGATAATCAATGCAAACCCTCCAGCCTGTGACAGTTCTCATTGGTATAAGCTCAGCTTGCTCGTTCATTACCACAGTCATTCCTCCCTTCTTGGGTACAACTTGAACTGGGCTTACCCAAGGTGAATCAGAGATAGGGTAGATTAACCCAGCATCAAGGAGTTTAATTACTTCTGTTTTCACGACATCTTGCATGTTGGGATTCAGACGCCTTTGATGTTGAACTACAGGTTTGTTGTCTTCCTCCATGAGGATTTTGTGGGTGCAGAAAGAAGGGTTGATTCCATTTATATCCATGATCTTCCATGCGATGGCTTTCTTATGAAGTTTGAGAACCTCGAGCAACTTTTTCTTCTCGTCAATTGACAAACTGGCCGAGATGATAACAAGGAGTTGAGACTCACTTTCCAAGAAAGCGTACTCCAAGTGAGCTGGTAGTTCTATTAACTCCAAGGCTGGTGGTTCCTCAGTGGATGGTTTAGCTTTGGTTTCAAGTTTGAGATCGACAACTTTGAAAACTTCTTGTGGTGAAGACGTTTCCTGGTCCTCCAATTTGATGACTTTTTCGATGATGTGATCCTCTCGAATGGGTTCAGAGATAGGTTTTTCGAGAATTTGTGTATCAAGAGCATTCGAGATGGAAGAATCCCTCACATGGCAACTCAGAACAGAATCAATAACATCGATGCAATAAAGTAAATCATCATGGTGTTGTGGGTGCTGCATGGATCTACCTATGTCGAATGTGAACTGCTCATCATTTACTCTAAGAGTTAGTTTGCATGTGCAAACATCAATGAGTGCTCTAGCAGTGGCTAGGAAGGGTCTCCCTAATATGAGGGGTACATTCTTGTCCTCATCCATGTCGAGGATCACAAAATATACTGGGAACATGAACTTGTCAATTTTGACTAGCATGTTCTCAACAATGCCCTGAGGGTATTTTATGGAACGATCAGCTAACTGGATGCTCATGCGGATGGGTTTTGGTTCACCTATCCCTAATTTTGCAAAAACCACATATGGCATCAAATTGATACTAGCTCCTAGATCGGCCAGGGCATTGCTAACAGACAAACTTCTTGTTAGGCAAGGAATAGTAAAACTCCCTGGATCAGTTATTTTCTCTGGAAGCTTGTTTTGCAAAATGGCTGAACATTCTTCGTTCAATGTGACATGGGATAGCTCCTCCAACTTCCTCTTGCTGGAGAGAACATCTTTAAAAAATTTGGCATATTTTTGCATTTGTGAAAGTGCTTCAACGAATGGAATGTTGATGTGGAGTTGCTAGAAAAGCTCGAGGAATTTCCCATATTGAGCCTCCAATCTTTCTTTTTTCAAACGTGCTGGATAAGGAATTGGAGGAATATAGGTTCTGACTGGTTCCTTTGGTCGTGCGGTACTTTCTGGGTATAGCCTCTCTTGCACCTTTTTAGGAATCTCAGTCTCCTTTTCCATGGACACTGGTTCTGAGGTTGGTTCGGTAACCATAGTGATTCTGCCACTCCTCAAGGTGGGACTTCATTTACAGCTGCGTTCGGGTCGTTTACTGTGTTGCTTGGAAGGACACCTGGTTGTCTTTCAGAGAATAGTTGAGAAAGTTTCCCCACTTGAGTCTCAATGTTTTGCAAGTGTGCCTTCTGATTCCTTAGCTCTATCTCATTCTTTTGGAATCTCTCTTCGGTTAGTCGGTTCCTTTGCTCAGCTAGTTTGTTTGCGGTTTCAGTGTTAGCCAACAGTTGTGTTAGAAGACTATTAGTTGTGGTTTCGTTGGTTGTTTGTTGACTGGTACTTGGCTCTTGGTTATCGTATTGAGGCTTGGGTTGGTAGGTTTGGTTTTGGTTGAAAGGACGTTTGTCAAACCCTGGTGGTGCTTGGTTGTTTGCTCCATCCTTCTAGCTGAAATTAGGATGATTCCTCCAACCAGGGTTGTATGTGTTTGCAAAGGTGTTGTTTTGTCGGCTCACAAAATCAACATCTTCAACCATCATGATTTGCTGGCAATATTTCGTTGTGTTCTCCCCACAAGTGTTGCACTTAGGCTTTGCTTTCACCAACTCTGTTTGTAGTTGCTCAAACTTCTTTGAGAGTGCTTTGAGTTGTGCAGTGACAAGAGTGTTGGAGTCAACATGGTGCACACCCTTGTGTGATGGGGTTGATCGTGGTGGGTTGTATGCGAAGCTTTTCTTGGCAGATTTTTCCAGAATTTCGAATGCTTCGTTTGGAGATTTGGTTCCGAGATCTCCACCGGCGATTTGATCAATTGCCTGCTTGTTTTAGCTAGATTGGGCATCGAAGAACGTTTGAACTTGTAGCCATTTGTTTAACCCATGGTGTGGGAATCTTCTTAGCAGGCCCTTGTATCTCTCCCAGGCTGCATGCAGTGACTCGTCTTCGTCGGTTCTGAATTCGGTGATGCTGGCTCGGTACTTTGCGGTTTTGTCTGGTGGAAAGTATTTCAGGAGGAAGTGCTCTACCATCTGGTCCCAATTGGTAATGGTGTCAGATGGCAGTGACTCTAGCCAATCCAAGGCATGGCCTCGAAGAGAGAATGGAAAAAGCTTGAGCCTAATTTGGTCATCAGAGCAGTTTTGGATTTTAAAAGTACCGCAGATTTGTAAGAATCGAGAGATATGAGACAAGGGATCTTCATCGAGAAGCCCATGTAAATGAACAGAATTTTCCACCATATGAATGATGCTGGATTTGATTTCGAAGTTTACAGTGATTTCCGGTGGTGCGACGCCACTTCCATAACCTTCGAGGGTCGGCTTGCCGTATTTGTTCATGTTAGGTTTGTTTTCTGGCCTATTTTGTTCTGCCATGTTTTCTTCGGTTGTCACGTCCGCAAACGCCTCGTTTTCGATTGTCTAAGCTACTACACGTGAACGGTTGCGTAACCTTTGGTGAAGGTGACGTTCGGGTTCCGAAAGCGGTGAAACAAGCTCAGGTGCGGGCGTGGTGGACATTCATTATTTAAGAAAATATATAAAGAAACTAAACAAGTAAAAGTGAACTAAAAGTAAAGCAGAAATAAATAAAGTTTTTTTATAGACTAAAACTTAAATAAACTAAAATGAAATATATTTTTTTTAATTTTTTTTTAACAATTATAAACAACGGTTAAAATAAAGACTTAGATTAGTATTAAAATTTTACCGTGTCCTCGTCAACGGCGCCAAAAACTTGATGTGTGTGATATATATATATATATATATATATATATATATATATATATATATATATATATATATATTAAAGATTTGTCACACTTAGTCGGGTTTTAAAAAATGGGTTTTCACTTAAACTTAATAAAACACACACAAATGTCAAGTGTACCAATCGTGTAAGTAATATAGTCGTGGTAAGAACCGAGTATCAATCCGTGGACACGTAAATTTCAATATTAAATCTTTACATTTTAAAATAACCGTAAGACATATCTTAAAAGTTTTAGTTTTTTTTAAATAATTTTTAAAGTGACTTATAACAATAATACAAAGCAAGCAAAAATATGATAATGGAAAGATTCAAGATTTAAAATCTATCACCTTAACTTTAGAATCCACTTGACGTCTTATGATGGTAAATTCAAATATATGATAAATTCACTTTTTTAAATTATTTATGGAAAATAGTAGTCACTAGTTATAGATAACTATTCCTTTGACTTTTTGGAAAACTAGTATGAATTATACAAACTAATCACCTCAAATCACATTTGTAAGTGAACCTTTATGTTGAAATTTAAGGATATAGATTATCATTCAATTAAGAAACTCAAATCTAACAACCGTTCGGAAAGATCACATGAAAAACACCTAATCCACCTATGGTTGAGTAAATTAGACAAACTTCAAGTATATTCCTTTAATTTATGAATTTTCAACCCAAGTGTAATATCAGAATAGTCGTGTTAACAAAATACTTATAAGATTACTTAACAAGAATATCAATTCATAACAAATGTTCAGTCTTTTCAAATCTAAACATGAGGATATGTGTTTAACCAATTTTCATGTTAATATTCAAGAATTATTTTAACTATTTCTAGATTAAAGGTTATAAAGTTGCAAGAACAACATATATAAATAAATGATAAAATCAAGAGTCTTTCAACATAACAAGATATACCATTTATAATTCTTGTATATTAATTTCAATTGTTTAAACACAATATTTCATCAAAGGATAACCGAGAATTAGTCATTATTTCAACATAAAATTACCATATATTAATTCAAACCATCAAAAGTTATCAAGTTTCATCATAAGTTAAGGTGATATGAAGAGTTTAGCTCATGATAATAATGAAATATACATCAAAGTAAAAGAACAAAGCATTCATAATTAACTTTAAGATAATCTAACCCAAGAACCAAGCTAGATGATTATGTGAATGCTAGAACTCCTTCTTGATGTTGTATGGATCTTCAAGAGCTTCTTCTTGCCTTCAATCTTCTGGAATTATGGTGATAAGGGAGTGTTTTTGTGGGTGTAATTCGGTGTGCGTTGAAGAGAACACAAAAGGCCAATTTATAGGCAAACTGCTGCAGGAGGCACAGGGTATGCCAAATTCGGCACAGCCCATGCTGGTCCCAAAATCTCTGACAGAATATCTTTTGTACTTGAAGCATGTGCACACATTTGACCATCGGGTGTGCCAATTCAAGCATGGGCTGGGAGATCCCTCATTGGCCGACAACTGTCCTTTTTTGCTTCCATCATGTTAGGCATCGGGCTGTGCCAAAGTGGGCACATGGCTGTGCTTGACCTTGCTAGAAGACAAATTGTACTTTTCTATTTGTTATAGTAGATATCAGGTTGTGCTTGAATAAGCACTTGGTTGTGCCTGACTATACATTGGGCTGTGCCTTTTTGGGCAAGGGGCATGCTTAACGCTGGAAGTGAATATTATCGCCATTTCTTCTAAAAAATTGCTCGTTTCACTTTTATTAGCTCGTTTATCCCTGGAAATTCAAATTAAACAAGTTAAGTATCATTTCTTAACTTAAATTCCCAAGAAATACCATATATTGGAGCGTATTTGATGTATAAAAGATGTATAGTTTTGTGTACATCACTTTTACATGTAAAGGTATAGTTGAAAGGTTTAATGAAAAGTAAAAGTTTATGAACAAAGGTTATAGTTAAAATAGTGTTTCAATAATTTTAAGAAACATAAGATTTAATATACAAAGGTTTTAGATAAGTGACGTTTCTTCTTGAAGAAGAAACATATTATAAAAATTTCTTCTTGAAGAAGAAACATAGCACATGGTTAGCAAATAAAAAGAAAGAATTCATGTCCAAAATGTTTTATTCAAACATACAATCAATCAAGGTTTAAGCTATCAAAACCAGACTAAAGGTCTATAGCCGGATTAAGAGACGATCTGGGTATTTACATAAACCTATTTTATTATAGGTCAATCATTCAATCAATCATTCATTCATTCACAAAGGTTTTCAAACGAGATCACCACATCATTCAGAACAGACAGTCACAGGTGAATACGTTAAACCTTTTTCAATCAAGATAAAAGGGTTATTTATCTTAACAAAGACAGTCAGATAATAATTTATGGGATTACGTGATCCCTATTTTATACAAGATAGAAAATAAAAGCAACTCAGACCGAGTACACATGTGTCTGGATCTAAACATAATTAATCTAGTCTATCAGTCAAGGCTACGTGGCCGCAGACTAGAAGTCATAATAAAAGTTCTCCAAAGGGTATCATCTTCCGGAGAACTGTAATTGTGTGTGTATGGCAGTGGCACAATCCCAGAAATAACAGACATTTATCCTGAGACTGTTTCATGAAAACTATCTTGTCAGTCAAAGAAAGATTAAAAAAAATGTTTTTAGAGTCAACGATTCACCAGCATACCGCTGACGTATTTTCCCCCCAACGTTTCAGGATTTAAAAGTTAGCACATGTAGCAAGGAATAATAGACATCCAAGAAGATAGATGCTCGCAAGGTAGAGATGACTCAGTTTTTAAATATTAACATATTGCAAACAATATTTAAAACAAGTTTTATAAATCAAATGAGGTTTATAAATCAAACACTTGGATATTTATTATCCGAGAATCTTTTCATTTAAATTAATATTTATTATAAACAAAGGTTTCTAAATATAAATTAATATTTTATTATAAATTAATTTAAGACTTCCGCTAAACTCTGATTTATTTTCAAAACAGGTACCAACTGTTGGTCGCACGCCTAGTCCCTAAGATGCGGGTGTGACACAGGGGCTCTGCCCCTTGGACCCCGCTAGGGCCTGCCGCCCCTAGAACCCCGCTGCCAGGGGCGCTGCCCCGGACCCCCGTTCGTTGAGGGTAAGAATTAAACTAGAAACACGATATGGGTAGTGATAGTTAATTGATACGTGTAACTGTTATACAGTTAGTCGTGCACAGCTCAAGAAAGGAATAACCATAAACGGTGAACGTAACCGAGTTCAGGTGAGTTCTAGCCCCATTCCTTGTTATGTTTTCGGGGCATTGTGCATACTCGAGGTGATTAGTTAATAAACTTACCTTAAGTGGTAAGTGTATGCCTTACATGATTACGTATAAATGAATGCTTGACGGTGCGTGAACGATCTTCGGATATTGCATGTACCGTTGGGTGATAGTTTGAATATATGCACGATATGTATATAAAGTATGAATGATTTCTTGTCGGAACGTGAACGATCTTCGGATATTGCACGTACGGTCAAGTTATAATGTTATGTATAATGTACGAATGATATGTACGTACGTTATGAATGAATGTAAGAGATAGGCAGGTACAGGAGAAAGGGACTGAGCCCTAATAATATTCAAGGTTGAAAGGGACCGGTCCCTAATAATATCCGAGGCGAAAAAGGGACCGAGACTTTTATAAATCTCGAGGCAGAAAAGGACTGAGCCCTAATAATACTCAAAGCAAAAAAAGGACCGGACCCTAATAATATCCGAGGCAGATCAAGGGACCGGACCCTAATAATATCCGAGGCAGCATAGAATAATGTAAAGTAGAGTTAGAATAAAGTATGAGGGTAAATATGTATATTATGAACGAATTATGAAAGTATGAAGCACGTATGGAAGTAAGCAGTCATGAATGTATTGTATGTTGTATGATTAACTAGAACTCACTCAGCGTAGCTGATATTTAGTATGCACGCAGGTTAACAGATTGAGATAGCTGGTTTGAGCGGGACACATGGAAAGATTGAAGAGGCTGGCATCTGAAGATTTGTCATGATGTTTGAAATACTATGTGTTATGTTATGATTTTAAAATACAAGTTATGGATGTTTGTAATGAATGGTTGAATTTTATATTATTCCGCGAAAGTTTTAATTAACTCTGATATTTAGAACTGGGTTTATGAGTAAATCCAACGTCCAAAGTAGGGCACCGGTGATGGAGCCTGACAAGTATCCAGAACATCTTCGTTGCATTTTGAGAAATCATCTAATTGAGTCCTAATTCTACCCGCATATTAAAGTATCAATTGATTAATAAATCAACAAACACACGCGCGCGCGCACGTACAAACACACACACAATTAAACCCATATATGAAATTTGATAAACTACTATTAGGAGAAGAAGAGAAAATCAATGTAGGATGCTTAGATTCGGGTACATGATATAAAGCTTTCAAGTAGATATGTAACTTCATAAGTCAGGATCAACCAGTTTCTATACGATATGTTGCATTTTGAATAAAATTTGCTCATGAATCTAATAAATGAATATCATATAAGTTCTACAAAACCATTTTTGTTAGACTATAACTAGCAATAACATTTAAATGTGTTATTTTGGTTAAAGAGCATTTCATAAAACGCTTGGAGGGCATGATATTAAAATCAATCCAAAAAATCCATTAACTGTCGATTTAGGTCTTCATTATTAAAATGATAATGGATACACATGGATATACATATTAGAAGCATTGTGATCGGATATAATCAATTTTAAAGAGCATCCTTAAAATCCATAAAATCAACCGAGATAAAAGAAATCTGCGAAACATAATTATTATTAGTACTTATTATTCCAGCATTTGCTGAATCAAATTGAGGATAGAAACGCCATAGAACTCCTGCATTCGATGGAATAGAAGATGATGGGTGTGAAAGTCGTTTGCAGAGAAGTTTTTTCATTCATTATGGCTTGTTTAGTTTAGAACCAAAGAAATGGTTTTTAATAATTTTTTAAAATATAAATAACAAACTTAAATCATCAAACATTAATGTCATTAATTTATAAAATTGTTTCTATTAATATATCCTACAAAAACTTAACCTATGCATATCAAATTTAATCCGGTATTAATTAATGTATTATTGGAAAATAGAATTTTTGCTTATTAAGATTTTTTTGGTAAATTATTATTTTCTTTTTGAATTTTTATATTACAAAAAAATTCTAAGAATGTTTGTTATTTTTGAAAATTAATCTAATCAACCAACATAAAGAGATCATATTGTATTACTTTAATAGTATATATAGATATATAGATATAGGGATTTGTTGGGTTGGTATTCAAGTTATTTTGGGGTGTTTGATTTAGGTTTCGAGCTTAAATTTTGTAGCGTACATTAAAAAGCCATCAAACAAATGATGTTATCAAATATATATATATATATATATATATATATATATATATATATATATATATATGTACATATATATATATATATATGTACATATATATATGTACATATATATATATATATATGTACATATATATATATATGTACATATTATATATATATGTACATATATATATAATATGTACATATATATATACATATATATATATATATGTATATATATATGTACATATTATATATATATGTACATATATATATATATGTATATATATATATATGTACATATATATATATATATGTATATATATATAAGAATTAAAATAAAAAATAGTTTCCTAAGAATGGTAAGAAGGGCATAAAATTTGAAGTTTGAAAATTATGTAGCCTAAATCCTAGATCGTAGGAAACTATTGTACATTTTGAAAACTAACAATCACAACCACTAGATCTTAAATCCAATGGTTTAGATATATATTCTTATTCTTCCTAAAAACTATCTTTATTTATTTTAACATACCCATATATATATATATAGAGGATGGTTCAAGAGAGAAATGATATTACTGTGAGAAATTCAAGAAATAAATATGAGCCGCTAATTTTATTTTAGATTTTAAAAGCTTAAAGATAACTTAAGAAACTATAAGTGCATTATCTCTATTCAATTAATTTAACTAATAAATCACAATAGTTTTCTATTCAAATTACTATAATTGAATAATATTATGAATTACTTATTTTTTGTCTCTTGAATTTTTATCCTACACAAGTACAATTTATAAATACGTTAAAATTTCTTTCTATCCAAAACCAATTTATTCTAACTCAATATATTAATATCCATCAACACGTAGTTACATTGTGATAAATAATATAAAAAACTATTTTATACGTGTTTGCATTAAATATAAAAAAAAGATACTACCTACACAAAAACATATAGCTTACACTTGTTCTAAAAATAAGAAAACATATAACCTACACACAAAATTCATCATCAATAAAATACACACGCACACGAAAACATATAACCTACACACAAAAATTTTATCCTACACAAATACAATTTATTTATACACTAAAATTTCTTTCTATTTAATACCAACTTCTTCCAACTCAACTTATCAATATCAATCAACACATGTTTACATTGTGATGAATAAAACAAAAAACTATCTTACGCATGTTTGCATTAAATGTGAAATATACAACCTACACAAAAACATATAACTCACACTTTTTCTAAAAAGAAGAAAACATATAACCTACAAACTATCTTACGCATTTTAACGTAGAATATGTGTATCTTTGTGTATTTTATATAATTGTTGATGTCGAATTAAGTATGTAAGTTGTATGCTTTTTGTATGTTGTACATTTTTATTGCTCAAAACAAGTGTAGGTTATATAATGTTATGTAGGTTGTATATTTATTGTTTATATTTACTGGACACATTTTTATGACTTTTTTTTATCATTTAAGACAATAGTTTTTCTAGATATATAAACAGTTAACTCTCAAACTATTCAACTATATAAATGATCTTTTATCATCCAGATATTTTCATCAAGTTTTAATTTGAAAACAAACGGATTACAATAAAGTGACATGTAAATGAACAACAAGTTGTGCCGCAACCCTGGGTCACTATATAAGCTTCGCTCATGGTCACTGTTAGGGCATGAATTTTATGCTGAGGATCCATTATCCTTGACTGTCTTATGGATAAGTTATGCTGGATATATGTCTCAAGTTACAAAGGATCAAGGATCCTCGCTGTTACTTATTTACTAATGATTGTATTTGAATGGTGATGTGTTAGCTAGTTATAACGACTATATGACTGAGTCTACCTCAAAGTTCGCTACTGGACGCTCCCAGCACGTGGTCAAAGAACGCTGAAGGAGTTGTGGACGAGTGGCGGATTATTAGGAAATGTTGTTAGTTGATATTTTCTTTATTTATATCAAGATAACGATCAATTAGAAAAACACTTGTATTCACACACACTAGAGCAGAATTCATAATTCTCTCTACACACTAGCATTCGTTGTAGCATTGATCGTAATCTCCAAAACACTTGTAACCTTTTTTGTGATTAATAAAGTGGTTATCAACGAGTTGTCATCACCCGGGGTTTTTTTCCTTTGATCTAAACAAGATCAAGGGGTTTTTCCTCGCAATAAATCACGGTGTTCATCCCTATTTCGTTCATATATTCATTGTTATCAATTTAGCACTAAACCTCACATAACATATTTGGATACATAATCCTTAGTAGATTTTTGTCCAAAACAATCTGGCGCCCACCTTGGGGCAATTGGTTCTATAATCCATATTATTCCTGTCAATTTTTGTTTTTTCATACCCATATCACTCTCAATGGCCTCTCAATCAACCTCTGCTTCATCAACAATGCCATCTTCAGTTCCTCTCTCATCAAGAACATTGCCATCGATGCCTCTGGCAATCACGGGAGCACCACGAGCTACTGATGCTGGAAACAAGACATAACTACCAGTCTTCTAGAGCTCGAAAACCACTGTTGCCACTCTAGTAGTTAGTACTAACAATGATGTTTCCTCTATGGTTTCGCAGGTTAAGGCTTACATGGAGCAGCAGAACAAGACTAACCATAGGATCCTTCGGGATATAGAAGATCTCAAGAGGACTAAGATGCCAGCAGAGGATCAGACTCCTCTAGTGCCTAGGGTGCTGGATTTCATCACTCCAGGATCCTTGGCTCAACACGCGCAAGGATCATCTATCCTTCAATCGGGGTCCATGGGTCAACTAGCTCAAGGATCCTCAACTTTCCGGCAAGGATCATCCATCCTTCAACCGGGGTCCATGGGTCAACTAGCTCAAGGATCCTCAACTTTCTAGCAAAGATCATCCATCCTTCAGCCGGGGTCCATGGGTCAACTAGCTCAAGGATCCTCAACTTTTCAGCAAGGATCATCCATCCTTCAACTGGGGTCCATGGGTCAACTAGCTCAAGGATCCTTAACCTTTCAGCAAGGATCATCCATCCTTCAACCAGGATCCTCCAAATTGTATCTTCAAGGATCCTTCAACTCTCAACCATTAGGATCCTTCATCCCCAGTCAAAGATCCTTCTTCAAGGATCAAGGATCTTCAGGGGTTCAATATCAAAGGTCCTCTGAGGTCCATGAAGGATATATAATCCCCATGCAGACCATCGTTTCCGGTTGACCAACTCCTGTAGCAGACGCTTCTTACCTCAGCCACTCTTCTGAAATGTCGACTTTTACACAACAAAGAGGTAACGCGTATAATCCTATATCCTTAAATGCTGACCATGATTCCATGCAGGACACAGGTATCAACCAAGCTATGGCTAAGGAATTGCAGAAACTCAAGGATATGATATCCAGTGTACCAGGGGTGATCCGCCCAATTCCTGAGATACCGGAAGGAAGCCACAAGTTATCCAGATTTGCACCTCCAATTTGTGACGCGGATATCCCGAAACGCTTTCAAACCCCCAACATGAAGGTGTATTACGAGATCACTGATCCTGAGGAGAATGTAGCCCAATACAGGGAAAGTATGGAAATTAATCCAATCCCTGAGAGGCTCAAAGAGGCTTGTCTATGCAAAGGTTTTGGAACCACACTATCAGGATCTGCTTTGCTAAGTCTTCCTCCCTTTTTTGTTACTTCTTTCTCACACTTAGTTAACTTATTCAACAGTCAATTTTCCTGTAGCATGAAATTTGAGAGGTTAACTAGTGATTTATACCACGTTATCCAACCCGGTGATGAATCCCTTAGGGATTTTGTTACAAGGTTTGGCAGGGAAGCTCTAGAAATCCCTAATCTTGACATGACTACTGCTGTTGAAGCATTCAAGATGGGAATTCAGAAGGGCTCCCTCTTTTATGATGATCTTGTGATGACTCCTTGCAGGACTTTAGATGAAGTAAGGAACAGAGCACTGAGGTTCATACGGCTGGAGGATGACAAAAAGATCCAGAAACGGTTAGGGGCTCAAACAAAGCAAGAATCCCCTGACAAGAATAGAGGATCCTCATACAAAAATAACAATTCGAATCCAAACTCCAAATTCAACAATCAAAACGTTCGAGCTGTTGAAGAAGATGATGATGATGATGATGATGAGGATTACCCAAGCATTTCAGAATTTGCTTCTCCGTAGACACTCATGGCTTGATTTGTGCCATGAAGGATCTAGGGGAGAAGGCAAGGTGGCCCCAAAATAACGAGAAGTCAACCACCTTCAGAGACAAATCCAAATGGTGTGCCTTCCATGAGGATTTTGGCCACATGACGGACGATTGCATCGGTTTAAGGAGGGAAATCGGATACCTCCTAAGCAAGGGCCACTTTATGGAACTTTTAGGAAGAAGGAAGTCCAGGATCCAGGATCTTGAAGAGGCTCCCCAAAAAAGCAACTCCGCCCCCACCAGATGCTCAAGTGATCAACTTCATTTCCGGTGGCTCAGACATATGTGGAACTTCTTTCTCTGTAGCTAAGAGGCTGGCCAAAGAGACCAAGTGGGATAACGGGGAACGACCGATTATATCCACCACCTTGACAACAGACAAAAGGATCTTCTTTGATGAAGAAGATAAATCAAGCATCCAGGATCCTTATCATGACGGTTTGATTGTTACTTTGTTTATTGCTAACCATTATGTACGCAAGATCCTTGTCGATGGTAGAAGCTCGGTCAACATCATCCAACATGATGTCCTCCAGAAGATGAACATCCCAGATTCAGAAATCATCCCGAGGACGTCGGTGTTAGTCGGCTTCAGTGGAGAGACCAAGAAAACATTGGGGGACATCAAACTCCCAATATACATCAAAGGGTTAAATTCTTACAAAAAATTTTGTGTTACAGATAACCTTTCTTGTTGCAATCTTATTTTGGGCAGGCCTTGGCTACATGAGATGAAGGCAGTGGCCTCTACTTACCATCAATGAATCAAACTACCAACTTCTTGGGGAGTAGTAAGGATAGATGGTGACCAAGTCGAAGCCAAGAACTACTATTCTTCCTCGATGAAGCCAGCAGCTAAACAACGATAGCATAGCAACCACAGCAACATTCTAGGGACGTGCTGGAAGCTCGTGAGAAGGACTTAATGGAAGTATCCTTGGACCACGAGGATCCAGATGTAATAGTATTCCTAGGATCCAGTGTCCTAAGTGAGATCGAGGAGGATATAATATCCTTCCTAAAACTAAGAAAGTCTATGTTTGCCTTCAAACATTCAGACATGACATGTATTTCTAAGGAGGTAATTACTCATAAGTTGGGTTTTGATTTATCTGTTAAACCCGTCCATCAGAAGCGAAGGAAATTCGCTCCTGAGAGGAACGCGATCATACAAGAAGAATTTGAAAAACTTCTTAAGGCCGGTATGATCAGAGAGGTTAAGTATCCTCGATGGTTATCTAATGTGGTTGTTGTTTCTAAAAAGAATAGAAAGTGGAGGGTGTGTGTCGATTTTACTGATTTAAACAAGGCATGCCCCAAGGATCCTTTACCATTACCACATATAGATTCCATGTGGATGCAACGGCAGGACATGAGATGCTCACCTTTATGGATGCTTGCTCTGGATTTCAACAAATTCAGATGGAAACATCTAATAAAGAAGATACAACATTCATGTCTCCTACCGGCATATATTGTTATATTGCTATGCCATTTGGACTGAGAAATGCAGGGGCAACATATCAAAAATTAGTCAACATGATGTTCAAGGATCAGTTAGGCAGGACTATGGAGGTCTACATAGACGACATGGTGGTGAAGTCAAAGAGGGCTGAGAATCACCTGAGAGATCTTGAAGAGGAATTCAATATCCTCGACCAGTATAACATGAAACTGAACCCGTCAAAATGCCATTTTGGTGTTAAGGCTGGAAAGTTTCTAGGATACATGGTGACTAAAAGAGGAAAAATTAATTCTTGCACTTATTATGGCTTACACTAAATTGAGACATTAGTTTGAAACACATACTATTATTTTGAAAACTAATTATCCTGTTAAGAATGTGCTTAGAAAACCAGAGTTGTCAAGAAGGATAGCCAAGTGGGCTGTGAAGCTGAGTGCATATGATATTAGTATGAGCCTAGAACAGTCATCAAATCGGAAGCACTAGCAGACTTTGTGGTTGATTTCAGCAGTGATATGCAAAAGGAAGCTGATTTAGAGGTCCAGCAACTAGAAGAAACCAAGGATCCTTGGATCATCTTCACAGATGGATCATCCAACATAAGAGGGATAGGATTAGGTATCCTACTGAAATCGCCACAGGGGGGACATATTACCACAGTCTATAGCCTGTTAATTCCAAGCAACGAACAACGAGGTAGAGTATGAAGCTCTAATCGCATGTTTACAATTAGCTAAGTGCATAAGGATCAGGTATCTTCAAGTATATATAGATTCATTGTTTATTGCTAACCACTTTAATGGCTCATATGCCGTTAAATGAGAAAAACTAATCAAATATCTAGATGTTGTGAAGGAATTAGCAAAATCCTTCGAATTGTTTAGCATTGTACAGGTACCAAGGGAAGAGAACGCTGGGGCAGATGCCTTGGAAAATTTAGCCTCATCTTTGAAGATTCCAGAAGACACGAAGATCCCAATCATTCATATACTCTCGCCAGCAATAGAAGAACAAGGAGTTGGAGAGATAAAAAATGACAAACAGATTGTACTTTGGGATCCATCATCCTCAAATAGTCAAGGATCCTGGATCCTCCGAATCAAAAAGTACATCCAAGATGGAGAAATTCCAACCACAGAGAATCCGAAGTCCTTCAAACTTAAGGTATCACAATACATTTTATTACATTATATTCTGTATAGGAACTCTCTTGCAGGTCTATACTTGAGGTGCATCGAGGATCCCAAAATTCAAGAAGTGCTCAAAGACTTTCACGAAGGTGATTTTGGTAATCATACTGGAGGTAGAGCTCTGTTTTCTAGAATTCTAAGAACGGGATACTTCTGGCCAACAATGAAGAGAGATGCCGTGGAGTACTCAAGGAAATGTGATGCTTGTCAAAGGCATGCGAATATCCTACATCAACCAGCAGAACCTATGTATCTTATATCCTCATCATGGCCTTTCATGAAGTGGGGCATGGATATTGTGGGTAAACTACCCAAGGCACCATGAGGAAAAGTATTCATGCTTGTAATGACTGATTACTTTTCAAAATGGATAGAAGCAGAAGCTTTTGTTCAAGTCCGAGGAAAAGAGGTGATATATTTTATTAAAAGAAATATTATTACTAGATTTGGCATTCCTTCCGAAATTATTTGTGACAATGGTTCCCAGTTTATCGGGAAAATAACCACTAACTTATGTGACAGTTGGGGCATCAAGATGATTACCTCTACTCCAGTGCATCCTCAAGCTAATGGCTAAGCAAAATCAAATAACAAGACAATGATCAACAATTTGAAGAAGAAACTAGGATCCAAGAAACGCAAGTGGGCTGAAGAGCTACCTTATGTTCTTTGGGCTGATAGGACAACACCCAAGAATGCAACAGGCCAAACACCCTTCTCATTGGTGTTTGGGTCAGAAGTAGTAATCCCTACAGAGATGGTGGTTCCTACAGCCAGAACAAGTATCCGTGATCCTGAAGCCAATGATGGAATCCATCTCGAAGACTTGGATATTGTTGAAGAACTCAGAAACCTAGCCAAGATCAGAATGGCGGCTTATCAACAAAGGGTAGTTGGGACATACAACAAAAGTATAAGGATCAGAAGATTTCAAGAAGGAGATTTGGTCTTGAGGAAAGCTTTCCAAAATACAACCAATCCGGCAGATGGGAAGCTAGCACCCAAGTGGGAAGGTCCTTATTTGATTGAATCGGAGGCAGGAAAGGGGGCATATCATTTACTCACTATGGAATGCAACAGGTTACCAAGAGCATGGAATACTATCCACCTCAAGAAATACTTTTTTCTAATCAGGATCAAGTATCCTCTAAGGATCAAGTATCCTTAAAGGATCAAGGATCCTAAAATCCGTAATATCTATCTAATCACTTATTGATTTTTTATTTTTGCTTATTTAAGGATGACATATTCTTAACGTTTGTATTTTCCAAGTTCTAAGTAACAATGCAGGATATTAATGAGGTATTCATTGATCAAGAGGTTGGTCACCTCTCCTTTACTTTTAAGGTACTAAACTAATTCCATTGGCCTAGCCCACGATAGGATATGACCCCCGATGGTCATATCCCCCAAGGTTTAAAGGTTTTCACCTTTCTTACGAACTAGAGTTTCTACACTCTCGCATGTAGCGCACGCTATCCAACGTATAGTCCGGGGCAGCGGAACCAATACACGCTTAGTGGCTTACAGTTTCGTTGTTTTCGGCTATATGGTGGATCCTACGATTTATGGTAGACGTACCATACCACGGGTTTTTAACATTTTCATTTTATCTTACATTTGGGCTAAATCCCGGTTTGGCGAGTCCCCAGTTAACATTCGTATATTGGGTCAGTCCCCAGTTTGAGCTTGTCCCCAGTTTTTGGGCTTGTCCCCAGTTTGGGCTTGTCCCCAGTTGCACGGGCTTGTCCCCAGTTGTAGGTCCCCCCGGGGACGTCGCCGATCGATACGAGATCCGCACGAGGTCTAGGAGTGCGGAATCCTCCTAGACTCGTTTATTGGTGTAAAGATAAAGAACACGAACACGTACACGAACAAATACAAGAACGGGATAAACAAATCTGCAGATTCTTATATAATAATCAAAACGAATTACATACCAAACTCGTAAACAAATGACGGCCGACCCGAGGTGAGCTCTACCTCGGGTCGTCCCACACGACTCTCACTCTCGGTCTCTCTTTAGACAAATAAACTGTAACACACAATACTCTAATTTCTGGATACAAAACCTAAACAAGACACACATATATATAGACAAAACATCTTCTCGGGCTTGGGCTTGGGCCAGTAGGCGAAGTTGTTACAACTTCGCCGTTGGCGAAGTTGTTCTAACTTCGCCTAAGGCGAAGTTGTGCTAACTTCGCCTGTGGCGTTCCGCTGGTCTGAATTGCATAGCGACGGTCACAAAATGCACCAACAGTCTCCCCTTTGACCGTTGCTCTCAATTCTAACAAACACAAAAGATCATCTGTTACAAAACATGCACCAACAGACTCCCTCTTAACTGATGATCTTCTGTTTGCTCATCAACCAACCGTGTCTGAAACTGTCCTATAGCTTCACAAATCTACCAGTCACCCAGCGTCTTCCATATCAGATCTCCCCTTCAGTGTAAGCTTCTCCGACTATAACGATTGAGGTCTTTGAAATGCATGCATCCTCGTGCCAATAGATCATCTCAACCAATCACGTGAGTCCATCTGACTTCACCAACACGTGAAGTTGGGCTTCCTCCACAACTTCACCAACTCGTCGGCATACGATAAGGTTTAATCTTCAACTACTCAACATCAAGTGATCAATTTCATCACAAAACCACCTTGACAGAATCTAACACATGACCATTAATTAATCCGAAGCATCTTCAATCACCAGGGATAACGATCAAGAACATAAACACTTTAGTTCCCGATTAAATCCAACTTGTTCCAGAATTTTCACTCTAATAAATAAGCATCACGTTTCAGGATCCAATTCTCGAACGCCTTGAAAGTAACATAAATAATATGCTCTGACCGCAATCCAGTAATGACAAAAACCTTCAGTTCAATTTGACTTTCTTCAATTGGTCACCTCGAACAACAACAATTTCATTGCCCACAAACACCCAAATATGTGTCAATATCCAGTTTCAATCAATATCCCATTCACAAACTCAACTCCATATCCAGAGTTGACACGTATTTGTTCACACGTAAGACCCAGAGATAACAAGTTTCACTCGTTGACGGAACAACGTCTCCGGTCTCACAATAATCGTGTACACCTGTCCATACAGACGAAAACACCAAAATACTCTTTTTTTTTTTTTTTCTCGTTAACTTCGCCTAAAGTTAACTTCGTCTGTCCATAACTTCGCCTGGCTATAACTTCGCCTGGCTATCACTTCGCCGAGAAGTCAACTTCGCCTAAAGTCAACTTCGCCTGTTCATAACTTCGCCAGACCTTATATCTTCGCTGAAACCCTACGAACAGAGACGGCAACTTCGCCTGATGAACAATAACTTCGCCTACGGCGCTGTTCAGCCAGAAACGCACAGAAACGTGCCAGAAACACCAAAACGCAGATCTCGAACCATAGCATAAGAGCCTAAGGCTCTGATACCACTTGTAGGTCCCCCCGGGGACGTCGCCGATCGATACGAGATCCGCACGAGGTCTAGGAGTGCGGAATCCTCCTAGACTCGTTTATTGGTGTAAAGATAAAGAACACGAACACGTACACGAACAAATACAAGAACGGGATAAACAAATCTGCAGATTCTTATATAATAATCAAAACGAATTACATACCAAACTCGTAAACAAATGACGGCCGACCCGAGGTGAGCTCTACCTCGGGTCGTCCCACACGACTCTCACTCTCGGTCTCTCTTTAGACAAATAAACTGTAACACACAATACTCTAATTTCTGGATACAAAACCTAAACAAGACACACATATATATAGACAAAACATCTTCTCGGGCTTGGGCTTGGGCCAGTAGGCGAAGTTGTTCATAACTTCGCCTATGGCGAAGTTGTGATAACTTCGCCTAAGGCAGAAGTTGTTACAACTTCGCCGTTGGCGAAGTTGTTCTAACTTCGCCTAAGGCGAAGTTGTGCTAACTTCGCCTGTGGCGTTCCGCTGGTCTGAATTGCATAGCGACGGTCACAAAATGCACCAACAGTTTATTATTTGGGATTGTCCCCAGCTTAATGGTTTTAACCCCAATTAATAATATAAGTTTTTTGCAACAGATGTTCTAAGTCCGATAACACGATCAAGACTTATGGATTTAAGATCCTTTGCTTATTTCTACAAGGATCACTGAAGGTTCTATACTTATGGTAACTTAAGTCTACTTAGACCTTGCGGTATGATTTCTACTTATAAGTTTATATTGGTTTAGCTAGGATCCTTGTAAATCTTTTTGTTTAAAAGTTTAACATCTTTAGATTATCTCTATAAGGATATTCTATCCTAAAATTTCTTAATCAAGATTATTTCTTAAAATTCTAAATAAAGCTAAGACTATATCAAACAAATCTTCAAAATAATAAATAACAAGTAAATAGTCAAAAAGTTTTGGATTATTATTAACAAAAGTCACCTGGACTTATCCAAAATCTTTAACCCGGATTTCACTATACGAAAGATGGACCATCCACCCGGGTTAAGCAGGTGTTACTAATTGTTCTTAAAGTGCAGGAAAATAAAAGTCAGAGGCACCAAAGGTTTCATCCCCACAAACAGAGGATCCATCCACCTTCGGTACCCCTGAAAATTGTCTTGAGGATCATTGATCCTTAAACCCTAATTACTAGTGTTTATTACAGACCATAACTATTGTTCATAAAAACATCAACATAAAAAAATGGGCTCAGGACTTGTCTTCGATATCTTTCATCGCCCATTTACGCGGATGCTTCATCCTCCGCGGTTTCTTCCTTTCCTTCACCAGCATCCATCACATCCTTGACCCCACTAGTCCCAGCTTCGTTCTCCTCAGCCATATCCATATCCTCTTCGCCACCAAGAGCCGCTAGAGCAGACTTCCACTTCTTCACGTCCTAGGTCGCTTTATCGAAAGCAGGATCACGGGCCTCCATTGACACCTTAATCCTTGCCTGGAACACTGTAACATCCTAAAATTTTAAGGTTGAATAAAGAAAGTTATGTTTAGTTATTTCACGTTATTGATTATTTAATATCGAGTAAGGAGCGGATCATGGACTTAGATTAATTGAGATGGGTTAAATGAGAATGGGCCTTAGGTCCATGGGCTTAAGGGATATAAATATCCCCTAAACCCTAAAACATCACTCATTCCATCTTATTCTCTAACACTCCAAAACATACCCACACCACACACACCGCCGGCGGCCGAGGGAGAGGAACGAGCGTGATCCGAGAGAGAGTGAGCGATTAGTTGTGGTTAAACAAGTTAAACGAGATCCAAACAAGCACAAAAAGGTATGATTCTTGATCTTTAAAGTTTAAAGATCCAAGCTTTATAATGTTTATACGACCGAAAACGGTTGGGGAGCGTAGTGGGTGATGTCGAACCATAACAAGGGTGTTAAAATCACCAAAAATGCTTGTTAGAAACCAAACAGCGGCTAAACTGGGCAACTTCGCCTTCAAAGCGATAACTTCGCCTTCAAAGCGATAACTTCGCCTTCAAAGCGATAACTTCGCCTGAGGCCAAGTTCTCCTAATTGATAACTTGGCTTACGGCCAAGTTCGCCTAACTGGTAACTTCGCCTGAGGCCAAGTTCGCCTAATTGATAACTTCGCTTACGGCCAAGTTCGCCTAACTGGTAACTTCGCCTGAGGCCAAGTTCGCCTAATTGATAAGTTCGCTTACGGCCAAGTTCGCCTAACTGGTAACTTCGCCTGAGGCCAAGTTCGCCTAATTGATAACTTCGCTTACGGCCAAATTCGCCTAACTGATAACTTCGCCTAAAGCTAAGTTCGCTTAAGGTTTAACTTCGCTTAAACCTAAGTTCGCCTAAGGTTTAACTTCGCTTAAAGTCAAGTTTGATTAGGAAATAAATTAAAAACCTAATGAAAAATGTGTTAAGACAGTTAATGGAAATAAAATTTTTCCAAGCTGACCTGGCAGCTCGACCCCAGCCAGAGGCTCTGCCCCTTGGACCCTGCTAGGGGCTGCCGCCCCTAGACCCCGCTGCCAGGAGCGCTGCCCCCGGACCCCCGTTCGTTGTGGGTCATATAAAGATAGAAATGCAATATGAGCAGTGATAGTTAATTGATACGTATACTCGTTATACAGTCAGCCGTGCACAACTGAAGAAAGGGATTACGATTAACGGTGAACGTAACCGTGTTCAGGTGAGTTTCTAGCCCCATTTCTTGTTATGTTTTCGGGGCTGTGTGCATACTCGATGTGTTGTTAATACATTTATCCTAAGTGATAAGTGTATGCCATATGTGATATGTATGAATGATTGCTTGATGGTACGTGAACGATCTTCGGATATTGCACGTACCGTCAGGTTGTAACGCTATGTATAAGGTAAGTATGATATGTATGCTTATGTGTATGAATGTAATAAAGTTAATAAAAGAAGGAAAAGACGGTTGTATGGTTACGAAAAGGGTACCGAGCCCTAATAATACTCGAGGTATGATGTATGGTTGTATGGTAACGAAGAGGGAATCGAACCCTACTAATATTCAAGAACTAGGGACCAGACCCTTATAATATATATGATGTTAGGGACCAGACCCTTATAATATCTGTGATGTTAGGACCAGACCCTTATAATATCTGTGATGTTTGGGACCAGACCCTTATAATATCTGTGATGCTAGGGACCAGACCCTTATAATATCTGTGATGTTAGGGACCAGACCCTTATAATATCTGTGATGTTAGGGACCAGACCCTTATAATATCTGTGAGGTTATAGGGCGAAAAGCTATTTAAAACGTATGATTATGTACGTAAAGAAAGTACGAAGGTAAGAATGAAAGTATATGCACTTAGGTGTGTATGAAGAAAGTTAAGAGGTTAAGTATGAAATGTAAGAATGTATTGTATGATTATGTGATTAACTAGAACTCACTCAGCGTAGCTGACTTTTAGTTTGCACGCAGGTGAGTAGGATGAGGCAGCTCGCTTGAGTAGACACGTGGCACTGAATAAGAGGCTGGCATCGAAAGACTCAAGACGTTTAAGTTTAATGTTTCGTTTATTTTGAAAGACAAAATGATGTTTTAAGACAAGACGTGTTTTGTTATGAAATGTTTTATGAAAGTTTTTAAATTCCGCGAATGTTTTAATTAACTCTGATATTTAGAACTGCGTTTATGAGTAAATCCAACATGAAATTAGGGTTACCGGTGACGGGGCCTTACAAACACCGACCTGGCAGCCCACATTTTGGCCTCTTCGGTAGCCTGATTCACTTCTTCCTGGCGTTGGGCTTCCGATGAGGATAGTTGATCCTCTAACTGCTTCTTGTCCTTGGAAAGCTGGATTGAGGCTTTATCCTTGATAACCACAACATTCCCCATCCCGAACAGCTTCTCGCTCATCTGGTTCACAATATTTTCATAGTGGTCCTTGAAAGCGTTCATAGCCTGTAACCAACAATTGAGTGAGGATTAGAAGGATATTGGATCCTTAAATTCAAAATAGCAGGATACAGGATACTTACAGTGAGGATCACATCAAAGTGGGTTTCGGGCTCAGAGGATCTCTTTCTCTTGGAAGCGGCTGACTTGGCTCTGGTAGTTGCAGTTTTTGACTCAAAACTGGTTGCTGCCTTCAAAGCCTCTTTCTTGACATCTTGAGGAGTAACCATACTGTCAATATCCTCCAAGGAGAATTTGCTAGACGACTTTTGAGATTTCTTAGCGCCTGCAAGAATAAGTTAACAGATAAGTATTCTACCTGTTGTTACTTATTTCAAATTATTACACTAATCTTACTTGACATGTTGGAATCTGAAGAAATATCACAAAAAGCTTCGATGAAACGGGCTTGAAAAGTTCTGACCTCGGTATCCAGTGCAAGGAACCGTTTTGTTTTTTCTTCTGTTCCAGGTAACTTGGCCAGGGAAGCAAAATTCTCAACTGAAAATCATAAAAAAAAAGATATAGAGTTAGATCAGTCATCACGAATTATATCTTGTTAAGGATCCAGGATCCTACCCTTTCTAATCCATTTCAAAGGTAAATCAGCCCCACCAGGTATGGAGTTGCGATTTACGAAGAAAAACCGATTCCTCCAAAAGGAATCATTTAGGGTCACTTTTGACATCGGATGGGGTTGTCGAGGCTTGGATTTCAGTATGAACCGGCTCGGATCGTGAGTGGTTAGGGTATATAGGTGAGACAATTCCTGGATGCCGAAGTCGATCTCCTCCTCTTCAATAATCCTCTCAATGGTACCTAGAACCCTCCAAATCATGGGCATAGCTTGGATATAAGATATGCCCGTGGTTCCGAAGAAACTCTGTGGGAAAGGGGGGAAAGGATAAGTGTAGCCAATGAGAAAGGGACAAGCTGGAAAACACACCCAGGTTCGGGAATAAACGTCACATGGAACGCCGGAGTCATATGGTCGGAAAATGGTTTCTGGTGGAAATAGTGATCGGAACTCGTCTATCTCAGGGTCAGTGAGCTTGCATGTCTCCATAGAAGGATTGGCTATGAGGTTCTGGGATTGCATCTCCGTCAAACGGAGTCACCAGAAAACTGGTTGGACGACTTAGAGGGAGAAGAAGAAGAAGCGACAAACATGTTTGTTAAAATAATAAAATAGTAAAGAGAGAAAAGAAAGATACTTGCTGAACGGCCGGATATGTGATTATAAATGAATTATTGGGATCACATATATAGGCGGTTATAATTAATTTTTAGGGTTTGATAATAATGACTCCTGGCATATGTCTAATCGTTTAATCTTTTTTCAAGGATTTCAAATTTCAAAATGCCAGTTGTAAAGCATAAACACCAGCCATTTTTGGGGCAATTGTTAGGGCATGAATTTTATACTGAGGATCCATTATCCTTGACTGTCTTATGGATAAGTTATCCTGGAGATATTTCTCAAGTTACAAAGGATCAAGGATCCTCACTGTTATTTGTTTACTAATGATTGTATTTGAATGGTGATGTGTTAGCTAGTTATAACGACTATATGACTGAGTCTTGTTGGTGCATAAATGTCAGTAGTTCATAGTCTAGTGTCTGTAATCGAGTCTGTAATGTTATTTATGTTTTTGTTTAAGCGAAGTTGTTAACAAGTTCGCCTAGCAAGTTCGCCTAGGCGAACTTGTTGAACAAGCGAAGTTATGGACAACTTCGCCTGAACATATCAGGCGAAGTTGTCGTGTATTTCTACTAGGTTACGGCTTAGTGTTTAAAAGTTAATCGAGTTGATCTAAGCTGGTTTGAGTTCATTGTAACGTGAGGACGAGAGTCTGTATCAGTGATTCATATCACGTGAGTTCAGTTATTAATATATAACGTGTTTCGGTTTATTCGTGTGTGTTTGTTTGATTTGCTTTCTACGCTCGTAACGATCTACGCAGGGATTCCGCACCTGAGTAGACCGATATATCTCGTGCGATCCGTCCAGGGAAATAATTACTATTAGTCTCCTAAATCGTCAAAATTGGCCGAAACACCAGATTTTCGATGTTTGAATCAAACTCACTGTCGCCGATTCAGTTTCAGGCGAACTTAAGGTTTAGGAGAAGTTATCCGTAACTTCGCCTGATGCTCAACTTCGCCTGAGGCGATGTTGTGGTGAGGCGAAGTTGTCATTAACTTCGCCTGGACCTTTTAAAATTTTAAATTATTAGACGAACTAACAGATGAAGCGAAGTTGTTCCCAACTTCGCCCCAACTTTAACTTCGCCTATACAGATTTTATCACAACTTCGCACATGTGCGATCCGTCCAGGGAATTCCGCACATGAGTAGACCAATTGGTATCAAAGCATTTGCTCGATTGTGTGGTTCGGGATATTCACGCGGGTGTAGAAATCGTCCCGTTTCGACTATTCGCGGGACGTGTTTTCTGTGTTTTTGATCATTCTTACCTCCTACCATCGTGTTCAAGCCTTTACACCGTCAAAAACCTCGTTAAAATCCGTTTTACAGATCTGCAAATCTTCCGTGTTCATCAGGCGAAGTTGCTGTCACTGTGCGTAGGGTTTCGGCGAAGATATAAGGTTAAGCGAAGTTATCCACAACTTCGCCTACCTTCTCAAGTTCGCCTAACTCAAGCGAAGTTCTCTACAACTTCGCCTACCTCTTAAGTTCGCTTACCTCAAGCGAAGTTAAGAATCAGCGAAGTTAATCAGCAGTGTTATCAGCGAAGTTCTTCAGCGAAGTTCTCTACAACTTCGCCTACTTCAAGCGAAGTTATCCGTAACTTCGCCTACAGTACTTTAATATAAAAAAAAATTTCTTAATTTTTCAGATTTCTTACTTTTCGGGAAAGATGTCGTCGATCAACATCTCTGAGTTAGTGAAGATGGAAGTTGAAGCAGGGTCAGCTACCAAGGCCCCAAGATTGCTGAAGGGAACCGATTTCGTTGCATGGAAGGATCGGTTCATACAATACGTCAAATACCAGGATGCGAAGATGTGGGTATGCATCCAGGATGGTTATATTCCACCAGTTATGGAGTATGAAGGTCGTGATCAAATTAAAAATTATAGTAAAATGGAAGAAGAAGAGAAAAAGATGTATGAGGCCGAGAGCAAGGCTCATGCTGCTATTACTATGGCTCTTCCTCAAGAAATCCTTCATACGTTCAGAAAGTATACGTCAGCAAGAGAGCTTTGGGAAGCTCTTGAGAACAGATTTGAAGGGAATGTAGGAATTCGTGCTTCAAAGATAAAATTGCTCAAAACCCAGTTCTCAGTCTTCAAGTATTTGAAGAATGAATCTTTAGATGATATTATCACTCGATATTACCATCTGATGACTGAATTGAGCAACTATTCAATTTCCTACCGAGAAGAAGAAATAGTTGAGAAGCTTCTAGATGCTCTCCCACCAAAATGGGAGATGTACACTGTGCTGATGAGGGAAGACAAGGACTTTCCCACATATGATCTTGAAACGGCATTCAACAAGCTCAGAACCTTTGAGCTTAACATGGTCAGAAAAGAGACACCTATGGATCAGGTTCAAGATCCAGGTATGTATGGAGCTAAAGTCAACACTAGCTCAGGATCGAATACTGAATCTGCTGCCTACTACACAAAGGGAGAGTCGGGCCCCAACTCATCACATGAGGGGCATGTGTCAGTTAACACAAATGGGGATGTTTGCTATGTAGCAGCTGGATCGAGTGGTTCTCAACCCCAAGTAAGCAAGAGTAGTTTCTCTCCAAGTTCTCCCAGCAACAACTACTCCAAGATGCCTATGAGTGTCAAGTCTGCTGAAGAGCAGTTTGGTCTCTATGCTTCTTTCATTGCTTCCTATGAGAACTACATTCAAGGGAAGATTGTTGATCCAGCTATGTTGGACGAAGATTACGATCAGATTGATGCTGACGATATGGAAGAAATGGATTTACAATGGCAAATGGCCATGATCGTGAGAAGAGTAAAAAGGTTTATGAGAAAGACGGGAAGGAAGTTTGTCGGTGGAAAGCCGGGGTTTGACAAGGCAAAGGTGAGATGCTACAATTGTCAACAAAACGGTCACTTTGCAAAGGAATGCAGGAATGAGCGTGTAGAACGAAGTCAGGGCAGGTCTACACAGCAAAGTGGAGGTTCTAAAGATTATAGTGCGATGATATCCAGAGAAGATGGTGAATACAACTGGAACCTGCTTTCTAAAGAAACTTTTGAGCAGGCAAATTTGGCAAAGGTAGAAACTGAAGAAAGTGAGAAGGTTACCGGAGAAGAAAAAGCTTTCATGGCAGATGTTAAAGATCAGCTCTCCGAGGTATGTTCTAAACCAACTTGTTCAAATGTGAGAACTTGTCTGAGCAACTAGCAACCATAACTGATCAGTATGTTAGTTTGGATGCTGAGTTTAAAACGTTAAAAGAAGATCATCACTTCATTAAATCAAGAGAAAATAATTATAAAATTAAAATAAAAGCTTGTGAAAAAGATGTTAAAAGTCTAAAAACAAAACTTGCTGAAAAAATTGAAGTGATTGATTTAAGCTATGAAGTTTTGGAAGAAAAGACCAAACTAATTGCTGAGAGAGAAAAACAGATTGCTGACCACCAGGTGAAAGTGGTGGAACTGAATCGAAAACTGGAGCAGTTCAGAAATTCCTCTACTATTCTTGATCACCTTGTTAGTGATCAAGGTTCCTCTGTCAAGAGGGGAGGAATCGGTTATCATGAGGTTCCACCACCGTACAATCACAATTACACTTTTAACCCTAGTGTTCAGAAATCTGTTGACTTTGAGGTTGCTCAGACAGTGCCAATTAAAGTAACTGTTAAAGAACCAAATGTTAGTAGAGGCGAAACAAGTTCGCCTGTTTCAAGTGTTGAAATTTCTGATCAAAGTCCAGTCTCGTCAGATTCGGATAAGTCATCCGAGTCTGGTAAGGCAAAAGAGGAGGTTGTGTTACCCAAGAGTGGAGAAAAAGATAAAACAAGTAAAAGGAGTACTCCACTAAACCGGTACGTCCCACCATATGTGAGACGAATAGGCGGTAATATAGCCTCGACATCTAAAACACCGGTTGATAAAAAAGTTGAGCATAGGTGTTGTTTTAGATGTAATCAAATAGGACATCTTGTTGCAAATTGCCCTCTGAAGCAGCGATTCAGAGGTGTGAGGCCTACTAAAACTGTGAATAAGCCTAATAGTAATTATCATGCTCCTAAAAATGAAAACCATTTAAAATTCAAAAATGTGACTAATTCAGGTTTTCATAGAAACAATTCTCAGTTTTACACTGCTAATAACCAAACCACAAGTTATAATTCTTTCAATTCACTAAGGTTTGGTAGGCCTCACAATCAATCTTCAAGGAGGTTTCCTAATAGGACTTACAGGAATTTTCGAGATACTAACTTTGGAAAGCCAAAGTTTGGGATGTATAGATCCAAGACCAATTGGTCTTGGGTCCCTAAATTCTAATCTTTTGCTTTATTGTGCAGGAACAGTTGAACAGGGCTGCCAACAATCTTTGGGTTGTAGATAGCGGCTGTTCCCGGCACATGACGGGTAACAAATACTTGTTACACGATTTGAAACCTGTTCAAGGAGGGAGAGTGAGCTTTGCCGGTGAAAGTGGTGGCAAGATTACTGGAATGGGAACGGTGTCAAACGGAAAGATGACTTTGGAGAAGGTTAACTTTGTAGAAGAGTTGAAGCACAATCTGCTGAGTGTGTCGCAGATCTGTGATAAGGAGTACACCGTTCATTTTACAAAGAATGAGGCGATTGTGTTGAAACCTGGTTTTCAGATACCAGAGGAGTGGATTGTGATGAAGGCTCCACGTGAAAGAAATACATATATTATGGATATGAGATCAACTGAAATGGCTACGGCAGAATCATGCCTTATGACAAAAGCGAGTGAATCGGAGTCCGAATTGTGGCATAGGAGAATGGGGCACATTCATCTTCGGAAGATGAACCACATTGTCAGGAATGGACTTGTGCTGGGCGTTCCCTTGAAGAATTTCAATTTTGAAGATAAATGTATAGCGTGCAAGAAGGGAAAGCAGCACAAGAAATCCCATCTCACCAAGAAAGTCAATTCAATTGCCAGTACTCTGGAGTTGCTTCACATGGATCTCTTCGGTCCCGTGAATGCAAAAAGTCTAGGAGGAACTTCTTATTGCTTGGTGATCACTGATGACTACTCACGATATTCGTGGGTATATTTCCTGAAATCAAAAGACGAAACGGCTCAGATGGCGAAGAATTTGATTACCAAAGTTGAGAACGTTATGGATAAAAGGGTTAAGTTCATCAGGAGTGACAATGGAACGGAGTTCAAGAATTTTGAGATTGAGATCTTCTGCCTTCAGAGAGGGATTGAACACCAATACAGCGCTCCGTATACACCGCAACAGAATGGAGTGGCTGAAAGGAAGAACAGAACATTAATTGAAGGAGCCAGAACAATGCTGGCTGATTCAAAGCTTCCTGTGGTGTTTTGGGCTGAAGCTGTTGCTACAGCCTGTTATGTTCTGAATAGAGTCTAAACTGTTAAAAGACTTGGTAAAACGTGTTATGAGCTTATGCATGGGAGAAAGCCCAACTTGAGTGGTCTTGAACCATTCGGGTCCCCTTGTTCGATTTTGAAGACAAATTCTAAATTTGGTGAAGTAGCCGATGAAGGAATCTTAGTCGGTTATGTTGTTGGGACTCCCAACAGACGTGTCTTCAATACATCGACCAGCAAGGTTGAGGTGGTGTGTAACACCGATATCACAAGTTACCAACCGCCAAAACCAAGCAATGGACCTACGGAGTTTTTCGACTATGTTAAACTTTTTAAGTCTTTTAACATACCGTATTTGGATATAGCTGAAGAAGAAGAGAGAGTTGCTACGAAGATGATCCTTGATGAGGAAGAAAACCTATTGCAAAGACAGCTGATCGATAAATGTCAACCTTCCTCATCAAATGCTATCGATACCCCTGCTGCCTCAACTGAAGAAGAATTTTTCAATCCATTTCACTCTTAGCATGAAACAACCATTGACGAGCTCTCTTCTAACTTGGAAGACAATTTGCATGTCGGTTCTGTTCCGACCACGAGAATTCATAAATATCACCCTTTGGAGAATGTGATTGGTGATGTGTCCTCCGGTGTACAAACAAGACGTAGCTTGAATGAGCACACCTGTGTTTACACAAGCATCAAGGAGACAGGGATAATCAACGAATGCTTGTACACCTGCTTTATCAGCCAGATTGAACCGAAGAATTATCAAATGGCTCTCAAGGACAGCTCGTGGGTCGAAGCTATGCAAGAAGAGTTGGCTCAATTCAAGAAAATGGAAGTTTGGACTTTGGTTGAAAAACCGAAGCATGTGCATGCGATAGGCACAAAATGGGTGTTTAAGTGCAAGAGAGATGAGAAAGGGATTATCATAAGAAACAAGGCGAGGCTAGTCGTTAAAGGTTTTAATCAACAAGAGGGGATTGATTATAATGAAGTGTTCGCTCCTGTCGCAAGGTTGGAAGCCATTAGATTGTTTTTGGCGTTCGCTGCTTATAAGAAGATGAAGGTATTTCAGTTGGATGTGAAGAGTGCGTTTCTGAATGGGAAAGTTGATGAGGTAGTGTATGTTGAGCAACCTCCAGGTTTTCCTGACCCAGACTTTCCTGATCACGTGTACAAGTTAAGCAAGGCATTGTATGGACTACATCAGGCACCTCGTGCCTAGTATTCAACTTTATCAGATTACTTGCTTGAAAATGGGTTTGAAAGAGGGAAGATTGATAGCACGTTGTTCGTTAAGAGAGAAGGAAGCGACTTCCTGCTGGTGCAAGTCTACGTGGATGACATTATCTTTGCTGCATCTAAAGTCTCCATGTGTCAGGAGTTTGAGGCCGTCATGAAGAAAAGGTTTGAAATGAGTGCTATGGGTGAACTAACTTTCTTTTTAGGATTGCAGGTTGATCAGAAGAAGGATGGGATGTTCATTCATCAGACCAAGTATGTCCATGATGTGCTCAAACGCTTCAAGATGGAGGACTGCACTCCATTCGATACTCCAATCTGCGTCAACCATAAATTGGGTGCTGATTCTGACAATGACGCAGATGTGGACCCAACTCAGTATCGGGCTATTATAGGTTCTTTAATGTACTTAACTGCTTCTAAGCCTGATATAATGTTTGCTGTTTGTCTTTGTGCTCGTTTTCAGGCAAACCCAAAGGAATCTCACATGAAGGGTGTGAAGAGGATCTTGCGGTATCTCAAGGGCAAACCGAAGCTGGGGTTGTGGTACCCGAGAGGAGGAGACTTGGAGCTAGTCGCTTACACATATTCTGATTATGGAGGATGCAATCAGAGTCGGAAGTCAACAACTGGAGGATGTCAGTTTCTTGGTGGCAGATTGGTGTCGTGGCAATGCAAGAAGCAGACTTCAGTCGCAATTTCAACCTGTGAAGCAGAATACATGGCAGCATCCAACTGCTGCTCCCAGGTTCTTTGGATTCAACAACAGTTGCGCGACTATGGTCTGAATTTCTTACTTACACCTATTTGCATTGATAACAAAGCTGCTATCTCAGTAACTAACAATCCCGTGAAGCATAGTAAAACTAAACATATTGACATACGTCATCATTTTATACGGGATTGTGCTGAGAAGAAACTAATTGTGCTTGAAAAGGTGGATACGCTTGATAATTTCGCTGATCTTTATACTAAAGCGTTTGACAAAACAAGATTTCAAAACCTTATCGAGCTGAATGGGATGATCAATCCCGAGTAACCATGCTTTTCATGTTATATTTAAAAAAAATAAAAAAATAAAAAAATAAAAAAAAACGTCACTATCGCTTAAAATATGTCGGTTACCTCAGTTTGAAGGACTTGTCTTCGGATATGTTTTGGTCCACATTTTCTACTTGTAGATTTTGATGATAGCCATTAACCAGATGACTGAAAGTGACCGGGGCGGTTTATGATGAGTTTTCATTTTTTCGCTTAAAATTAGTCGATCATAATTAGTTAGAAGGACACATACTAGTATGTGGTCGGTCCAGCTAATCCATTGGATCTTCGGGATAGCCATTTACCTGAAGACTTTGTTTTGGTCGGGGCGATTAATGTTAAAATTTTTTTTATGGGAAATGAAATTATTTTTCAAGTCTACTACTTCATAAGAAGCTCGTTAGCTATGTTTAACAGAAAATTGATCCAACCTTGGAAAATGATAGATATACTGATTCTGTGTGCTTAACTAGTGAAGTTATTAGGCTTAAAAGGCTTTAGGACAGTCATTGTATGTCATGGTAACTTTTTATGGTGCGTAAAAGTAGATGTGATACAAACTAAAACTACTTGATTTTACGTGGAAACTCCTTACGAGTTTTGCATGTCTTCATATATATCTTTCCGAAAGATAGGTAGAAAAGCGATTCCCAGTCATACACGAGCCCGTAAGTGTTCTGATTCCCGTGAAGATAGCGTTTCAAGAAACTGCAGTGATCCAGATTCGGGACTTGCAGGTGTTTACTACTCTGAAGTCTATATGAATGTTTGAAAAAAAAAAAAAAAAAAAAAAAAAAAAAAAAAAAAAAAAAACTTATGAGTTATTGAAACATTAGAGTTCAAAATATCAAGACTTCTTAATCATGGAGTAAGAAAGAGAACGGGAAGCAGATGAAGAGTAATTACAAACTTAATCAGACACTAAGGGTCAAAGTCAATTCGGGGTGACTTGGGGAAAGCCAAATATGCTTTGAGAATAGATACGAGGCATCATAATCTCTGAGTTGTTACCCACTTAAATTTTGAGGCTTAATTGAACCTAACTCGTATCACAGAAACGATGAAAAACATCTTAAGTATATTACCTGCTTACACCCTGCTTCTTTATGTCATAATACAGCTAAACACGAATCTATGTGACAGTCACGTAATTAATATGATTCCTGTTCGGATCTTTTCTAAAACGTAGTAGTCCCTATCGAGACTGAAATTTGATCCCTTGTACTTTAATTTTTAAAAGTTTTTCGTTACTTAGGTAGTTTATGATTTTATAACTGGTTACTTGGACTTGATCGTGTCACTTAATTCTTAAAGGGAAGTTTTAGAACTTAATTGCAAAATGTTCAAAATATAAGGGTTGATTTTGTAAATATAGGCGATGTTGTTAAACAGGCGAACTTATGAATAACTTCGCCTAGGCGAAGTTAACCGTAACTTCGCCTGTATAATCTCTGACCCTATATAAAGAATTTTTAAGGTCAAACTGTTCATAACTTTCAATATCAGGGAACTTATTCTCGAATATCCAGCGAACTTATCCGATAAACAAGCGATCTTGTCTTTCGCTTTCATCTTTGTTCTTTTTTCCAGATTCCGTTTCGATTTCAAGGTTCGTGGTGTCGGTACATCGTGTAGTCAATACTTACCAAAGGTCGTTTCGACCTGTTTCGATACCTCGGACCGACGGATTTTTGAACCGGATTTTAAACCTTGTTTTTACGTGTTCATGAACAACCTAATCGTCTATATGTCCTTAATATCTTGTGTTTCAGAGTCCTTAATCTCCACAATCGTTAAATTCGCCAACGGCACATCGTTCGAAATCCTTACTGTCGCCGATTCAGATTCAGGCGAACTTAAGGTTTAGGCGAAGTGATCCGTAACTTCGCCTGAGTCTAAACTTCGCCTGAGGCGATGTGGTGGTGAGGCGAAGTTAACATTAACTTCGCCTGGACCTTTTAATTTTTTAATTATTAGACGAACTTAAAGATGAAGCGAAGTTGTTCCCAACTTTGCCCCAACTTTAACTTCGCCTATACAGATTTTATCACAACTTCGCACATGGTAACAAGCGAACTTGTGGTACGCCTTAACGTTTATCTAACTTGGTTCGTTTGTTGCAGATATGGCTGCAGTAGCAGGTGCTGGAGGTACTGGAGGCGATGACGGAGATAATCAGAGACAATTTTTTCCGGGTCACAATATGTACATTACCTTAGACCCGGAAGCGAGCGGAGTTGAAGACTACCGTGAGATCATCACATTCCTCATTCGCTCGAGGATATTCTACGCAATCACGATGACTATGCCGATATCCTTACCCAATATCGAGGATTTCTGGCAGACGGTGGAATACGATTGCAGTGTTGAGCCCCTGGTTATGCGAGCAACCGTCAACAACCAAGAAGTTCAGTTCTCGTCTGAACAAATACGGGTGGCGTTACGTTTTGGAGAGGAGACTCGGGACGACCCAACTGACTTTGTGGCTCCGTTTCGTGATGGAGCATTTCTACGAATGGGATATTCTGGTCACTTGGGCGATACCCAGATACGGAAGGGGTTCCTGCTCGATCAGTGGCGCTTCCTCATGCAAGTCATGATTGTGTGTATGTCTGGGAGGAAGGCGGGTACTGACGGAATGGGTGCGACCATGCAGTCAGCAATAACTGCTCTGACTTATAACAAACGTTATAGCTTTAGTCAGATGGTCTTTTATGATATCGACAGACAGAGGAGGGCGATGGCTCATGAGCGGTTCATAATGTATCCAAGATTCATCCAGATGATCTTGAACCATGTGGCTCCAAATTTGCCTCAACGACGCCCAATACGATACGTGGAGAGTGTGAGCAAACGTATCTTTGCTCAATGCCGTACTTCGAGTGCGAGGAGCAAGCCTGAACGTCGTCCAAGGCATACTCCACTCTTTGGGTTCTTAATAAACCCGGGGTATGTGCCAGCTCGAGGGGTTGAGTTCAGAGACCCTCAACCACAACAGGCAGGAGCAACTCGAGATGTACCTACTGTGCTTGTGGTGTCGGCTGAGGAGGATGTAGACCTTGATGCTGCATTTGGCGGCCAAGGATTCTTCGACATGGACCGTTTTGATCCACAAGAAGAGGTGCAGGTTTCTGCTGCACAGGTTCGGGAAGTGAATGTTACTAGAGCAGCTACGACGGTGGCTGACTCAGATCTTGATGATGTTATGGATGAGGCGAGAAGGATGTTGGTGACACGAGAAAGGACGTTAGGGAAGAGGAAGAGGACAGTTGATGATACTGAGTCAGAAGAAGAAGAAGAGGATATTCACAAGCTGATTAGACGATCAAGACGTGAAAGGACAGGTGCAGGTATGGGAGCTGGAGAGACTTCAAGAGTTGTACGTTTTGCTCCATCCGCACTGTCAGGTATGTCGATTGTTCCTACTTCTGTACAGGTTACAAGCGCTGCGGATGTTCCCGTGGTGGCTACATCAGCTGTCGGCATCCCATCCATCACACTACAGACGACGACTCCGGAGATTGTGTCGTTACCACCTCCAACGCTTACTCCTTCAGAGGTGGTGGCACAATTTGTAGAGTCTACCGTCGTTGCAACTGCAGGGTTGTCGGTCACGATACCACCTGCGGTTACGTCCACAACTGCTTCTGATGTCCCGGTTACATTCGAGATCCCTGCTGAGTATTGTAACGATTCCGGCAAATCCAGGTATACCCTAGCCGGAATATACTATTTACGTGTTATTTAATGATGATTATATGAGTTATAGCACATTGATACGAATATATATGGTTCACAGTATGAATCATACTCAATTATATAGTGAATCGTATTGGAATTACAATTAATCAATGATCGGTTATTGAAACCCGAACGAATCGGGAATTTCATCATAGACGAAGTATATAATGTTTAGTGATATTTACGAAGTATTAATGCTTCGGGATAGGTGAATTATAGCACAGAAAAAGGATTTCGATTTAATGGTACGTCGGTACGCTAAACGAAACCTTTAACACCAAACCAAGCAAGAGACGATCAATCAAGCCGAAAAAGATGCGTAATTATTAATAATATGATGTTTTAATGTCATGGGCTAAGTTTTTAAAGTTTTTAAATCAGTTTTATGTAAATTTCATTTTGACCCGAAAAACAACCATTTTAGGCTCGTTTTAAGCCGAATTACGAGTTTAAACGAGAAACGAACTGAACCAGATTATCCACAACATTATCCGGATTGTGTAATCCAAATGTGTGGCTAATATTGAACTTGTGGGGCCCTCCCACCCCACCATCTTGGCCGGCCCCTTTATGCACACACAACACACACTTCTTTTCTTTTTCTAACACCAAAAAACTCACAAATTCCCTCAAATCTCTTCATATCTTTCAAGTATACAACCAAGGTCATCAAGTTTTAACCAAAATCTTCAAGGTATAACACTTGTTTTGAAGCTTGAATCTTGTTTTTAATTTCATAATTCTTGAGAAAAGGAAGTTTCATGTGAAAAATGAGTGAAAACCCGAGATGAAACCGATTCTCGTGTGATCAAAGGATGTATACAAGTTATACAAAGGATTTTGATCCAAGTAATTAGTTAAAAGTGTTTAGAATGAATTTTTACGGTTGAAATCTTGTCAAATGAGTTTTCCATGTGAAAGACGGGTGAAAACCCGAGATGAAACCGACTCTTGCATGATCAATAGATGTATACATGTTATACAAGGGATCATGGTCCAAGAAATGAGTAAAAAGAGTCGGGAATGGATTTCTACGGTTAAAACCTTTGTTTTTACTTAAAAACCGACACTATGAAAGAAATGGTTTGATTGTTGGTATAGTTTGCTTGGTATAGTGTTATGGGGCTTGTAAGTGTTGTATCTAGCGGCTAGCAAAGGCTAGAAACCGAGATCCTTGCGATCTAAAGCTAGAAAACACAAGATAGTTCGGTTTTAGTGCGTATATGAGATTTGGACAGATTTTCGTGTGCTTAGAGTCGGGTCACGAAATTTCATAGAGATGATCTACACATGAAAATATGAGATCTGTGAATTTTTGGTAATTTTTGGATAAAAGATGAATATTTGGTGAATTTAATGCTCGGTTTTGGCCAAAAATAGTGAAAAATAGCAAAACATGATGAAAAATTCCGGAAAATTTAAGATAAGCTTTTTATAACATATAAAAGTCACCCACAAAATTTGAGCTCAGTTGGAAAAGTCTAAGTAGACTTTTCGGTGAAACGAGTTCTAGGGCTTTCTAGCTCGGTTTTGGGTGAAAATGGCTTGAAAAATAAGTTTTAAATCTGGAAAAATTCCAGAAAGTTATGAGGATGATATAGATCATCCCAGAAAAATTTGGTATTTTTCTAAAGTGTTTTGGTATTTTTGATATATTTAGTGTTTTAATAAGATTTAAAAATAGATAAATAAATGTAAATATTGGAAAATAACTCTGGAAAAATTCCAGGAAGTTATGAGGATGATAGAGATCATCCCAGAAAAATTTGGGATTTTTCTAAAGTGTTTTGGTATTTTTGATATATTTAGTGTTTTAATAAGATTTAAAAATAGATAAATAAATGTAAATATAGGAAAATAAATCTGGAAAAATTCCAGGAAGTTATGAGGATGATAGAGATCATCCCAGAAAAATTTGGGATTTTTCTAAAGTGTTTTGGTATTTTTGATATATTTAGTGTTTTAATAAGATTTAAAAATAGATAAATAAATGTAAATATTGGAAAATAAATCTGGAAAAATTCCAGGAAGTTATGAGGATGATAGATATCATCCCAGAAAAATTTGGGATTTTTCTAAAGTGTTTTGGTATTTTTGATATATTTAGTGTTTTAATAAGATTTAAAAATAGATAAATAAATGTAAATATAGGAAAATAAATCTGGAAAAATTCCAGGAAGTTATGAGGATGATAGAGATCATCCCAGAAAAATTTGGGATTTTTCTAAAGTGTTTTGGTATTTTTGATATATTTAGTGTTTTAATAGGATTTAAAAATAAATAAAAAAAAATGTAAATATAAGAAAATAAATCTGGAAAAATTTTACAAAATTCCTTACTGTCAAATTAAGTTTTGTGCAAAATTTCAAGACCCGAGACTAATCGGGTAATTATTTGTGCTAAAAAGAACATAAAAACAAGTTTTTAAAGCTTAAAACGTGTAAACCGGCAAAGTTCGCATAAGCGAGCTGACTGGTACATGAAAACTCTAAAAATGGACTATTTCATAAATCTAAGTAAATTAAGTAAAAATAAATCATCCGAAAATAATTCGGATGATTTGGGTAATTTTACCCGATTTTACCGTTTCCGGCACCGAAATACCGGAAACGGGCCCCACGGCCAAACGGGGTGTCAAACCGAGCTATAATTTCATCACCTTAACTAAATTGACTGTCAAACTCTAAGCAATGTCACAATCTGAGTCCTTAGAAGTGTCACGGGGTTAACATTGTCCCCGAATCGAGTACAGTACTGGGTTAACAATGTTCCCAGATGTACCGATTGATACGTATTTAAGTTATGGGAATTATATAGTAACGACTAGATATTATATTACAGATCCAGGCACGTAGCTGTTCCTTATATTACTCACCGACTCACAAAAAGGTGAGTTTTCACGAGCCCCTTTTAATGAATTGTTTTAATTATATTTTCCCGGGGCGGAAAACATGTCTTATTTAAAGTATTTAAGTACATACCGATCGTATGGAAATACTTGTACATTTATATATATATGGTCTGATGCACAGAATATATAAAATGTTTATCATGTGTTATTGTTCTGGGGTAACATAGTTCCCAGGGGTTATTATTGTTCTGGGGTAACATAGTTCCCAGGGGTTATTATTGTTCTGGGGTAACATAGTTCCCAGGGGTTATTATTGTTCTGGGGTAACATAGTTCCCAGGGGTTATTATTGTTCTGGGGTAACATAGTTCCCAGGGGTTGTTATTGTTCTGGGGTAACATAGTTCCCAGGGGTTGTTATTGTTCTGGGGTAACATAGTTCCCAGGGATATTTATTGTTCTGGGGTAACATAGTTCCCAGGAGTTATTATTGTTCTGGGGTAACATAGTTCCCAGGAAGTTAAATGAAATGTTCTGGGGTAACATAGTTCCCAGCATGATTATATTGTTAATAAATGATTATTAAAATGATTTGTCAGTGTTTATTTAAATTAGTGAAACTCACCAACTATTCGTAGTTGACCCGTTTTCTTTACATGTTTTCTAGGTATGCCCAAGTTGGAATGATTGATATGTGCTTAACTATCTGTGCTACCTGTTGGAAGCTTGCTGCTCTATGTTTTGTAATGAATTTATTAATGTCTTATCGGTAAAATATGTGTGTAACACCTAGACAGTAATGAAACTCGCAACAATGTAATATGTTATAAATTAAAGTAGTGGTATTTTCCTTATAAGCAATGCTGTTGATATCAGATGTGTCTGTGGCATCCCGTGTACGTTTCCGCTGCGGTTACGGGGTGTTACAGAACTTGGTATCAGAGCCATTGGTTATAAAGAATTAGGATGTCTGAAAGAGATACCTAAAATATAACCAGTAGCTCAAGTATTATAGGATCTGATATCAACAAATAATATATTGTGACGAGATCGGGATGAACTTGGATGGACAAGTGGGTTATTATGGTCCGGAACATAATAACAGGCTTGTCTGCACGAGGGAATTCAGGGGAAGTCACGGGGGACTTAAATAGGTAAAAATTGGCAACATATGTGTAAATGTATAATAATATTACTATGTGGCAAAATTGTATAAGTAAGTGCATGAAATTAAATGATTAATTTAATTATGAATTACACTATGGAAAGGGACTATATGTTTGTTAACTTGTGTGCAGGTAAAAATGGCAAGAACACCTAGTGTGTCGACGGAAGAGGACCCGGAAGAGGTCAGTTCCGGGGCCTCTGGAAGCCCAAGTGTAGCACCCAGCTCCGAGCCTTCGGAGGCTAGTCATAGTACTTCTAGACAGACCACCCCAGCTAGGAGTGCTAGTTTACCCTCCCCTGCTAGGGTTACCAGGTCTCCTACCCCGCCCGCACCACAGACCGCCCCGATTCCCCCCAGACACGGTCCCCGCCTCACGGCGCGGATCAGTGCCCCGTATGTTCCGCCCACCGTTACCCCACCCAGATCCACATACCACCGGGGCGAGTCTTCCCGCCCCCAACCCGAGCCTGCGACCCTACCTGTGTGGGGTCTTCCGAGGCAGGAACGGGACTTGGCGGCTTGGCTACGTGTTCTCACCGAACAGGTGAACGAGCACTCTGCCGCCCTGGTCGTGGGGGTACAGAGGCGAGCGTACCTCGGGGACAGCATACAGGACCACCAGTATGCTATTAACCAGTTAAAGAGGGAGTGCTCATACTCCCACTGGTTGATCGACCAGATGGAAACCCGAATGCGGGTTATGGTGGCGGTGTTGGTGGTGCTGGTGGCGGTGTTGGTGGGGTTGGTTTACCACCATGTGTAGATGTGTTAGATGGTAGAATCTTGAACCGCTTTTTGATACTCCGTGTAAGTAGTTAGTGGTGATACTAACACGGAGTGAATCTTGTTTAGTTATAGTACTACCACTGGCCCCTAAGGTGGGTCTCTTGTAGGGCATATCACTATAGATACTTTTGGGTATCATTCAAGCACTGACCCCTTTACGGGTTATGTCGAGATGATACCGACATAGGGCCCTTGTAATGAAACTAGTTATGTAATGTTGACTGAAAGTATGTAAATTGATGTTTGTGTAATATGAATCAATGTTTACTAATGAATGAAGTATGTATTGTGTTTTATATTTTGAGATGGTATTGATTATATATATTTCTTTGATGATTGTGTAGAATGGCACCGAAACGATCAACGAAAGTATCGGAAGTAGATGTGAGCCGTTTGATTGCTCAACAGTTGGAGGCGGCGATACCGGATATAGTATCGCGCATCGCCGCCAGTATTAATAATTCATCTAATCCAACCCCTCCGAGCAATCAAACGCCCATAAATAATGGCGGGGAACATAATGCTAATCCTCCACCTACCGATAACACGATTCCGAGTAATGACGCACCGCCTACGGTGGTCGCTACCGACAGTAATGGTCCTATACCTACTGTGGAGACCAACCGCACTGGACCATCCAGGGGTTGTTCAATCAAGGACTTTATGTTATGCAAGCCTTTAGAGTTTAACGGGTCGGAAGGACCGAATGGGTTAGTGAAATGGTTAGAGAAAATAGAGTCAGTGGTGAATATCAGCAACTGTCCCGAGGATTGTGTCGTTAAGTACGCCACCTGTACGTTCACAGACCATGCCTTGACATGTTGGAACACCATAGTACAGACTCGAGGTCAGGCGGCGACAAACTGCATGACCTGGACAGAGCTTAAGGATCTTGTTTTGAAACATTTCTGCCCAAAGAATGAATTGCAGAAACTGGAACATGAGTTGTGGAACCTGGAAATGCATGGGGCGGACCACTTGGGATATACCAACCGGTTTAATGAACTGTCACGATTAGTGCCGTGGTTGGTCACCCCAGAGTCAAAGAGGGTAGAACGTTATATTTGGGGACTTACTCCAGTAGTGAGGAGTATAGTTAACGCGGGAGGGCACCAGACGTATGAGGGTGCAGTGACACAGGCTGGTATTGTCACGTATGATTTCTTAAGGAGCGGATCGATAAAGGCAACAGGAGAGTCGGCTGGGGGAAAGCGAGGTACGTATGACAATAGGATCCGAGAGAAACAGCAAGGTAAGCGTGCTAGACCTACTGCCCAGAACTACGCCATGACTAGTTCGGGCGGAAGGCATGAACCGCAGAGGGGAACGTTTCCTAAATGTGGGAAATGTGGTTACCACCATAGTGGCGTGTGCAAGGAGGTGGTGTGCCACCGGTGTGGCAGGGTTGGACACTACGCACCAAATTGTAAGAAAAATCTGAACAACCTGAACCGACAACCACAACCTATTCGGGCGCAACCATTTAGAACTCAACCAGCCCGACAGCAGAACCCGCAAGGAAACCAGATGGTGACCACTAGCCGTGCTTGCTACGAATGCGGCAGCACGGATCACTTCAAAAGGAACTGCCCGAAACTGAATCAGGGAGGAAACGGGAGACAACTCGCGGGTCAGCCATCGGCGTCCAATCCGGCGCGAGGCCGAGCATTTGTGATGGGAGCGAACGAGGCGCGCCAGGACCCCAGCGTAGTGACAGGTACCTTCCTCGTCTCTGATCATTACGCTTCTGTATTATTTGATACAGGCGCCGATAGAAGTTTTGTCTCCGTTAGATTCCTTTCGATAGCAAACCTTCCTATTGGTGAAACCATAGAACCTTACACCGTAGAGGTCGCTAACGGTAAAACCATGATAGTTAATCGGATTGTTCGGAATTGCCCTTTTATTCTAAGCGAACAATCCTTCCTGATTGACTTGTTACCGGTAGAATTGGGTAGTTTTGACGTGATAGTGGGAATGGATTGGTTGGCACGTAATAGGGTAGAAATAAACTGCGAAAAGAAAACCGTCAAGATCCGGGTGTCGGATGACGAGGAGGTATTAGTGCATGGAGAAAAATCCGGCACCATGATACCATTTATATCCCATCTCAAGGTGTTGAAATATATACGTCAGGGATGTGTGGCGTATCTAGCGAGCCTGACGGCCGATGATTCTGAGGAAAAACGGGTGGACGATATTCCCGTGGTACGCGAATTTCCACAAGTTTTTCCAGAGGAACTCCCTGGATTACCGCCAACCCGACAGGTCGAATTCAGAATCGATCTGTTACCACAAGCTGGCCCTGTTGCTAAGGCCCCTTACAGACTTGCACCGTCCGAGATGCAAGAACTATCCAACCAGTTGCAGGAATTGTTGGATAAGGGGTTTATACGTCCCAGTTATTCCCCGTGGGGTGCACCTGTACTATTTGTGAAAAAGAAGGACGGAAGCCTTCGAATGTGCATTGACTACAGGGAATTGAACAAATTAACCATCAAAAATAGGTATCCTCTTCCCCGAATCGATGATTTGTTCGACCAACTACAAGGTGCGAGCTATTTCTCAAAAATTGATCTTAGATCGGGATACCACCAAGTTAGAATTCAAGAGGAGGATATCCCAAAAACCGCGTTTCGGACTCGCTACGGCCACTACGAATTTCTAGTTATGCCTTTTGGGCTAACAAATGCGCCAGCGGTGTTCATGGATCTCATGAACCGAGTCTGTAAACCCTATCTCGACAAATTCGTCATTGTATTTATTGACGATATTTTGATATATTCAAAAAGTAAAGAAGAACATGAGCGACATTTGAGGTTAGTTTTGGAGCTTTTGGATCAGGAGAAGTTGTATGCAAAATTCTCCAAGTGTAACTTCTGGTTACAAGAGGTGCAATTCCTCGGTCACGTTATAAACCACCAAGGAATACACGTTGATCCGAGTAAAGTTGAAGCAATTAAGGATTGGCAAGCGCCTAAATCTCCAAAGGAAATCCGCCAATTCTTGGGCTTAGCTGGATACTATCGTCGATTTATAGAGAACTTTTCCAGCATCGCCCAACCTTTAACCCTCCTGACTCAAAAGGATCGGAAATATGAATGGGGTGAAGAGCAGGAAACGGCATTTCAAACGCTAAAGCAAAGATTGTGCCAAGCGCCAATCTTAAGTCTCCCCGACGGAGACGATGGATTTGTTGTATATTGTGACGCATCCCGTAAAGGGTTAGGATGTGTGTTGATGCAAAATAAAAAGGTCATAGCCTATGCGTCTCGACAGTTGAAAGTTCATGAGAAAAACTACACTACTCATGACTTGGAACTGGGAGCAGTCATCTTTGCACTTAAAATCTGGAGACACTATCTCTACGGTACAAAGTGCACCATATTCACTGATCATAAAAGTTTGCAACACATATTTGATCAAAAAGAACTGAATATGAGGCAACGAAGATGGGTCGAGTTACTAAGTGACTATGACTGTGACATCCGATATCACCCCGGCAAGGCTAACGTTGTAGCCGATGCCTTGAGTAGGAAAGATCGAGTTAAGCCACTACGCGTGCGAGCGTTGGGAATGGTAGTCCAATCGAGCCTTTCGGATTTGATTCGAGTCGCTCAACGCGAGGCGTTGAAAGAGGACCAATTGGATAAAGAAGGACTTTTCGGGAACGAGAAGAATTTCGAACAGCGTGTGGACGAAATTCTCTATTTCAAAAGTCGGATTTGGATTCCGACCCTCCATGACCTTCGTGAATTAATCATGGACGAAGCGCATAAATCGAAATATTCCATACATCCGGGATCGGATAAAATGTACAAGGATGTGAAAGAATTTTACTGGTGGCCAGGTATGAAAAAGGATATAGCCACCTACGTCGGCAAGTGTACGACGTGTGCGAGGGTTAAGGCGGAACACCAGAAACCCTCGGGGATGTTACAACAACCGGAGATTCCCGAATGGAAATGGGAGCAAATCACAATGGATTTCGTGACACACCTCCCTAAGACATCCCGGGGAAATGATGCAATTTGGGTAATCGTGGATAGATTAACCAAATCGGCACATTTTATTCCAATTAGAAACAATTATAACACCGAGAGACTCGCGCAAATTTATATAAATGAAATAGTGTCTCGTCATGGCATCCCCATCTCGATCATCTCCGATAGGGATAGCCATTTCACCTCCAAACTTTGGCAAGCTGTTCAAGAAGCATTGGGAACACGTATTGACCTAAGCACGGCTTACCACCCTCAGACCGATGGTCAGTCTGAGAGGACCATTCAAACTTTGGAGGATTTGCTTCGTGCCTGCGTACTGGACTTTAAGGGAAATTGGGATCAACATCTCCCACTCGTTGAATTTTCCTATAATAACAGTTACCATAGCAGTATAAAGGCAGCACCTTATGAAGCATTGTATGGGCGGAAGTGCCGATCACCACTTTGCTGGTCTGAAGTGGGTGACTCGCAGGTCATTAGATCGGATCTGGTCCAGGAGACGACCAGCAAGATTCTTGAAATTAAGAACAACCTAAAAGCCGCGCGGGACCGGCAGAAGAGTTATGCCGATACCCGTCGAAAACCGTTGTCGTTTGAGAAGGGCGAAAAGGTATATTTAAAAGTATCACCGTGGAAGGGTGTGGTTAGATTTGGCAAGGCGGGGAAGTTAGCCCCGAGATATATCGGACCATTCGATATTATTGCAAAAATCGGTCCTGTAGCTTACCGATTAGAACTGCCTGATGAATTAAGTGCAGTTCATAACGTGTTTCATGTGTCGAATTTAAAAAGATGTCTGGCGGATGAGACATCGGTGTTACCCTTAGAGGGTGTTCAAATAAGTGATAGGCTCAACTTCGTAGAGGAGCCCGTCGAAATAGTGGACGGTAAAATCAAGCAGCTTAGACACAATAAGATCTCGTTGGTCAAAGTTAGATGAAATTCGCAACGAGGCCCAGAATTTACTTGGGAACGAAAGGATGAATTTCGGAAGAAATACCCCCACCTATTTCCTCAAAAGGAAGTAGTTGACGCGTAAAATTTCGAGGACGAAATTTTTATAACGGGGGGAGAATGTAACGATTCCGGCAAATCCAGGTATACCCTAGCCGGAATATACTATTTACGTGTTATTTAATGATGATTATATGAGTTATAGCACATTGATACGAATATATATGGTTCACAGTATGAATCATACTCAATTATATAGTGAATCGTATTGGAATTACAATTAATCAATGATCGGTTATTGAAACCCGAACGAATCGGGAATTTCATCATAGACGAAGTATATAATGTTTAGTGATATTTACGAAGTATTAATGCTTCGGGATAGGTGAATTATAGCACAGAAAAAGGATTTCGATTTAATGGTACGTCGGTACGCTAAACGAAACCTTTAACACCAAACCAAGCAAGAGACGATCAATCAAGCCGAAAAAGATGCGTAATTATTAATAATATGATGTTTTAATGTCATGGGCTAAGTTTTTAAAGTTTTTAAATCAGTTTTATGTAAATTTCATTTTGACCCGAAAAACAACCATTTTAGGCTCGTTTTAAGCCGAATTACGAGTTTAAACGAGAAACGAACTGAACCAGATTATCCACAACATTATCCGGATTGTGTAATCCAAATGTGTGGCTAATATTGAACTTGTGGGGCCCTCCCACCCCACCATCTTGGCCGGCCCCTTTATGCACACACAACACACACTTCTTTTCTTTTTCTAACACCAAAAAACTCACAAATTCCCTCAAATCTCTTCATATCTTTCAAGTATACAACCAAGGTCATCAAGTTTTAACCAAAATCTTCAAGGTATAACACTTGTTTTGAAGCTTGAATCTTGTTTTTAATTTCATAATTCTTGAGAAAAGGAAGTTTCATGTGAAAAATGGGTGAAAACCCGAGATGAAACCGATTCTCGTGTGATCAAAGGATGTATACAAGTTATACAAAGGATTTTGATCCAAGTAATTAGTTAAAAGTGTTTAGAATGAATTTTTACGGTTGAAATCTTGTCAAATGAGTTTTCCATGTGAAAGACGGGTGAAAACCCGAGATGAAACCGACTCTTGCATGATCAAGAGATGTATACATGTTATACAAGGGATCATGGTCCAAGAAATGAGTAAAAAGAGTCGGGAATGGATTTCTACGGTTAAAACCTTTGTTTTTACTTAAAAACCGACACTATGAAAGAAATGGTTTGATTGTTGGTATAGTTTTCTTGGTATAGTGTTATGGGGCTTGTAAGTGTTGTATCTAGCGGCTAGCAAAGGCTAGAAACCGAGATCCTTGCGATCTAAAGCTAGAAAACACAAGATAGTTCGGTTTTAGTGCGTATATGAGATTTGGACAGATTTTCGTGTGCTTAGAGTCGGGTCACGAAATTTCATAGAGATGATCTACACATGAAAATATGAGATCTGTGAATTTTTGGTAATTTTTGGATAAAAGATGAATATTTGGTGAATTTAATGCTCGGTTTTGGCCAAAAATAGTGAAAAATAGTAAAACAAGATGAAAAATTCCGGAAAATTTAAGATAAGCTTTTTATAACATATAAAAGTCACCCACAAAATTTTAGCTCAGTTGGAAAAGTCTAAGTAGGCTTTTCGGTGAAACGAGTTCTAGGGCTTTCTAGCTCGGTTTTGGGTTAAAATGGCTTGAAAAATAAGTTTTAAAATCTGGAAAAATTCCAGAAAGTTATGAGGATGATAGAGATCATCCCAGAAAAATTTGGGATTTTTCTAAAGTGTTTTGGTATTTTTGATATATTTAGTGTTTTAATAAGATTTAAAAATAGATAAATAAATGTAAATATAGGAAAATAAATCTGGAAAAATTCCAGGAAGTTATGAGGATGATAGAGATCATTCCAGAAAAATTTGGGATTTTTCTAAAGTGTTTTGGTATTTTTGATATATTTAGTGTTTTAATAAGATTTAAAAATAGATAAATAAATGTAAATATAGGAAAATAAATCTGGAAAAATTCCAGGAAGTTATGAGGATGATAGATATCATCCCAGAAAAATTTGGGATTTTTCTAAAGTTTTTTGGTATTTTTTATATATTTAGTGTTTTAATAAGATTTAAAAATAGATAAATAAATCTAAATATAGGAAAATAAATCTGGAAAAATTCCAGGAAGTTATGAGGATGATAGAGATCATCCCAGAAAAATTTGGGATTTTTCTAAAGTGTTTTGGTATTTTTGATATATTTAGTGTTTTAATTGGATTTAAAAAAAAATAAAAAAAAATGTAAATATAAGAAAATAAATCTGGAAAAATTTTACAAAATTCCTTACTGTTAAATTAAGTTTTGTGCAAAATTTCAAGACCCGAGACTAATCGGGTAATTATTTGTGCTAAAAAGAACATAAAAACAAGTTTTTAAAGCTTAAAACGTGTAAACCGGCAAAGTTCGCATAAGCGAGCTGACTGGTACATGAAAACTCTAAAAATGGACTATTTCATAAATCTAAGTAAATTAAGTAAAAATAAATCATCCGAAAATAATTCGGATGATTTGGGTAATTTTACCCGATTTTACCGTTTCCGGCACCGAAATACCGGAAACGGGCCCCACGGCCAAACGGGGTGTCAAACCGAGCTATAATTTCATCACCTTAACTAAATTGACTGTCAAACTCTAAGCAATGTCACAATCTGAGTCCTTAGAAGTGTCACGGGGTTAACATTGTCCCCGAATCGAGTACAGTACTGGGTTAACAATGTTCCCAGATGTACCGATTGATACGTATTTAAGTTATGGGAATTATATAGTAACGACTAGATATTATATTACAGATCCAGGCACGTAGCTGTTCCTTATATTACTCACCGACTCACAAAAAGGTGAGTTTTCACGAGCCCCTTTTAATGAATTGTTTTAATTATATTTTCCCGGGGCGGAAAACATGTCTTATTTAAAGTATTTAAGTACATACCGATCGTATGGAAATACTTGTACATTTATATATATATGGTCTGATGCACAGAATATATAAAATGTTTATCATGTGTTATTGTTCTGGGGTAACATAGTTCCCAGGGGTTATTATTGTTCTGGGGTAACATAGTTCCCAGGGGTTATTATTGTTCTGGGGTAACATAGTTCCCAGGGGTTGTTATTGTTCTGGGGTAACATAGTTCCCAGGGGTTGTTATTGTTCTGGGGTAACATAGTTCCCAGGGGTTGTTATTGTTCTGGGGTAACATAGTTCCCAGGGATATTTATTGTTCTGGGGTAACATAGTTCCCAGGAGTTATTATTGTTCTGGGGTAACATAGTTCCCAGGAAGTTAAATGAAATGTTCTGGGGTAACATAGTTCCCAGCATGATTATATTGTTAATAAATGATTATTAAAATGATTTGTCAGTGTTTATTTAAATTAGTGAAACTCACCAACTATTCGTAGTTGACCCGTTTTCTTTACATGTTTTCTAGGTATGCCCAAGTTGGAATGATTGATATGTGCTTAACTATCTGTGCTACCTGTTGGAAGCTTGCTGCTCTATGTTTTGTAATGAATTTATTAATGTCTTATCGGTAAAATATGTGTGTAACACCTAGACAGTAATGAAACTCGCAACAATGTAATATGTTATAAATTAAAGTAGTGGTATTTTCCTTATAAGCAATGCTGTTGATATCAGATGTGTCTGTGGCATCCCGTGTACGTTTCCGCTGCGGTTACGGGGTGTTACAAGTATACTCAAGATACATCTAACATGAGGTTTGATTTCGATGCAACCCTCTCAGACTCGGAGAGAATAGCTGCACTTGAACGGGTCGTGGCAGAGCAATCGAGGATAAACTTTATCCAGACCCAGGCTATTCAGCGCCTTGTAGCAGAGAATCAACTACAGTCGTCCCTCCTGGTTGAACATGGGAGAATTATAGATGCTATGAAGGAGTTCTTGGCATCTCAGGGGGAGACAGGCTGTGGAGGCGACGAGTTAAGGACAAAGAAGAGAAACGATAGAGACGATGATCCCAATGCATCGAAAGGTGCAGGTGGTGAGTTGCCAAGAACTACTCAAGCTCTTGGGACTTCCACAGCTCAGGGGGAGTCTGCGGGTGCAGTTGGTGGTGATGAGGTGGTGATGGTTGATGATGATGATGATGTGATCGATGCGTTGTATGCTAGAGGATGATGTGATGTTTGATGATGATGTGCTGCCTATTGAGGAGATTGAGAAGATTGGAGCACAGATTGTGATTGAAGATGAGATTGAAGAAGGTGAAATAATTGAAGAAAATGTTGAACACGAGATCCCAGATGTTGAGAAAGCCGATATGGGTACTGAGATGGAAAATGATGAGACTGAGTGGGAGGAGCAGCCTAGGTGGAAGGAAGGCTGTGCTCATTGGTTTATTAAAACTAAGAAGCCTGCTGTTCCAACCATGTTCAAGAAGAGTTATAATATCAAAGGCTATGTTGAGTCGAAGAAAGGAATTATTTGTTGGCTATATGATGAACAGATAAAGTTGTTTGTGGTGAAACGTTTTGATGGGATTCAGTATTTTAAAAGAACGTTGAGATCTCTCAATACATTTCCTGAATGTGAGGTGAAGGATTTGGCTAGATTGGGGCTGATCAATAGAAGCGACGACAACATGGCAAGGGTTATTGGGAAGATCATGTGGAAAGAAAGCTTAAAAGAGAAGAAGTTTGAGTTATTAAAGCCACAGAAGGGAAAGCTAGTGGAAGATAAAGAAAGGGGAATGAGAGCAGATGGCAAGCCATGGATGGTAATGAAGTACAAACCGATTCGATGCATTAAGGAGGTTCCAATGAAGATTATGCCTCAAGATGTGTTGAAGAATCTTAAATGGTGGTATGTTGATTGCCAGACTGCTGAAGCCGTGATGGAAGACGAAGACGAACAAGAAGTGCTGAGGGTGTATGATCCGATGCATCTTGTTAACTTATCGAAAGCTGATCTGCAAGTGTTGAATGAAAAGAAGATATTCTATATTCCTGCTTGGAAAGACGAGGCGAGGAAGTATCAGCGAGTAGTCACGATATGTGTTAGAGAAGGAGTGCATGCGTGAAGATTACAAGACAAGTGCTTAAAGATCAAGATATGAAGCTACTGCCAAGGGGGAGTCTGTTGGTGCATAAATGTCAGTAGTTCATAGTCTAGTGTCTGTAATCGAGTCTGTAATGTTATTTATGTTTTTGTTTAAGCGAAGTTGTTAACAAGTTCGCCTAGGCGAACTTGTTGAACAAGCGAAGTTATGGACAACTTTGCCTGAACATATCAGGCGAAGTTGTCGTGTATTTATACTAGGTTACGGCTTAGTGTTTAAAAGTTAATCGAGTTGATCTAAGCTGGTTTGAGTTCATTGTAACGTGAGGACGAGAGTCTGTATCAGTGATTCATATCACGTGAGTTCAGTTATTAATATATAACGTGTTTCGGTTTATTCGTGTGTGTTTGTTTGATTTGCTTTCTACGCTCGTAACGATCTACGCAGGGATTCCGCACCTGAGTAGACCGATATATCTCGTGCGATCCGTCCAGGGAACCTACAAGTCTACCTCAAAGTTCGCTATTGGAAGCTCCCAGCACGTGGTCAAAGAACGTTGAAGGAGTTGTGGACGAGTGGCGGATTATTAGGAAATGTTGTTTGTTGATATTTTCTTTATATTATCAAGATAACGATCAATTAGAAAAACACTTGTATTCACACACACTAGAGCAGAACTCATAATTCTCTCTAAACACTAGCATTCGTTGTAGTATTGATCGTAATCTCCAAAACACTTGTAACCTTTTTTCTGATTAATAAAGTGGTGATCGATAAGTTGTCATCACCCGGGGTTTTTTTCCTTTGATCTAAACAAGATCAAGGGGTTTTTCCTCGAAACAAATCACGGTGTCCATCTCTATTTTGTTCATATATTCATTGTTATCTATTTAGCACTAATCCTCACATAACAGACTTGGATACATTATCCTTAGTAGATTTTTGTCCAAAACAGTCACATAAGCAATTTGGGTTTTCACATTTCACACCAAATTATTATATAATATAAACAAGAACTTTGGTGCCGCATTTAGCGGCACCGTTTTGTTCGACGAATTTTGTTTTTTAATTTGGTTATCATAATAAATATAATGGGAGCTGATCAACGTTATTTTTTCAGTCCGGTACCATAACAAACCTGAAAAAAAATTTGGTCGTTGACCCACCTCAATTTTTATATTTTTTTTCACTTTTAGTTCCGGTACCGTAATGTACGTAATCAAACCGACTGAATTCGTATCAAGTTACCCCATCATTGCTCGGGACGACAACACTTGTGTTTTACCATTGCCCGGGTTTGCCAACCAAATAAACATGTCTTAAATATTTTGTTTTCTTATGTCAATTTGACGAATTAATTTTTTGGTTTTAACGCTAAAATTTTACCAATGATGTCTATATCGTAACGAATGCAGCCGATATTGAACGAATTCGTGTTGTCTCATCGTCGTAACGCTCGAGTTTACCACCACCCGTGTTTCAATGCTGGGTTTTTGCTAGCTACCCGGCGCAACGCGCCAAGTAGAAAAACTAGTTGAAATATGAAACATGAGCAAGCTTTAATCATTAGATAAGTATTGACAATAATTCTTATTATTAAATTTAGGGATATTGGTTTTTAATACTCTCAACTTTCACCCGTTGGTTAATATCACTCCAAACTTTTGAATTGTTACCCACCACTCCCAACTTTCACTCTATTTGTTTTTAACACTCCCGAACTTAACGGATCCTAACTCCGTTAGTTTTTTTTTGCTGACGTTACATTATTCTTGCTGACATGACATTGTTCTTGCTGACGTGGCTCTTTCTAATAAAATTATAATAAAAACAAATAATAATAATAATAATATCTCACCCAACCCTGTTTTTCTTCTTCATCTTCTCCCCCACCTAACCACCACCCTAAATACACACAACCACGACCATCATGCTAACAAGCTACCACCCTAAATACACACAGACCGCCACCATCGTACAACTCCTCACAGGCATCGGCACCACCGTACAACTCGTCACATTTTTTCTTGTTCAATCGGTGCTCAATCGATGTTCAAGAAGACAAGATTTAAAACTTAAAAGCTGACTCGAATTGGGGAAACTGTAGCGGCAGTGGTGGTGGAATTGGTGGCGAGGGAAAGTGAACGGTGGTTGAGGGTTGTGTTTGGGATGGCAAGGTGTGATGAAGACCATGGTGGCGGCGACGATTAAGATGAACGATGGTTGAGGGTTGTGTTTGGGATGACAAGGTGTGATGAAGACCATAGTAGCGGCATCGATTAAGATAAACGGTGGTTGAGGGTTGTTTTGGGATGACAAGGTGTGATGAAGACCATGGCGGCGATTAAGATGAACACAGGTGGTTGTTGGATGGCGACACTGGAAATGGTGAGGGTTGAATCAATCTGTGGCAGGGCAGGAGTCTTCGGTGTTGTGTTAATGAAGATGATGGCGGGACGGTTAAAGATCAGAGATGATGGCTCAAATTGTTTGATATAAGTATATTAATTGATGTTTGATAAAAAAAAAAGAAAGTAATTTCCATGTAGGTAAGACACATCAGCTGAAAAATATTATAAAGAAAGCCACATCAGCGTCTCCACTAACGGCGTTAGCCTTAAGTTAGTGGGGAAGTGATATAAACAAATATGGTGAAAGTTTGGTGTGGTGGAAGACAAAATAAAAGTTAGGAGTGTTATCTACCAACGGGTGAAAATTCGGAGTCATAAAAACCAATACCCCTTAAATTTATTTAGTATCTTAATACATCAAACAAACATCTAAAAATATTACAGGCGGTTTTTTTCGATGAATAAGTTATTTCCTTTGCTCGAATTATGCATATCCTTCAAAGACATTTGATTAGTGTTAGTAGTGTGCACTTTTGTACCAAGTTCATTTTTTCTCTTTCTTCAAGTGAGTGTCTTTTGTCCCATTATTTGTCCACACTTTCTTTGTATTCGGTCATGTGTGAAGATGATGTTCGTTTTTCCCTTTGTTATTCCTTCTAGACAGATGAATATGTTCTTGCTCACTTTCAAACTCATCATTGTTTTGTTGAGATCGATATGACCATGGGCATCCGAGCTACCTTGGGACATTATATATTCCTCATACATGAATGTTTTGGTTCATTTTAATGATTGACCCATCAACGAGATGAGCACTCACTTTATTGATTTCCGTACAACCTCCCAAACCGACCGAAAAGAAAACACGTACCATTCATTTTAGCTTGATATTCATCACAAAATTGTTGATTGACAGTGAGGTCAGCTGCGTCTCTTTGCTGATTGTTCCAATCTATTTTGTCGATGTTGCTAAAGTTTCCAACCACTTGATGAATCTTTGCGCACTTTCCCCATATCATATCACCAGTATGATCCTCTTTTTGGCCCGTTCTATTATGAAACTTTTATCGAATGCATTTTCAAAAATATGTTTGTTTTCTATTATTTTTTATAACAAATAAAAATAAATAAAAACGTTTCTGCAAAATGAAAATAAAGATTTAAAAAAATAAAGGTGAAGATATATTTTCACTAAAAGTTCCAATTTGCTCGTGTCCTTTGACTTTTATTGGTTAGATTTTCCTTAAAGAGGTTAATTGTTGTATCAGTAGAAGTATATAATGGACGAATTCTATAGTTTGAACCCTCATTTGTCTTCCTTAGAGGGTAGGTTTAATTGCTTCATCGATATCAACTTTAAATAAAAATTCTATTGTGAAGTTGGATATAATATTCAATGTACTATGGCAGAATTAATGTTGTTAACGTACTGACATGCACACAAGTACGTTATATCAACTCACTTCAAATTCATATGCTTAATTCAATGAATTCTTGAACCAATAATGTGATTATTCATTAAAATGAAGCCATATATATAATTCTAATAATCCATCAAATAATACTCGAATAATAATAAGTGTCGTCTTCTTTGACATCTTTTGCCTTTTTAAACAGTGATATATGAAACACTAGATACCCAAAGTACGAAAAAGTTATAAGCCGTTTAGCCTTCGTTGATTGAGGTAGATTTGTACCAACTCTTAGAAAGAAGTAAAAGATATGTATTTATATCTACTTATACAATACAGAAATAATTAAAAACAAGTATAATTATTATCTTTGGTGTGGAAACGGTTATGTGGTTTACCGGTAGGATACTCATCTCCACCTTCATTGATAGGATGATTTTAGATGCTTTAGGTAGTTCTAAATTGTTTAAAGAGTTAAGTGTCATTTTAGTAAAAATGTGGTTTAGCCAACTACGCAACTTTAGTAGCTATTCTTTATTTTGTGCAAATAGCTACCTCAGTTTCAAAAAACATGCATTTTTAGTACTTTTTTCTAACCCCGTCAACTTTTTCCGTTAAGTCTAGGATAGTTTGGTAACTTCGTGATTTTCTTTGTTTTTTTTTTTCTTTTCTTTTAAACGCTTATATCTTCTAAACCCTAAATTCCCAAATCATAACATCAAAATCCAAATCATAAAACCCCAAATATCGTAAAAATTCAAACCCTATGATAATATGGAGAAAGGGTTTGGGGATTTAGGATTTGGATTTTTTATGTTATGATTTGAGGATTTAGGGTTTAGAAGATATAAGCGTTTAAAAGAAAAGAAAATAACAAAGAAAATAACGAAGTTACCAAATTATCCCTGACTTAACGGAAAAAATAGACGGGGTTAGAAAAAAAGTACTAAAAATGCAAGTTTTTTGAAACTGAGGTAGCCATTTGCATAAAATAAAGAATAGGTACTAAAGTTGCGTAGTTCATCAAACCACAGGTACTAAAATGGCACTTAACTCTTGTTTAAAAGAAAACACTACGTGAAAATTGACCTTCAGCCACATGAAAAAAGTGTGGTCGTAGGCCTTTAGCCACACACATTTGGTTCAGGTTATATGTGGCCAAAGGTCGCGACACCGTGGGTATGATATGGCCACACACAGTTTTTGGTGGTCTTATGTGGTAATAAGTGTGGCTAAAGAGTACAGGCATTAGTTGTTGGCCATCAAGAAGCCTCTCCAATAAGTGTGGCTAAACCGTAGAAAATGGTCACATGAGTATTTACTATGAGTGACCATTGCACGTATATAGCCACATGAATTAATGTTTCAGCCACATGAATGTTATAATAATGTGGCCAATAGAGTTGTGTTAAGCGTGCATTGTGACCTATACCGTGTGGATATAACAAAGCAATGGTCACTTAAATTTAATAATAGTGTGGCTAATTATATTATATAGACACTGGATATTACATTAAAAGTGGCTAAATATATTTACTTGCCACTCAAAAACTCCTTTGTAGATTATAGTGTGGCCATTGTCTTACCGTTTGTCACACAAAATGTTTTTCCTAATATAAAGTGTGGCTATTATAAAACTTTTCATCACATATAGTGAAGTACTGTGTGGCTAATCATAACTTATAGACACTGGAGGTTATTGTAAATGTGGCTAAAAATGTGAACTTTCTAGTAAAAAACTCTTTTATAGTTTGTGGTGCGGCCATTGTCTTACCGTTTGTCACATATAATGTTTTTCCTAATTTAAAGTGTGGCTATTGTCAAACTTTTCGTCACACATAGTGAGGTACTGTGTGGCTAATAATATCATATTGACACTGGAGGTTGTTGTCAATGTGGCTAAAATGTGAAGTTGCCACTCAAACACTCTTTTGTGGTGTGGCCATTGTCTTACCGTTTGTCACACATAATGCTTTTCCTAATTTAAAGTATGGCTATTATCAAACTTTTCGTCACACATAGTGAGGTACTGTGTGGCTAATAATATCATATAGACACCGGAGGTTGTTGTCAATGTGGCTAAAAATGTGAAGTTGCCACTCAAACACTCTTTTGTTGTTTGTGGTTTGGCCATTGTCTTTTTAGTTTGTCACACATAATGCTTTTGTAATATAAAGTGTGGCTATTATCATACTTTTCGTCACACAAAAATGTTTATGTTGTGGCTAATGGTCATTTATAGACTCTAATTTTTGTAATTTCAGGTACTTTTGGCCACACCTATTTAATGTGTTCTATGTGGCCAAATTGTGTGTAATTAGACAATATATAATTATTTTTATTTTTTGTGCAGTAATATAAAACAACTATAAGCAAGCATGACAAAACAAAATTAGAAACAAATTATATTAAAAATAATATTCACTTAAGCAAATGTATGTGCAAAATATCTTACAAAATACAAAAATAACGACTACCTATATACTAGCTAAGGCGTCGGTTTTCTTGGCACTACTCCTTGTCTTCTGTTTGGTCACCCGGTCTATCGTTGTGTACTTTTCCTTTGCCTTCTTGACAGCTCTGTCTGGTTCTTTTGAGGATGGGAGTGGTGGTAGCTGGAACAACAGAATATGAAAAACAAATATGTATAATTAATATCGTATTTTGTAATTGAATAGAACAAAATAGTATGCATACAAACATACCGAACGTTCGTTTAACTGTTCGTGAACCTTTCGATGGGAAGTTCGTTTATGTTCGTTTATCTTTGTTCAATTACGTTAGTTTAGATTATAAACAAAAGAACATAAACGAACACAAGTGTTCATTTTTTAAACTAAATGAAAAAGAACATAGATATTTGTTCGGTTAAGTTAAAAGGGAACAAACCTCCTAGTCACATAAGATTAGGTGTTCTGGCCAAGCAACAAAAGAACCACGTGCGTTGCCAACAGTCACAATTTCACCTGCCTCACAAGGAATAATTTCTTGTTCCTTTATGACTTCATCAATACTAACTTTATAGCAACCCTCTGGATTGCTTTTCCATGCAACTGTTGTGGAACTAGTGACCAATAAACTTTACCATTTGCCACCTTGTTACGCTTTTCATGCACACACGAACGAAACTCATACACCTATAAACCAGCATGTGAAATTAAGATGGCTTAGTTGAAGTCAATATATAAGTACATACCCATGTTGGTGGGAAATTAACAATGTTTCGCGCAGTACATACCTTTATTTCAGCAGGTGGGGAAGCTTCTTTAGTAGATACATCAACTTTTCTTTTACGGCTTCTCCGTTTTACCAAAAAACCATTCAATGAATCAATCAACAATTAAAGGAAAAACTGAAATTGCCAAATACTTACTCATGGTTTTTTTGAGCAGTTACTATCCGGAGTGTGGTGTAGTTGTGTTGATGCTTGGTCAACATTGTTCTCTACAGGCTTCATTGGTAATATAACAGAAATTGGTATTGTTAGGACTTATTAGGTTATAAAATATAAAAACTGAAACTGCCAAATACTTACTGATGTCGCGGTATGGGGATCGACTACCGTTTGGTCAACACTTTTTTCCACAGACTTGGCCTGCAATTCGGTAAATAGAAAATGAGCACACTCACATTGGAAAAGAATTATAAAAAGTACTGAAATTGTCAAATGCTTACTGATGTCGCGATATGGGGAGCGGGTACCGTTTAGTCAACATTTTTTTCCACAGACTTGGCCTGCAATTCGGTAAGAGAAAATGAGCACACTCACATTAGAAACGAATTATAAAAAGTACTGAAATTGTCAAATAAGTACTGATGTCGCGATATGGGGAGCGAGTACCATTTCGACAAATATTTTATCCGCAGACTTGGGCTACAATTAACTTACGCAAAATCAGCACACTCACATGGAAAGTTAATTATTAAAACAAATCAATCAAACTGTCAAATGGTTACCTGAGAAGCGGATTCTTGTTGCACAGCCTCACCTGAGGTTAAGATGTTTCCCACAGAACTGGCCTACAAATCAATTTATTAGGTTATGAAAAATGAAAAATCACATGGAAAGTTTTAAAAAACAAAGAAACTGTCAGATACTTACTGGTCCTGGCATTTTATTTTGCGCCACAGCACTAGTACTTTGGTTAGAACCAACCTGGTTGGGAACAGGATTTACCTACGAATTGTGACAAAAACAGTGCCAATTATGTATGTCGAATGCATTAATAATACGTAGCATACGTCACTTACTTGACTTGCCGACATTTGCGGCAACAATCCTTCGAGATGTCTGAACCTGGCCTCAAATGTTAACTGTTCCTTCTCACGGCTTGCTAGCATAGCACTCGTGGATTCAAGTAGAGTCGTCAACCTGTTCACCACTTCATCTCTCTACACCGCCTCATACTCAAGTTGGGCAATCCGTTGCTTAAACGAGCCTTTTACCCGACTCACACCCCGATATTTACCTGTTGTCAATCCGTACCCAATCCCTTTTAAAAACCCACTTTTCTCTTTGCCAAGCACTAAGGTGAAGGCCTCTGTGCATGGTTCAAGTGCCATGGCTCCGGAGGCGATCGCCTCCTCATGCCGAGCCTACAAGAAAACAAATATTATAATACACTTGTAACACGCTTATGTATCCACATAAAGGGTTGAGACAAGTTATACAGACTCAAGTTTTTTTAACAACAATATAAGGCAATGAATTGACTTTAACATGATTTTAAAAGTTTAATACTAACATGATTTTAAAAGTTTAATACTAAAACATACTAATTTGGTTGCCACACCTTCGACAACAGCATTCTTGTATGCACCATCTTTGTCCTCCCTTCCTTTCATCAACATTAATGCACGACCGGGGATCTCATCCAGTCCAATTTCCTTCTTTTTGACCTTGTAAAATATTCAAGAGAAAGCAGCTGACGGTCATGCGTTAGACACATAACCAACAAATCATTGAACTAGAGAGAAAGCAGCTGACGGTGATTACCAGTTTCTCTCGAAGGTAGGTATAACCCCCTCGTCCCATGTGATGATCAAAAACACTCTTTGCTCGAGCTCCCTTTGATGAAGCCGATTTTTTCTTCAACCACACATTATAATCATTTCATTATATTTAAACAAGAAACATAAACCATATATAGTCGATCAATCTACGTTTGCAGAGTAAAGGATTTATACCAGAAACAGCTCTGATTGTGTGTACTCAACTAAGAGATCCCAGTCTTCTTGCCTAATCATCGTCCTGTGTCCCTTTGGTATCGCCTTCAGCTTCAGAGGTTTACCGATGTTCGGCATAATGTATTTGGCATACATTTTTCTTCTGAAATCCCGAAGAAGGTGTCTGAGCCGATTCATCACAGAAGGCCTGTGAGACGCCTCAATCTCAAAATATTTCTGCATAATATAATACAATAAAGGTAAATTACTTCTCAAAATATAAAATGCACAAATAAAAATTAAGAATAACTGTTATTTGTTCCCACGGTTTATCTCTAAGCTCCTTTGTGAACTCCCTCCAACTTAAATGTCTCAAGCCAACTATTTCCCTTACAACATCCCCTAAAAAACTTGCAAACTTTGATCTGTTTTGGCTAGTGAACCTACCCAGATTATCAAAGTCCACTGCCAGTTTGACACCACCAGAGTTTGCATATTGGGTACGCAGCTTAGGTAACCTCGTCAACCCCCTTGCAGGTTTTTTCGTAGTAGCAAAACTGTTGAGAGGTTCGATAGCCTCCAAACTGTTGAGGGGTTCGATAACCATCGTCCCTATAACCTCGTCTGCTTGACCATCGTCGTCGTTGGCTTCCTCGCTGGAGTAGCCTTCAGTGTCGTCTGATTGAGCGTCGTCGACATAGTTGGCTTCCTCATCGGAGTATAAAACATGTTCTTCTTCGATTCTTTCATCTATAAGCTTCATCTTCGATTGTTTTTTAATAATTTGGAGTATAAATCACTGTTGGCTGATTTGTGGAGTGGAAAATTTTTAATAATTTGGAGTGTAATTTGATTTTTGGAGTGTTAAATGTAATTTGGAATTTTTGAATATTTGGAGCCAATATTTTGGAGCTTTTTGAGTTTTGCCTCCCTTTTAATTAAGAACCAATAGATTATTGGCATTGTTTTTACGGCAGAGAACCTATGGCTGAAAATAGACACTTTGACAGAAGATGGTTGGATAAGCGTGTATTGCGTATTATGATATTTATATATGTTTATGTATATTAGCGTGTTACAAGCGTAATAGTGTTTTTTAACAAAGTGTTTTTTGTTTTATTTTTAGATTTAACCATAATTACCATTCATTAAAAGTTTTCATACAAAAGGCACCATTACAATACATTCCATGAAACAAAATAAGAGTGAATAACTAAATAGATGATACAAGAAACTATAAAATTAAAGCATTTAAAAGCTAACCAACCAACATTCAACACAATAAACTAAAAAGTGTATCAATACAACCATACATATACAAATAACCAACCAAATCACAAATGTTCCAAAATTCACCAAACACGTCACCAAATATTTCCCAAATGTTCCAAACATCACCAAATCGTTAATCAACTTTTGAAACTAACAACATAGCTTCATTGAAGTCATATTCAAATCTGCACTTATCACCAATCTGTATTTCATTTTCCACCTTGAATTTTTTCCATTTTGGTAACCGATATCTGAATTTCAGGTCCGACAGTTCACCATGAAGTCTCATTTTTTTATGACCTTCGGGATTGACCAAAGTGATTGGCTGTCACACCCGGCCCTGAGCGGCGGAAACAGCCGGGCGCGCGCGAGTGGGGATTGATAATTAAGCACGGGCCATTGCAAACATTCAAAGTAAGATTTTCATTGCGCATGAAATGTTTAATACAGATACATTACATTGTTTAAAAATTACATAAAAACATCCAAGTATAAAAACTGTTGAAGATTTCCACGCCATATCCCCTTGCGCGGCGGGAGCAACCACGCGCATCGAAGGGATAGAACTAAAATTTTCCAAAAAGCTAGTTTTAGATGTTCAGCGTGAGGTGCTCTAAGTGTGACTCCATGCGCTACCTAGTTATCTCCTGAAAGACACGTAAAAACATTTGAATCAGTATAAACTGAGTGAGTTCACAAGTTTTAGTAACTTGATAAATCGCATTGCATCATAGTCTTGATAAAAATCATATTGAAACACATTTCTGATTTCATGTCTAAACATATACTTGATAATCCGTATGAAAACATAGATCTGACACATATTTCTGATAAAAATCGTTCCGCGGCTACGCGCGAACATTACTGGGAACCGTGCTCGTCTGTGTAAGTGGCACTGCCACTACGAGCGAAATAAGTAATACCGTCCCGCGGGTTACGCGCGAACATTTCTGGAAATGTGCTCGTCCATGCAAAGTGGCGCTGCCACTACGAGCTAAATAATGTAATGCCGTCCCGCGGGTTACGCGTGGACATTTCTGAAAAACCGTGCTCGTCTATACAAAGAGGCGTTGCCCCTACGAGCTAATCAATAATACCGTCCCGCGGGTTACGCGCGGACGTTGTGCCGGAAAACAAGGCGCTCGTCCATGCAAAGAGGCGCGACCCCTACGAGCGGGCTCAAACCCATAGTACTGCCCCATGACCATACTAGGCACTCGTCCATGCAAAGAGGTGCGACCCCTACGAGTGGGTGGATCAAACCAGCAGTCCCTACCCTTAGAGTTCCAATGGTAAAGTGATCACTTACTCGAGTTCTAGCGCACATACATCGAAAACCATAGATAACCGTTCGCATTGCTCATCATGAAATATAATTTAAACACATAATCGCTTGCATAGCTTGTAAGTATACCATGATAAAACATTATTTAAGTACGTGTCCCTCGCCCCGAAAACAGTTTAAAAACAGTGAAAACAGTGAGAATAGGGGCTGTGAGACTCACCTGTGGTTCTTGTTAAGGGATTAATCGAGATTCGGGTTTTCTTGGTGTTAGCCTTTGAATTGAAGGTCTAGAATAACAAGAAGTATATAAGAAATAGGAGAATATAAGGGTTGGAAAGTAGATCTCAAGGTTATAATCTCGGCTTACCTAGTAACAGGAACGGAATTGAAAATCAAACGGATGCTTGGGCGATGATTAGTGCGTGCAACTTTAAGAGAGAAGTTTGAAGTGTGTTTTGGGTGATAATTTAGGTTACATATTTATAGGCAAACTCAAGGGAACAAAATCCCTTGCTTTAGGGGATTGTAATCTTTTCATATCTAGGTGTAATGATGATAAAGTATGGAAATTATATTATTTATTTAAAAGTGGAGTAGTGGATAAAAGATTTTGATTTGATTTGGACAGGACATGCAGGTCTGTGGTTGGTGGGAGTGGGGTGGCTGACAGTTGACTTTTCATGTTACAGTATGCTTTTTCAGATGCTTTTGTCAGTGTACAGTAAAAAGTGGAAAATCTCTGAAACACGCTACTGTTTCCTTTTGGGCGGGAGTAATTCCCTTATATCTGGGATTTAGGCTAAGTGTTCTGCGCGTATAACTTTGTGTGCATAGCTTTCTGCGTGAAGGACATTTCTTTGCTGCGGGTAGGTACGTAACCTTCTCGCAGTCAGGGACATTGAGTTTCATTTGTAGATTCTCCAGGTGGTCTTGGTATTTCAACATAGTGATCAGTCATGTTGAAGTCAATTCCATCTTGGAGCTTCAGACAAACTAGCTCTCAATGTTCCCGCCATGCGGGGAGGTTAGTTCCCCTTCCGCACGCGCATGAACGATTTGGGATGCACCCGCCTTAGCATCATGCGGGACGGTCAACCCAATAGACAACATTAAGTTATGGATACATAAAACCAGTACACTCGCGCATGGCGCATATAACATATGCCCACGCAGGTTCTTAACATGGTGCGCTCGCGCAGGGCGCACTTAACATGCCCGCGCTGATTCTAACATGGCGCGCTCGCGCACGGCGCATATAACAAATGCCCGCGCTAATTCTAACATGGCGCGCTTAATATTTACAATCACCTAATTATTAGGTTGATTACTTAGTTTATAGGATTGGGAAATTACCGGGTGTCACATTCTCCCCCTGTTAGGAGGATTTCGTCCCGAAATTTAGGAGGCGTCGCTGGCAGAAGCCATGCTCTGAAAGAGGTGTGGGTATTTCTGGCGCATTTGATCTTCTCTTTCCCAAGTAAATTCAGGCCCACGCCTTGAGTTCCATTGAACCTTTACTAACTTGATTCGACTTCTGCGCAACTTTTGTTCTTTCCAATCGGTTACTGCTATAGGTTCTTCTACGAAGTGCAGTTGTTTGTCGATGTGAATCTCTTCCAACGGTAAAATCAACGTTTCGTCAGATAAACACTTTTTGAGGTTGGACACATGGAACGTATCATGAACTCCACTGAGTTCGGCGGGTAAACGGAGTTTATAAGCAACCGGACCGATCCTTTCCAGGATCTCAAATGGTCCAATATAGCGCGGATTCAACTTTCCTCGCTTGCCGAAACGGGGGACTCCTTTCCATGGAGAGACTTTCAAAAGTACTTTATCCCCCACTTGAAACTCCAACGGTTTCCTTCGCACATCTGCGTAGCTCTTCTGTCTGTCACGCGCTGTCTTAAGGCGATCCCGTATCTGAAAAATCTTCTGTTGTTTCTTGGATCAATTCTGGACCAGTCATTTGCTTGTCACCCACTTCAGCCCAGCACAGTGGGGATCTACACTTGCGCCCATACAAAGCTTCAACCGGCGCAGCCTTGATGCTTGTGTGATAACTGTTGTTGTAAGAAAATTCAACCAATGGGAGATGAGTATCCCAGCTACCTCCGAAATCGATGGCGCACGCGCGCAGCATATCTTCCAATGTCTGGATTGTTCGCTCGCTTTGCCCATCCGTTTGGGGATGATATGCCGTACTCATGTCAAGACGAGTACCTAAAGCCCCTTGTAACGATCTCCAAAACCTTGATGTGAACCGACTATCTCTATCAGAAATGATGGACACTGGGACTCCATGTTTTGAAACTACTTCTCGAATATACAATCGGGCTAACTTTTCCATCTTATCGGTTTCCTTGATCGGCAGGAAGTGTGCTGATTTAGTTTGCCGATCTACAATAACCCAGATCGTGTCGTAACCCCCAGGTGTCCTTGGCAGTTTGGTGATGAAGTCCATAGAGATTTGTTCCCACTTCCACATGGGAATTTCTGGCTGCTGAAGTAACCCCGACGGTTTCTGGTATTCAGCCTTTACCTTTGAACACGTCAGGCACTTACTGACATACGTCGCGATGGCGCCTTTAAGATTGGGCCACCAATACAGCGCTTTAACATCTTGGTACATCTTGTCTGCGCCAGGATGTACGGAATACCGCGTCTTGTGAGCCTCGTTTAATACTTGCTCGCGCAATCCTCCCTTGAGAGGGACCCATATGCGGTTAGCGAAATATAGATTGCCGTTCTCCTTAAGTTCCAAACTCTTAATCATACCCCCAATGGATTCGTTTTTAGCAAACTCTGGTTTCAAAGCTTCTTGCTGAGCGTCTCGGATGCGGGTAAAGAGATCTGCGCGAATGGTCAACCTTAGAGCCTTGACTCGTAGCGTTTTTATTCGCTCCTTCCTGCTTAGCGCGTCTGCTACCACATTCGCCTTTCCAGGGTGATACTTTATTTCACAATCATAATCATTCAACAATTCAACCCATCTTCGTTGCCTCATGTTTAGGTCCTTTTGATCAAATATATGTTGAAGGCTCTTGTGATCCGTAAAGATTATACACTTTGTACCATAGAGGTAATGGCGCCAAATCTTTAGCGCGAAGACAACCGCTCCAAGTTCCAGATCATGCGTTGTGTAGTTCTTTTCATTGGTCTTGAGTTGGCGCGAGGCATACGCTATGACTTTGTCTCGCTGCATAAGGACACATCCGAGTCCCTGATGTGAAGCGTCGCAGTAAACGACGATGTCATCCGTCCCCTCGGGCAGAGACAAAATTGGCGCACTACATAACTTCTGTTTCAACATTTGAAACGCTGCTTCCTGATTTTCGCCCCAAACAAACTTCTTGTCTTTCTGAGTTAGCGCGGTCAGAGGTAGAGCTATCTTGGAGAAGTTCTCAATGAAGCGTCGATAGTAGCCAGCTAGTCCTAGGAATTGCCTCACCTCAGTTGGGGTTTTTGGCGCTTCCCAGTTTTCGATGGCCTTGACTTTGGAAGGATCAACGTGTATTCCTTTCTCGTTTACAACGTGACCGAGAAAGTGAACTTCTCTAAGCCAAAACTCGCACTTGGAAAACTTCGCATACAACTTTTCTTTCCTCAACAATTCCAAAATCAATCTCATGTGTTGCTCATGCTCGGCCTTGGTCCGAGAGTAAATCAGAATATCATCTATAAATACAATCACAAACTTGTCCAAGTATGGTTTGCACACGCGGTTCATCAGATCCATGAATACAGCCGGCGCATTAGTTAGCCCGAAAGGCATCACTAAGAACTCATAATGGCCGTATCTAGTTCGGAAGGCTGTTTTCGGCACATCTTCCTCATGGACCCTAAGTTGGTTGTATCCTGACCGTAGATCTATCTTCGAATAATAACTGGATCCCTGCAACTGGTCAAATAAGTCGTCAATCCTCGGTAAGGGGTACCGATTCTTGACTGTCAGCTTATTCAGCTCCCTGTAGTCAATACACATTCTGAACGAACCATCCTTCTTCTTAACAAACAGTACTGGAGCTCCCCAAGGCGAAAAGCTTGGGCGTATGAAACCCTTATCCAATAGTTCCTGTAACTGATTGGATAGCTCTTGCATCTCAGATGGAGCTAGTCGATAAGGCGCTCGAGCTACTGGCGCAGCTCCTGGGACTAAATCAATACGAAACTCGACTTGTCGCGGTGGCGGTAATCCGGGCAAATCTTCAGGAAAAACTTCTGGAAATTCGCGCACTACTGGTAAGTCTTCAATTCTTCGCTCATCTCCTTTCTTCTCTACTACATGCGCCAGGAAGGCATAGCACCCTTTCCTTAGGTACCTGCGCGCCTTTAGGCACGAAATCAGTTTCGTCGCGACTCCCCTTCTTTCCCCTTGAATCACCAAGGTTTCTCCGTTCAACAGTGGGACCCGAACCTGCTTCTCATGACAAATAACTTCCGCGTGGTTCTCGACTAACCAATCCATACCTATTACAATGTCAAAACTCCCCAAGTCTATTGGCAACAAGTTAATAATGAACCCGTGACCTCCCATGACTATTACACATTGATCAGTTCTTTCGTTCGCGCATAACTGCCTACCATTGGCTAGTTCTATAGTATAAGGTGTGTCTAGACTACTGGTTGCTAGGCCTAGGGAGTCTTTAAACTCAGCGGATATAAAACTTAGGTCAGCGCCAGTATCAAATAAGACAGATGCAAAATGGCCGTTAAGCAAAAACGTACCGGTTACCACATTCGGCTCTTCTTTAGCTTCGCCTGCGCCGATCACAAAAGCTCTCCCGCGAGCTTGGTTTCCCCTTTGCGGGCAATCCCGACTAAAATGCCCTGGCTTCCCGCATGCGTAGCAGTTGTCGCTCGCTCCAGCTTCTCTGACACGGCAATTCATCGTCTTGTGCCCTGGTCTGCCACATTTGGCATATTCGATTCTTGCGCATTCACCCTCGTGGTGATACTTGCATTTGTTGCACCATGGGCGAGGCCCGCTGTATCCTTTTCGTGGTGGCTCCGCGGCCTGAATCGCATAAGTCCTTGCGCTTTCTTGCTTCTTGAACGGTGGCTGCTTGGAGTCGGACCCTCGGTGGTGAGAGTTCCACTTCCTCTTGGGATCAGAGGTTCGCTGCTCGATTCCGCGCATAGTCAACATACCCGCACGGACCGTATCCCTTGTAAGGGTGATGGCCCGCGCTACCGCCTCATCAAAGGTTGGAGGCGCTGCGGCGTTGAGCGGAACCCTAACAACAGGAGGTAACCCAAAGATATACCTCTCGATCTTCTTTTCCTCCGTGTTTGCCATGTCTGGCACCAACTGGCAAAGCTCGTTGAACCGGTTGTTGTAGGCGTCGATATCCGTTCCTACCATGGTGTGGTTCCAGAATTCCTGTTGCAGGTTCTGAATTTCTGCGCGAGAGCAGAACTTTCTCATCAACATTTCCTTCAGTTCCTCCCAGGTCTTGTGAAGAGCAACTTCTCGCCCTAAGGTCTTCACTTGAAGCTTCCACCAAGACGAAGCTGCTTCTTGGAACATGCAGGTCGCGTAAAGGACCTTCTGGTTCTCACTACATCCGCTAATGGAGAGAACTGTCTCCATCTTGTCAATCCAGTTGTAGAGCCCAATGGCCCCTTCGGTACCCTTGAATGGCCAAGGCTTACAGGCCATAAATGTCTTGTAGGAGCATCCTTTGTCCAAAGCTCCTGATTCGGGTTCTGGGGTCTCGTTCTCCTGACGACCCTGACTAGATTCGGCCTTGCTGGCCTCATGTGTTGCGATCGCTTGCGCGATTATTTCCGCGAGTTCCTCGGGTGTCATGGTAATTCCCTTGGCTCTAGTTGGAGGCATTCTCGCTTTAAAAGAGTGAAAATATATCAACTTAGCGCATGTACTCTGAGCACATAATGTTTTTATCTTTATTTACTAGACACTGTGTGACCCGTGTTCCTAAGTGTGTGTATAGTTTCTTTTGAAAATATTTTCTTTGAAAAAAATATTTCATGCGATTTCCCCAACGGTTATAGTCTAGGTTAAAACTTCTTTTCCTAGTTCGCTATAACCAGTGCTCTGATACCAATCTGTCACACCCGGCCCTGAGCGGCGGAAACAGCCGGGCGCGCGCGAGTGGGGATTGATAATTAAGCACGGGCCATTGCAAACATTCAAAGTAAGATTTTCATTGCGCATGAAATGTTTAATACAGATACATTACATTGTTTAAAAATTACATAAAAACATCCAAGTATAAAAACTGTTGAAGATTTCCACGCCATATCCCCTTGCGCGGCGGGAGCAACCACGCGCATCGAAGGGATAGAACTAAAATCTTCCAAAAAGCTAGTTTTAGATGTTCAGCGTGAGGTGCTCTAAGTGTGACTCCATGCGCTACCTAGTTATCTCCTGAAAGACACGTAAAAACATTTGAATCAGTATAAACTGAGTGAGTTCACAAGTTTTAGTAACTTGATAAATCGCATTGCATCATAGTCTTGATAAAAATCATATTGAAACACATTTCTGATTTCATGTCTAAACATATACTTGATAATCCGTATGAAAACATAGATCTGACACATATTTCTGATAAAAATCGTTCCGCGGCTACGCGCGAACATTACTGGGAACCGTGCTCGTCTGTGTAAGTGGCACTGCCACTACGAGCGAAATAAGTAATACCGTCCCGCGGGTTACGCGCGAACATTTCTGGAAATGTGCTCGTCCATGCAAAGTGGCGCTGCCACTACGAGCTAAATAATGTAATGCCGTCCCGCGGGTTACGCGTGGACATTTCTGAAAAACCGTGCTCGTCTATGCAAAGAGGCGTTGCCCCTACGAGCTAATCAATAATACCGTCCCGCGGGTTACGCGCGGACGTTGTGCCGGAAAACAAGGCGCTCGTCCATGCAAAGAGGCGCGACCCCTACGAGCGGGCTCAAACCCATAGTACTGCCCCATGACCATACTAGGCACTCGTCCATGCAAAGAGGTGCGACCCCTACGAGTGGGTGGATCAAACCAGCAGTCCCTACCCTTAGAGTTCCAATGGTAAAGTGATCACTTACTCGAGTTCTAGCGCACACACATCGAAAACCATAGATAACCGTTCGCATTGCTCATCATGAAATATAATTTAAACACATAATCGCTTGCATAGCTTGTAAGTATACCATGATAAAACATTATTTAAGTACGTGTCCCTCGCCCCGAAAACAGTTTAAAAACAGTGAAAACAGTGAGAATAGGGGCTGTGAGACTCACCTGTGGTTCTTGTTAAGGGATTAATCGAGATTCGGGTTTTCTTGGTGTTAGCCTTTGAATTGAAGGTCTAGAATAACAAGAAGTATATAAGAAATAGGAGAATATAAGGGTTGGAAAGTAGATCTCAAGGTTATAATCTCGGCTTACCTAGTAACAGGAACGGAATTGAAAATCAAACGGATGCTTGGGCGATGATTAGTGCGTGCAACTTTAAGAGAGAAGTTTGAAGTGTGTTTTGGGTGATAATTTAGGTTACATATTTATAGGCAAACTCAAGGGAACACAATCCCTTGCTTTAGGGGATTGTAATCTTTTCATATCTAGGTGTAATGATGATAAAGTATAGAAATTATATTATTTATTTAAAAGTGGAGTAGTAGATAAAAGATTTTGATTTGATTTGGACAGGACATGCAGGTCTGTGGTTGGTGGGAGTGGGGTGGCTGACAGTTGACTTTTCATGTTACAGTATGCTTTTTCAGATGCTTTTGTCAGTGCACAGTAAAAAGTGGAAAATCTCTGAAACACGCTACTGTTTCCTTTTGGGCGGGAGTAATTCCCTTATATCTGGGATTTAGGCTAAGTGTTCTGCGCGTATAACTTTGTGTGCATAGCTTTCTGCGTGAAGGACATTTCTTTGCTGCGGGTAGGTACGTAACCTTCTCGCAGTCAGGGACATTGAGTTTCATTTGTAGATTCTCCAGGTGGTCTTGGTATTTCAACATAGTGATCAGTCATGTTGAAGTCAATTCCATCTTGGAGCTTCAGACAAACTAGCTCTCAATGTTCCCGCCATGCGGGGAGGTTAGTTCCCCTTCCGCACGCGCATGAACGATTTGGGATGCACCCGCCTTAGCATCATGCGGGACGGTCAACCCAATAGACAACATTAAGTTATGGATACATAAAACCAGTACACTCGCGCATGGCGCATATAACATATGCCCACGCAGGTTCTTAACATGGTGCGCTCGCGCAGGGCGCACTTAACATGCCCGCGCTGATTCTAACATGGCGCGCTCGCGCACGGCGCATATAACAAATGCCCGCGCTGATTCTAACATGGCGCGCTTAATATTTACAATCACCTAATTATTAGGTTGATTACTTAGTTTATAGGATTGGGAAATTACCGGGTGTCACATTGGCATTTCATCATAGGCATCAATCTTGGTGGCAATGTGACGCGGAAGACGCTGTGAAAAGCAAATTTCAAATATACTTGTTAATAATAAAGAAATTTAAAAATTCAATTTACCAATTTCTTGGTGACGTTCATGTGGAAGACGATTTTAGAGTCATCATCTTGCTCATCAAGATGAATTGGGTTTTGGGAGAAACTACCTTGATTGCTTAATTGATAGTTGAGAAATAGCTAATTTGGACCAGGAAGGATAAATTCTATGCCATCTTCATGAAAGACATTAATATGAAATGTCTTATCTAATATGATTTCAAACACAACAAATGAACCACCTTTCAAATTGGTTTGTTTAAAAACCTCAATCCATCCATCCTCTAGCCTACAACCCATTCCATCCCAAAGACATGAAACTTTAAACATATATCTATCTGGAGCAATAAGCTCGAAAAGCATATTCATGTAATTGTCACCAAATTCTTGAATCACATACCACTCAGGGAAATCCTATTAAACATATTAACTAAAAGAGATTTGAATTTGGAAACAATCATTAAAAACAGAAATTAAAACTTACCAAGTAATGGACATGTCGTTTTCTGACTGGAATGCATAACATTGTACCGGATTGATCATTTACGTTTCTTTTGAAAGTAAACATGTTCAACATAGATGTTGACTTAACCTCAAAAACAAAATATGTTCCAGCTTGTATACAACATTCTCTGATTAATTCAGTCCAACCGGTTCCAAAATAAAAGTCATCAAGTACTTTGATTATAGCAACAGAAAACGTTCTACCACTTTGATAATAAATCAAACAACAGCCGGTATTCGCTTTCATGACAGCAAACATTGGTTGAACAGCTTTAGGAATGAGCTATAAGTAATACAAAAAATGTTCTTAGAATGTATATGTTGCAAAACTGTAAAATGTTTCATAAAAAAAAAATTAACCAGATAACATTAACATACCATCCTACTCGCGGAATCGCTGTCGATATCTACCAGGAACTTAACTCCATTACTGAGACGTGGCATTTTTATGTTCTTACCAGGATAAGCGATGTCTACGAATTACAGTAAAGCGAAGTAGAAGTCGATTTAGGGTTTTGAAGTTAAAAGGGTTTTGAATTTTGGTTTTATTTATTTCTACACATTTAATTATTTATATATTTTGGTTTTTTGTTTTATAACTTTTAAAAAAAATAGTATAAAAACATAATCTTACTTTTAGTTTTTTTTACTAACATTCCGGTATTAAATTTCGTTAAAAGTTGAGTTCGTTTAATAAATCGTATTTTTTAAATAAATTTGAAATTTTATCCATTATTGAAGTATTATCTTAACCGTTAGTAAGATTTTCTGGATAAGATTTACAACTTCGTAATAGAGAGGCTCATAACATTCTAGTGTTATCATTATCATATGTAGTTTTGTATCATTATCATCTTCTAGGTTATCATCATCACCATATGTGTTACGATGATGATCAACATCATAAAGTTATTATCGTTATCATGTATTATAGTGGTTATCATCATCATAATCATCGATCACCATCACCATGAAACGACATCATCATCAGACGTGCGGGTAATCAACGTGGTCATTGTATAGGCTATCGTAGTCGGTGTTGATCATACGGGTAACATATATCTCGCTATCAGTGTCGTCATCATCGTCACACATCTCCATCATCATCATCATCATCCGATTGCCATGTACGGGATGTAGTCAGCATCGTATGGGTTATCGTAAACAAAACGCCCAATATTAGCGATCACTGTCGGCACCATCTTATGAATTGTTGTCGTCATCAAACGACATCATCAGTCGTACATGCTACCTTCAGTATGACCATCGTATACGTTATCATGGTAGCCGTCGATCATACGGGTTACATGTCATTAAACATCAGTGTCACCATCATCATCAACATATATATACATATATATGTGTGTGTGTGTGTGTGTGCGTGCGCTTGTGTGGCGTATTGTCATATAGGTACATATAATTGGTCCTCATCATATATATGTGTGATCATCATCATAGACGTCATGCTCGTCGTACGAGCTACAGTCGCCATCATATGGGTTGGCGTAAGCAAACCGTATATATAGGTTAGCCGCATCAATATAATAACCACCACCAACCCAGGTAGTTATATTAGCATCGTCTCGTCATAATTGGGCCAATCATCATGGTTATCATACGGGATAGCACCGTCATTGTCTCATGTATTACATATCCGCAATCATACTACACACCACCGCCCACATTCGCCACAACGACCCCCAGCACCAACCACTAACCACACTCCACCACCACCCACTAATATTATATATAAATATATATACATTTATTTATACCCATCCACCACAACCACCCACTACCCACCACCACCACCACCACCCACCCACCCACCCACCACCATCACCACCACCGACATCCGCTACCACCACCCACTGCCCACTGCCCACCACCCACCACCACACATCCACCACCACGAACCACCGCACCTCCGCCACCGTCCACCACCATCATTACCACCTGAACCCACCACCACCCACTATATATATATATATATATATATATATATATATATATATATATATATATATATATATATATATATTGCTACTATAAAATACTAACCGTACGATTAAAATTTAAAAAGCAAGCGCCTTCTTTTAAAAGGGTCAAATAACTACCCTCGTAAGTCACCCATCTACTTCTGGAACGTGGATAAGTAAGTCAAAATTCCTAAAAACCGTCGACGATTCGTTTCTACTGTGAAGCACAAGCACAAGCACAAGCTCGAGTGGTTTAATTATTCTTGAACGGAACCAAAATGAAGAACCCTAACTCATCTACTTCTGGAACGGAACCAAGGATGAAGCAAAAGCACGATAGGTCTCAGAATGAAGATGGAACATGTGTTACTTTATGATTTTTTTAATGTTTTAGGTTTACTTAATCTTAAAATATAAGCATTTGTTTGAATCTTCTTATGTATTAATGTGTTTGATAAGCGTGTTGTTATTGTAATACATATCCTTGTTTTTTTTAAATCTATGTATAATATTAAAGCATGTTATATGCGTATGATTAGCGTGTTATGGCTTTGGTATGAGAATTTATCATTGTGATGTTTGATAAGAGTTTTCCGTTTCCTTGTGATTCGTGTTGTTATCCCCTACCCCCGTGTTTTATTGTATATATGTGATTCAGTTGTCGAAAAAACAAGACTGATAAAAGGAAGACTAAAAAAGTTGCTCCGGTGGGGAAAACAAAACATGTTGTGGAAGCAGACTCTGATTCAGACTTTGACACAAAAATCGACAGGTTGTTGTCAAAGCTGAAACAGGTGGAACACAGCACCTCTGGCCCGGACTTTCAACGTCTGAAAAAGACAGCCATTAAAGAAAAGAAGCCAGCCGAGAGGGGACAACCTTTTGTTGAATTTGTAGAAAAAAATTGATGAATAGGTGTGCACCTATCAATATCGTTGATGCAGTGAAGGCAATGACCATTGCTTAAAAAACTTGTGTAGAAGAAATGGGTTTCGGGTCAATGTTAAGACTTCAAGTAACCCAAACTCCAACAACTTTGGGATATTGGTTGCTCATGAACTATAATAACCGTTTAAATGAATTGAACATTGGGAGCGGTGTTATTAAGATAACACCACAAAAAGTACATGAAGTGTTGGGGATACCAATGGGTAAGATTCCTGTTTTAGGCAAGAGTAGACCAAGATTGGGGGAAAATGTTACTACAGATTTGTTCAAAAATCAATTCCCGACAAATGCAAGAATAAGTATAAAGCATGTGAAAGACAAACTGGCCGCGGATCAAGGAGTTGGTGAACTGTTTAAGATTAATTTCATTGTGTTGGTCAACACCTGTATAGGATTTGGAACAAAATCAACAACAGTCAATCTACGATTCATCGCCGCAATTAATAAAACCTCGGATATTCCAAATATGGATTGGTGCAGCTATGTTATTTAAAACTTGAAAACGACAAAGGAATAATGGAGAGGTATCAACGTTCAATACAACGATCCGATGACCTTCCTTGTGATGCTTTACACGCATGAATACAAGAAAAAATATGGTCCATTTGGTACTCCCATCACAACGCCTGCAGTCAACCACATAACAACAACTACTCTTAATAAGATGGAAAAATACTTGGAGAATAATGGTCCTCCCTTAGAAGAAGATGCTACTGAGGTTGCTTGTAACATCCTACTTTTGGTTATAATAATAAAATAAATTTCGTTCATTTCATAGTGGGTCGTTATCGGTTTAGATGAATAGAATACGAGTTGGTCTAGTGTTGGGTGAATGGATATGGGTTATGGACTTGGGTATGAAAGAAAGAAGGAAAGACCATGGGCTTAAGCCCATGATCCCTAAATATATAAACCATAATCACCATTAATTCCCTCATTTTACACATATTCCATACACCACCAAAACACACACTTAAGCTCTCTCTCTCTCTCTAGCCGAAACATAGAAGAAGAACCGATCCCGATCCAAGGTATGATAGTACGATATTGTATGAGCTTAAACCCATTGTATATAATCACAAAACGACGAGCCGACACCGTTACATCGTTAAGGTCACGAGATTCGGGTGGAATCGGGTATAAACCGAACCTAAGATGAGCTTAGGGGTCACCCTAGCTTAGATCTGGGACGAAAAACGATGAAAAACGGTGTAAAACGGTGAAAATACGTTTTTCCGGTGAGTTTTACGGTATTCCGGCAATGGCGGCGCCGGAAAAACGTGTACGAGGTTGTCACGGAATGTTCTGACATTCCCTATACTAACCCTAGTTCGCTATGGAAACCTAACAAATTAAAAGGTGATTCGTTAGTTGATTCGTATAAGGGGGCATAACGAACTAGCTCTAGTTCGTGTCTGATTCGTTAAGGGAAAGGGTAACGAATTACCCTTGATTTGTGATAGTTAGTTCGTTAAAAGAAATAACGAATTAGAAAGTCCCATTCGCTACTTGAACCAGTTCGCTAAAATAAGCCAATTCGTTATGAACCAGTAACGAATTAGAAATTTAACAGAATGACAATAACAGTCCCTGGACTTAGAAAAGAATGATTTAATTACAAAGAAGCCCTTGGACTTTTAGTAGCAAATTATTTTAATGGATCAAAATCCTAATGGAAATTGTGTTAAGATAGTTAATGAAAATAAAATTTTTCCAAGCTGACCTGGCAGCTTAACCCCAGCCAGGGGCTCCGCCCCTTGGACCCCGCTAGGGGCTGCTGCCACTAGAACTTCGGATATTGCATGTGCCGTCAAGTGTTAGTTAAAGGTATGATTGATATGTATGATTTATGAATGACGTATGTATGAATATGTATGATGTATGAACAATGTATGTATGAAATGTTGATGGTACGTGAACGCTCTTCGGAGATTGCACATATTGTCAAGGAAAGTATGTAAATGACAGGTATGTTATAGTAGCACGAATGTAAGGAACTGACCCTAATAATGTCTGCGAATGAAGGGAACCGACCCTAATAGTATCGGCGAATGTAGGGAACCGACCCTAACAATATCGGCAAACGTAGGGGACCGACCCTAATAATATCGGCGAAGGTTATAGAGTGGAATTCTCTTTAAAACGTATATGTATGAATGAAAGTATGTAAGTAATGTAAGTAAGTGTGTAAGAAGATATGTAGGTATGTACCTCCGGGTGCATATGCTAGTATGTGAATGTGTTGTATGTCTTCTGATTAACTATAACTCACTCAGCGTAGCTGACTTTTAGTATGCACGCGGGCGAGTAGAATGGGATTAAAGTAAGAAAAGAAAGAAGATGCCAGTACGAGAATGCCATGTGTCACTCAAGCAAGCTAAGTAAAGGTAAAGTATGTGATTAAATTCACATGTAAAGTAGAATAATGAATAAATGTTTGCATAGTAGCTAAATAAAGAATGTATGAATGCTAGCTTAATTGCTAGGGATAGGGTACGTGATGATAGGAACTGTTTGATTGTCTAACTGTTAGAAATAGAACTAGCACAAATAGACTCATAAGAGGAAGTGTATAGGATACGGAAAGTAACGTGATCAGCTAATCACAGCTGGCCACTGTTATTACCTGTTAGCCTTACTATTCTTGTACTAAATGGTTCCTTAAGTGATGATGTTTGTGTTTCCTTATAGAATACGAATGGCTGGAGCTAAGAAAGCTGCTGGAAAATGAGGGCGTACAGGACGTCTTGGTAGGCCACGTGTTGCCCGAGAGCCGTCAGTAGAGGCCGCTACTAACAATGAAGGCGAAGGAAGTGCAGCCGGTGGAAATCCGAGTAACAACGAAGGGTATCAACTTGACCATGCTGTTCAAGTTGCCATTGCTCAAGCAGTAGCAGCTGCTGCGAAGAACTGGAATGCTGAAGGGTCTGCTGGAGGCCGTGAAAGAACCGCTAAAAGGGCGGAAGGAGATAATAAGAAAAAAATGAAGGGGAGGGGGAAGAATCAAGCGTGGTTAAGTCAGTGAATGTTGATAACAAGAAAAGGGGCCGAGGTGGGTGCAACTATAAGTCTTTCAAAGGCTGTGATCCACCAAAGCTAACTGGCTTGGAAGACGCAATCGCTACTCTCCAATGGATAACTGCAATGGACAAAATTATCCGAATTAGCGAATGCCGTCCCGACCAAGCTGTGGGGTATGCTACCCAATCATTCGGTGAGGAGGCGATGTACTGGTGGGAGACAATTGAGCAAATGAAGAGTCGAGAAGAGATCAAGGCCTTGGGATGGGACGATATGAAGGAGTTAGTGATGAAACGATTTTGTGCTGATGCAGAGATAGAGAAGGTTGAGATGAAGTTTTTGAGTCTGAAGGCGGGTAAGATGACGCACCGAGAATACCTCACTGAATTCAACCGTCTGTCAAGGTTGGTGCCAGACATGGTGAACACCGAGGCCAAGCGGATCAAATGCTACCTCAGGGGACTGCCACAGAATGTTCGTGTCTTGGTCAAGGCTGGTAGACCAGGTACTTTTGATTCTGCTGTGGGGCTCGCGAAAACGGTTTATGAGGACTTGACATATGAGGTGGCTATGGATGAGAAGAAGGAGAAGAAGTGGGTCGCGCCTGCCAAACGACCTGGTAGTCAGATGTGGAATCCCAAGAACAAGCAACCGAGAGTGTGGGAGAAAAGGTCATGTAGGACGTGCGGAAAGATGCACGTTGGAGAGTGCAAGTGGGGCACTGGGTCTGAGGTGTGCCGCAAGTGTTGGAAGTCCCATAGTGGGGAGTGTAGATCAGGGTAAAATGCCTGATACAAATGTGGTAAGATGGGGCACTTTGCCCAAGATTGCTATGCATAGCCCGCGTGTTATAAGTGCGGACAGACAGGTCACTTGGCGAGGACTTGTACGAGTGGTGAAGCGGGAGGGAGTGAGAAGAAAGATGCTGATCAAGCGAGGCCGAGAACAAGAGCCTACATGCTGACCCGGGAACAAGCTAGACAGGTTCCTGATGTTGCGGCCGGAACGTTCCTAGTAAACGGTATTTGTGCTTCAATATTATTTGATTCGGGTGCGAATAGAAGTTTTATAGCTACGACATTTAGTAAACTAGCTAAAATGAAACGTTGCCGAGTGTCTGAGACCTTCATAGTAGAAACCGCTAGTGAGACCTCGGTGAAAGTAACGAAAATGGTTAAGGACTGTAAGATATAATTATATGGACATGAGTTCCCTGTTACCTTGTACGTTATGACCTTAGGAGGGTTCGATGTGGTTTTGGGAATGGATTGGTTGTCTGAGTACAAAGCTCAGATAATGTGTAAGAGTAGGATAATAAGGTTAAGGTCCTTGGATGGTAGTGCGGTGACGTTTTATGGTGATAAGGAAAGTTACGGGATTAATGTCATTTCGATGATAAAAGCCGAGGGTTTGTTAAGGCGAGGGTGCGGTGCCTATCTGGCGTATGTTGTCAACGCTATGGCCAAGACAAAAGAATTGAGAGATGTTCCTATGGTGTGCGACTACCAGAAGTATTCCCAAAGGATCCTCCGGGGTTGCCACCGGAGCGCGAGATAGAATTCCAGATAGACTTAGTACCAGGAGCCCAACCTGTCGCGAAAGCGCCTTACCGTCTAGCACCGTCAGAGATGAAAGAACTGATGTCCCAACTGCAAGAACTCCTCGACAAGGGTTTTATTAGACCAAGTGTTTCCCCGTGGGGCGCACCCGTATTATTCGTGAAGAAGAAGGATGGAAGTAAGAGAATGTGCATAGACTATTGTGAGGTGAACAAGCTTACTGTAAAGAATAGATATCCTTTGCCAAGGATTGATGATCTGTTTGACCAACTGCAAGGTTCAAGTTGGTTCTCACGAATAGATCTCAGATCAGGCTATCATCAGCTGAAGGTGAAGGAGGCAGACATCCCTAAGACAGCGTTTCGAACGCAGTATGGACACTACGAGTTCCTCGTGATGTCATTCAGACTAACAAATGCTCCCGCAGCATTTATGGACATGATGAATAGGGTGTGTCGGCCAATGTTGGATAAGTCAGTTATTGTCTTCATCGACGATATATTGATCTATTCAAAGAGCAAATCTGATCATGCTGAGCATCTGAAAGAGGTGTTAGAGACTTTGAAGAAAGAGAAGTTGTACGCTAAGTTTTCAAAATGCGCATTCTGGTTGCGAGAAGTGCAATTTCTAGGTCACATGATAAATCCTGAAGGAATTATGGTGGACCCAGCTAAGATTGAAGAGATAACCAACTGGAAGACTCCAAATAATCCGACTGATATACGAAGCTTCCTAGGGTTAGCTGGCTACTATAGGATATTCATCGAAGTTTTCTCCAAGATAGCCGCACCGTTGACCTGTATGACCCGAAAGTCGATAGTATTGAGTTGGGGAAAGTTCCAAGAAGAGGCTTTTCAAGAGTTAAAGAAGAGACTCACGCAAGCCCCAATCCTTGCTTTGCCCGATGGTGACGAGGACTTGGTGGTTTGTACTGATGCTTCGCATCGTGGATTAGGTTTTGATGCAATGAGGAAAGGTGATAGCTTACGCGTCTAGATAGTTGAAGGTCCATGAGAGTACTTATCCGACGCATGATTTAGAGCTAGCAGCAGTAGTGCATGACTTAAAGATATGGAGGCATTACCTGTATGGTACTAAGTGTACTATCTACACGGATCATAAGAGTTTAAAGTATTTCTTCGAGCAGAAGGAATTGAACATGAGGCAGAGAAGATGGTTAGAATTGATAAAGGATTACGACTGCGATATTAAGTACTACCCTGGTAAAGCTAACGTGGTCGCTGATGCGCTAAGAAGTAAGAATGAGGAAGTCATTGCAACAGTAAAGTCATATCAGCTAATTATGAACTCAAGCTTATTTGAAGAAATCATCAAGGTGCAGTCTGAAGTGATGGTAGATGAAGGGCTAGTAAAGAAAGAAAGGATTATTGGTAAGCAAGACGAGTTGATGGAAAACACGCATGGTGTTAGGACTAGGTTTGACCGCATATGGATTCCACGCCATGGAGATCTCAGAGGTCGTATCTTAGATGCAGCTCATAAGTCAAGATATTCGATTCATCCAGGAGCTACGAAGATGTACCAAGATTTGAAGAGAGACTATTGGTGGCCAGGAATGAAGAATGATGTAGTAGATTATGTTAGTAGGTGCTTAACTTGTTTGCAAGTCAAGGCAGAGCATCAGAAGCCTTATGGGAAGATGCAACCTTTAGAGATACCGGAATGGAAATGGGAACACATCACCATGGATTTCATAACTAAGCTACCTCGTACAGCTAAGCATCATGATAGCATCTGGGTGGTTGTGGACCGTTTGACCAAGAGTGCTCACTTTCTGCCTATACGAGAGGCCATCTCGTCAGAGACGTTATCGATCGTGTCTGATAGAGATACTCGTTTTACTTCGAGGTTTTGGAAGAAGTTACATGAAGCTATGGGAACAAGATTGAACATCAGTACGGCGTATCATCCTCAAACAGATGGACAGTCTGAAAGGACGATCCAAACCCTTGAGGATATGCTACGTGCTTGTGTTTTGGACTTTGGAGGGAGTTGGGACGATTATCTGCATCTGGCAGAGTTCTCTTACAACAACAGCTACTATTCAAGTATTGGGATGCCACCGTTCGAGATGTTGTATGGAAGACGTTGTAGAACTCCAGTATGCTGGGGAGAGATTGGTCAGAAGGAGATGTGAAGCCTAGAATTTGTGCAAGAAACCTCCTCAAGGTTCGATCAGATCAAAGCAAGAATGAAAGCTGCTCAAGACAGACAGAAGTCGTATGCCGATAAGCGGCGACTACCAATTGAGTTTAAAGTTGGTGACAATGTGATGCTCAAGGTCTCGCCTTGGAAAGGAATTATTCGTTTTAAGAAGAGAGGAAAGTTGAGTCCGAGGTACATTGGATCGTTTAAGATTTTAGATCGTGTGGGGGAAGTAGCTTATAAGCTGGATTTACCCGGTGAGTTTGAAGGAATTCATTCAACCTTCCATGTTTCTCATCTAAGGAAGTGTCTAGCTGATGGCACGTCTCAAGTGCCATTGATGGACATTGAAGTTGATGAACAGTTGAACTACATTGAGCAACTGATAGGGATTGTTGATCGCAAAGAGAAGCAACTTCGTCACAAGGTCATACCCTTGGTGAAAGTGATATGGAAACATCGCAAGGGATCATATGCTACTTGGGAAGCTGAGGATGAAATGCGCAAGTTTTACCCGAACTTGTTTATGTAATAGTTAGGTTTCGGGGATAAAACCTCATTAAGGAGGGAAGACTTGTAACATCCTACTATTGGTTATAATAATAAAATAAATTTCGTTCATTTCATAGTGGGTCGTTATCGGTTTAGATGAATAGAATACGAGTTGGTCTAGTTTTGGGTGAATGAATATGGGTTATGGACTTGGGTATGAAAGAAAGAAGGAAAGACCATGGGCTTAAGCCCATGATCCCTAAATATATAAACCATAATCACCATTAATTCCCTCATTTTACACATATTCCATACACCACCAAAACACACACTTAATCTCTCTCTCTCTCTAGTCTCTCTCTCTAGCCGAAACATAGAAGAAGAACTGATCCCGATCCAAGGTATGATAGTACGTATTGTATGAGCTTAAACCAGTTGTATATAATCACAAAACGACAAGCCGAAACCATTACATCGTTAAAGTCACGAGATTCGGGTGGAATCGGATATAAACCGAACCTAATATGAGCTTATGGGTCACCCTAGCTCAGATCTGGGACGAAAAACGATGAAAAACGGTGAAAATACGTTTTTCCGGTGAATTTTACGATATTCCGGCAATGGCGGCGCCGGAAAGGCGGCGCCGGAAAAATGTGTATGAGGTTGTCACGGAATGTTCTGACATTCTCTGACCTAAATCTAGTTCTCTATGGAAACCTAACGAATTAAAAGGTGATTCGTTAGTTGATTCGTATAAGGGGGGCATAACGAACTAGCTCTAGTTCGTGTCTTATTCGTTAAGGGAAAGGGTAACGAATTACCCTTGATTCGTGATAGTTAGTTCGTTAAAAGAAATAACGAATTAGAAAGTCCAATTCGCTACTTGAACCAGTTCGCTAAGATAAGCCAATTCGTTATGAACCAGTAACGAATTAGAAGTTTAACATAATGACAATAACAGTCCCTGGACTTAGAAAAAATGATTTAATTACAAAGAAGCCCTTGGACTTTAAGTAGCAAATTATTTAATGGTTCAAAATCCTAATGGAAAATGTGTTAAGGCAGTTAATGAAAACTCCAGCCAGGGGCTCCGCCCCTTGGATCCCGCTAGGGGCTGCCGCCTCTAGAACCCCGCTGCCAGGGGCGCTGCCCCCGGACCCCTATTCGGTGAGGTTAATAATTAAACTAGAAAGACGATATGTGTAGTGATAGTTTATTGATACGTATAATTATTATACAGTTAGTCGTGCACAGCTCAAGAGGGGAATAACTGCAAACGGTGAACGCAACCGCATTGAGGTGAGTTTCTAGCCCCACTTCCTTGTTATGTTTTCGGGGCTATGTGCATACTCGATGTGATAGTCAATACGCTTACCTTAGGTGGTAAGTGTATGCCTTGTATGATTTAATATGACGATTGCTTGACGGTGCGTGAACGATCTTCGGATATTGCATGTGCCGTCAAGTGTTTGTTAAAGGTATGATTGATATGTATGATGTATGAATGACGTATGTATGAATATGTATGATGTATGAACAATGTATGTATGAAATGTTGATGGTACGTGAACGCTCTTCGGAGATTGCACATATTGTCAAGGAAAGTATGTAAATGACAGGTATGTTATAGTAGCACGAATGTAAGGAACCGACCCTAATAATGTCGGCGAATGAAGGGAACCGACCCTAATAGTATCGGCGAATGTAGGGAACCGACCCTAATAATATCGGCGAACGTAGGGGACCGACCCTAATAATATCGGCGAAGGTTATAGGGCGGAATGCTCTTTAAAACGTATATGTATGAATGAAAGTATGTAAGTATTGTAAGTAAGTGTGTAAGAAGATATGAAGGTATGTACCTCCGGGTCCATATGCTAGTATGTGAATGTATTGTATGTCGTCTGATTAACTAGAACTCACTCAGCGTAGCTGACTTTTAGTATGCACGCAGGCGAGTAGAATGAGGCAACTTGCTTGAGGGGAAGCACATGGCATGGATTTAAAGACACTGGCATCTCAATGAAGTGTTACGTTATGATGTTTTAAAAGACAATGTTTTATGTTTAAATACTTTGAATGCCCATTAAGACAAGAAAGGATGGTTATGTAATTTAATGGTTTGAATGTTTCAATATTCCGCGAATGTTTTTTATTAACTCTGATATTATGAACTGCGTTTATGAGTAAATCCAACGTTAAAGTGAGGCACCGGTAACGGGGCCTTACGTTGTTGCTGCTGCTGCTGTGACGTTTAGTGTTGACGGGAAAGGGATTGATGCGGCTGCTATTGCTGTGACCGTTAGTGCTGCCGGGAAGGGACTTGATGATACTGCTGATGCTGCTGTTGCTGATACTGCTGCTGTGACAGTTAGTGTTGCCGGGAAGAGGCTTGATGAGACTGCTGCTGCTACCGCTGCTGTGACGGTTAGTGCTGCCGGTAAGCCTGGAGTTGAAGAAAACACTGCAGCTGAGGTGAAACATGAACATGGTATTAAACTTGTTATTTTCTTCTAAAAAACTCTCATATCTCTTATCTCTACATGCATTTTATGTAATACAACATTATATGTAATTAAAAAACAGATGGTCAAAGTGCATCTGAAACAGATAATGCCGATCAAACAGCTGAACAAGATTTGGATGATTATGTAAGCTATTATTCATCTTTAAGTTTGCAAATGCCTATCGTGCTTGTTGACTATTATTTAACTCCATTACAACTGGCTGGGATAAATTGAAAATGTTTTTGAATTAACAATAACTATATTTTCTTTTTACAGTCTTGGAATAAGGCAATGGATAACAAGTTGAAGAAATTTGATAAAATTTGCTCCGAGATCAACGAGTTGGTCCGTCAAGGAAAGGATAGACATCCATCAAATGAGAATATCTTTGCTAGATGTAGTGAATGGGAAAACAGATTCACTAATAATGTGGTCCCTAAAACACAAGATTCTGATGTTGTTGGTGGTGGTCCAGTGGCTGCTCAGAAAGGTATTTGGGCTAAATTAATTATTAGTATAATTAAAACGCTCTTAAAACACTTATGCTGTTATTTTAAACTTATTACATCTGTGTGATGCAGTTGATTCAGATGTTGGTGTTGGTGGTCCAGTGGCTGCTCAGAAAGGTATTTAGGCTAAATTAATTATTAGTATAATTAAAACACTCTTAAAACACTTATGTTGTTATTTTAAACTAATTACATCTGCGTGATGCAGTTGATTCAGATGTTGGTGTTGGTGGTCCAGTGGCTGCTCAGAAAGGTATATCATATATGTTACAATTATTTTCAGTCAGATTTAATGTGAGTTGTTTTATGTTTAATAGTTGACACCGGATTGTCAACAAGTGATAGCCCAGATACACTGAACTCTCCATATCTTCTGAGAGAGGTTGACGTATCCACTGGTGTCACGGAAGATGAAGAAATAATTTCAGAGTATATATTTTTTTTTCTTGGAGACATTTGGGAGGAGGTCTACAAGTTTACTCACACAGAATCGTTCAAGGTGGTCTGTGAAAGTTTCTGTCCTGGCATTTATATAGCCGCCAATGCAATGGATGCATTCAGCTATGTAATGAACTATGAAGAAAAGAAAAAATCTGCAGCATCACCGTTTAGATTCTTTGCTTCAAGCAATGTGCTGGTACAAATTAATCTATTTTGTTTGCACTATTAGAAAATGCACAATAAACGCTTTAATCATCTGCATTTTAATTATTATACAGACAAGTGACCATTATTCTGAGTCAAGGGGTTTCACAGACAAAGAAAGACTGGATGTGTTTTCAGACAACATCGAAAGATAAATGGCAAGGAGTGGAATTCTATCACTCAAGGAGGTTGCTATAGTGCTCGTGCCAATAGTACAACGCGATCATTTCTTTGTGGTTACCTTCAATCTTCAAACAGGAGTGATAGAATCCTTGACAACGGTGCAAATCAAGAAATACCAGCTGATGCAAAGTTTAAAAGCTTAGAAGACAAATCAAAAGCAATTAGAGAGAATTTTGAAGAAAGATACGGAAAGACTCCTGATATACTAGTAAACATATATACCTTTAACCCAAAAAACATACATACCTGTTATAAAAATTGTCAAAATACTTAAATTGCTTTCTATTTTGTGTAGAGAAACGTTTTTTGCATGTATCTTAAAACAATCAAACACCCCATTACTCAGCAAATCCAAGTAGCAACAATCAATAGATTGAAGATGAGATGGAGAACAAAAAGTAATGAAATAGATTGTGGTATTTTTGCTATGAGACACATGGAGAAATATGATGGGAAGAGACCATGGGGGTGTAATCTCCGAAAGGAAGGCCCTGAACAACAAAGACAGCTAAAAGGGTTGAGGTTAAAGTATTTGGGCAAAATCCTCCTCTCGGATACAAACCAACACAGATATACTCTTATCAAGAATGCACTGCTATTCCATGAAAATGACGACACTCGTTTAACCGGAGAAGAGTTGATTGATGAACTTAAGGAAAGGCAACAAAAAGTTTGAATGATTTCATGTTATGTACTTTAAGATACTTGTTATGATATGGACTTATGGAGATCTCTAGTCTTCTATTATCAGTTTGTAATGCACTTTAAGATAATAGTTACACGTTGAATCAATGTTTTAACACAAACATAAAAATTTTATTATTACCAAAACACACATATAAACACACCATCACAAACATACAAATTTTATTACTACTAATCTCTGAGTGACATAAGAAACTTCAACTTCAATTCCATTGAACAATTCAGTTCAAGAATTGCCTCGCCCAAAAGTTTTAACTCGTCAAGCTCTCTCTGTCCTACATCAACCATAAACAAAACAGCAAGATCTCGGATACAACTAGCGGGCATCCGAGTAAGAACTTTTGTAATGAGATCCATGGCATCCAAGCTGTTGCTAGTCTTTACAAATTCTTCAGTAGGTGTTTCCCAACAAGCTTTATCTACCTCGTTTTGAGCCTCAATTCACCTTCTGAGGGCAGCCTTGTAGGATCTGTATGATGATGATGACGAGCAATCCATTATTAACTAAAAAAAATAATTTAAAATTATGTAGGTATATGAGTTTCACAAATGTGGTGTAGGTATATATAACCAAAAGGCTCACAGACAAAACAAAAGGGTGTCCCACGCATGGGAAACGCACACGGACGAATAGTAATTCTGTAATAAAAAACAAAAGGGTGTCCCAAGCTTGGGAAATGAACCGGACGAATAGTAACTGTATTAAAAAAACAAAAGGGTGTCCCACGCTTGGGAAACGCAACAACTTGTCTCATGTGTTTTTGTTTACTCTAGAGATTACTTGCATTTATATCACCTGTCAGAATTAATTGATCACAATTATACGTCACCTGTCAAAAATGCCGGGAAAAATATTATGGTAATGTAGGTTCCCTAGACGGATCACACGAGATATCCCGATATACACAGGTGCGGAATCCCTGTGTAGATCGTTATGGACGTAGAACACAAGCTCACAAACACACGAACACGATACGAACAAACACACGTTATATTAATAACTCGAACCGTGATACTTACAGACTCTCGACCTCACGTCACTCGACTCACTGAATTACAAGTAAACTGAACTACACGATCTACTTATCAACTCTCAAACAGTAGACCGTAGCCTATATAAATACACGACAACTTCGCCTCAGGCGAAGTTGTCTATAACTTCGCTCGTTCAACAAGTTCGCCTAGGCGAACTTGTCAACAACTTCGCTTGGTTAACAAGTTCGCCTAAGCGAACTTGTCAACAACTTCGCTTTAACAAACAAATATACAAACAATATTACAGACTCGATTACAGACATTAGACATATGAACTACTGACATCTATGCACCAACAGGTAATGATAGCCTACATTAAAGTTAAGCTATATCTTACTAGATCTTACTATATCTTACTACAAATCAATAACTACATTAAGTTTGGTTATTCAATCACACTAACAGTTTCAGAAAGATAATAAAAATGAATTCTTCTGAGAAAACTGTGAAGGCCATAGTGAAAAAAACGATGGATTTTCAGAAAGAGAAAGACGACTCTTTGTTGAAGAAAGTCGAAGTGATTAAGGATACACTCGCTTGGGAAAAAACAAACACCTTCCAATCCTGTAACCTCATGTTGTGGGAAGACGACATTGAGTTTCGAGCAATGGTTGCTGATTATCAGCAACAACAGTCTGAATGCTACGACTCAGTGTGTGAGACCCTGGTTGACACCATAACTACGGTGTCAACCAACATGAGTTTTTAGGAGATGGGGGCGGAGACTGTGGACAAGGCGGAGTGATGGTGATGTTAGCTTCTCTCTTTTTGGTTTTTTTGAGATGCATTGTAATTAATGGTACTTTTTGTAAGGCATCTTTTGATGAATGGTAAATATATGGATTATCTTAAAATGCTTTATGTATTGTAATTAATGGTACTTTTTGTGATGCATATTTTGATGAATGGTAAATATGGATTAATGGTTCTCATCTTTCTTTGTTAAAAATGCGTGTAATCAATTAGCTTAAAATATGTTATATATTTGTTCAAAAGAGTCTATTACGCTTGCAACACGCTACTGTACAAAGACATATATAAATATCCTAAAACGCTGGTAACACGCATGTGTACAACAAGTCCTTTCAAAACCCTCCTATATATAAATACTTATATATCTAGTTTTGTTTTCAATAAAAACTCCTTTTTCACCATGGAAGAAACCTTATCGCGGACCACAACATCCAGTAACAATCGATCTCAGGTTTATTGTTTTTGTGGTCAAGAAGCCATTCTAAGAACATCGAGGACCACCAAAAATCCAGGTCGGAGGTTCTACAATTGTGCATCTCAGTTTAGTGAAATTGCAAATAAAGTTGGAATTCATCTACAATTGTTGACCCTAAACTCTATATTTTTTAACTTAGGGAAAAAAATGTGATTTCTTTACATGGTCTGATTGTGTTTCGTCCACAAGATCTGATGTGTGCACAAAATGTACAGACACAATTCCTATCTTGATAAGGGCAAATAAGTCATTAGAGGATCAACTTGCAAGGAGTGTAGCTTCAAGGATTGAATCAGAAAAAAAAGTGAAGATATTGTATTTTATTTGCTTCTTGTTGTTTTTAGGGCTTTTAATTAGTTTTGTAATTAAAAGCTAAGAAACTTTGTTATGATTTTAGACCAGCTATTATGATGTATTTTTATGCAACTGAAAGCATTTAAAGGCTTAATGAGTAGTTTAGTTTGAGTGTTTCCAAAATCACGCATTAAAAAGAGGTTATTATAATATTTCATTAAAAAGAGGTTATTATCAAAAATCAATAAAAATATGTTCCCTCCTGAGTTTCGAACCCGCGATATTTTCAATCTGTGTTTAATCACAAGCGCCTCAACCGTTTGAGCTACACCCTGAGAACGTAATAGAACCTCTTTTAATATTTATATAACGAAATTTAGAAGTTTAAAATTTCATTTTTACCCGCTAATTAATCGAGTTATCTTCTGGAAGACTCCCAAATCAATTAGTATTGACCAAATAATATCTCACAATCTCACCAAACCCTAATAAATGACCTGCTAGTGTATTTATTGAACTCTCATCAATCTCAATCCTACCAAACAGCTTCATTAATCTCAGGTGAATACCAAATATTTTTGCTTTTAGTTAGTTACATTTATTGGCGTTAATTAGTATATATATATATATATATATATATATATATATATATATATATATATCGTTGAAGACATAGTTAATAAAAAAAATTCTTGGAAGATGGATAAGTTTTGGATGTCAGTAGGCGACATGCAATAAAGCATATAGAGATGGTGTTAAGGCATTTCTACATTTTGCAGTTCGTAATTGCAAGGAGACATCACCACCAATTTCTGTTTCATGTCCATGTGTTCGGTGTTTGAACCACGTATCTCTTAGTGTAGACGAGGTAGAACATCACTTGTACAGGTTTAGAATTGATAAGAATTATACTACTTGGATAAAACATGGAGAAGCCGACACCAACATTCCAACTAATTATGTTGATAATACTGGGTTTGCCTGCACCTGCATTCCAACTAATTATGATAATAATACTGGGTTTGCCTGCACCTGCATTCCAACTAATTATGATAATAATACTGGGTTTGTTGACACCAACATTCCAACAGATGCCTCTGAAACTGTAGAAATGGTAAATGTTACAAAAGACAATTTCAAAGGCGACAAGAAGTATCAACAGTTTCTACAACTACTTGTTGACGCTGAGAAGCCTCTATATAAAGGATGTCTTGACTTCACCAAGTTGTCTGCATTAGTACAACTACTCAACTTGAAGAGCAAGCACGGGATATCTCATAAGTTCGTTGATGAACTTCTGAAATTGTTGAAAAAGATGCTACCTGCAAATAACGAAATGGTAAATAATATGTATGAGGGCAAAAGGATGATGAAGGCAATGGGCTCAGGATACGAAAAGATACATGTGTGTATCAATGACTTCATTATTTACTATAAGGATTACAAGGATTTGGAAGCGTGTCCAGTTTGTAACAAGTCAAGGTGGAAGGTGGATGAGAAGACTAACAAAACTTACATAAACACGCCCGCTAAGGTACTGTGGTACTTTCACATTATTCCACGATTCAAGCGCCTCTTTCAATCAAAGACCACAGCAGAGAATTTAACATGGCACGCCACGAGTACCAATAAACCCGGTGTTTTACGCCACCCATCAGATTCACCAGCATGGAAAGCCATAGATGACAGGTACTCCGATACCATCGGAAGCGATCCAAGAAATCTTCGTCTAGGGATTTGCACTGATGGGGTCGACGTACATAGAGGCAACAGAAACCACAGTGTCTGGCCTGTTTTAGCAGTCATTTACAACCTTCCACCTTGGATGTGCATGAAAAGAAAATTCATCATGCTTTCCTTATTAATATCCGGAGTGCCAGGAAATAATATTGATGTGTTTTTACAGCCTTTAATTGACGATCTAGCATCTTTATTTGAGGTCGGGGAGCCAACATATGATGCATATAAACAAGAAATGTTTACACTACGTGCAGTTGTGTTATGGACAATTAATGATTACCCTGCTCTAGGTACACTATGTGGTTGCCCTTACAGTGGATTCAAAGGTTGTGTGTGTCGGGGTGACACTCAGTGTGTTCGACTTTATCACACAAAGAAGCAGAGTTATGCTGCCCACAGAAGGTATTTATCACATGACCACCCTTTCAGAAAACAAACAAAGACGTTCAATGGAAAAGAGGAGATGAGAATCGCTAAAGAGCCTATGACAGGGGAAGAGATATACGACGAGGTCAAAAACATTAACAATGAATGGGGAAAGGGATCTGAATCCCTAAGTGGGAGTAAGAGGAAAAGGGATAACACAACGCCACACCAATATTGGAAGAAGTTCAACATATGGTACCAATGGCTCAGCTATTGGAAGTATTTACCTGTCCAACATTGTATTGATTTGATGCATGTTGAAAAGAATGTGGCAGAAAGTATTGTCGAGACGTTGCTGAACATTCCCGGTAGGATAAAAGACGGATTGGCAGCTAGAAAGGATTTGGAGTTTTTAGGGATTAAAAAGGAGTTGCAACCGAAAGAAAAAGGCAACAATACAGAACTGCCTGCAGCATGCTTCACATTATCAACGCAAGAAAAAGACATGTTTCTTGAAACATTGTATAAACTGAAGGCTCCATTAGGGAATTGTTCTAACTTCTCTAGTTTGGTGAATGTTAAAGAAAGGAAGCTACAAGGCCATAAATCACATGATTATCACATGCTTATGCAACAGTTAACGCCCCTTGTAATACGGTCCATCATGCCAGAACCAATGAGAAATGCTATAATCAGGCTTTGTTTTTTTTTCAAGTCAATTTTTAGCAAAGAAATCATTGTAGAAGAGCTTGATAAGATGCAGGAAGAGAAAATAGTTACACTGTGCCTGCTGGAGAAGTACTTTCCGCCATCATTTTTTGATGTCATGGTTTACTTAACCGTGCACCTTGTAAGAGAGATAAAATTATGTGGGCCACCATGCTTTCGTTGGATGTATCCCTTTGAAAGGTGTATGAAGGTTATCAAAGGGCATGTGCGAAACAAAACTTATCCAGAAGGGTGCATTGCTGAGGAGAACATTGCGGAAGAAACAATCGAGTTTCTGAGCGAATACCAAAATAAAACATCAAGAGTACTGTTGGCATTCCACATGATAAGCATGATGAGAATGGGGAGACAATTCCTGTCACAGACGTTAAATCAGTTGAAGTTTCTCCTGATCTTTTCAAGAGAGCACATTTCTATGTGCTGCAGAATACGCCTGAAATAGCGCCGTATATCGAGTAAGTATTACTAACATATATACTCTATATTATATATATATATATATATAAATAGGGTGCAGTTACTGTACGCTAATGCCTTAACGTACGGTAGTTACGCGATACGTTCAAAGGCAAAAAACAAAGCTAAAAACCTAAAACACTAAGCAAACGCACCCAAAATTAATATATACATATATATATATATATACATATATATATATACATATACATATATATATATATATACATATATATATATATATACATATATATATATATATATATATATACATATATATATATATATATATATATATATATATATATATTAGTTCGCAATATATTATACTCTTACTTGCAGACAACACAATACCTCTTTGAAAAACCAAATGCCTGGTAAACGACAAGCATTGCTGGAGAATGAGCATACTTTAAAGTTTGGTGACTGATTACGCGACAAGATAGATCAATTTATTAAGTCTTCTATAATTTTTAAAATTCTTTTATAGTTTCTGCAATGTAGGTGAAGAATCTAATCCTTGTAATGAAATTCAGGTTGAAAGAGAGCTAGCGGTCTCCCCAGGTTCTGTATCGAAAATCGTAAAGTGGATTGCACACGGAGCACACCGCAACGTTTACAAATACGACTCTTACGACATCAATGGTTTTGAATTTCGTACAAAATCTCATGATGGTAGAGTTTACCATAACAGCAGGGTTGGTGTAGAGGCGGATGACATGCACATCAAAAAAGACGTGGTGACGTATGGACAAAACTTTTATTTTGGGGTTTTGCAAGATATATGGGTCCTAGATTATCATACTAAAAGAATTCTGGTCTTCATGTGCCAATGGGTTGACCGTAAACATGTCAAACATGATATTCTTGGTTACACGTCGGTCGACCTAAACAAATTTGGCCACAAGGATGATTCGTTCATATTGGCCTCGCAAGCACGCCAGGTGTTTTATGTTCAAGATCAGCTGTATAGAAAAAAGCATGTTGTCCTCATGACTCCACCCAAGAATTATAGGCATTCGTATGACGAGGTCAATGAGGAATTTAGTACGGTAATTTTCCCTCATGAGGGTAATACATTGCCACTTGTACAACCAAATCAACTGCTTCGTAATGAGTCCCCGGATGATTACTAGAGGCCCGGGAAAAAGCCTACAACTATTCGTAATGGAGATTGACACCGATGTCGGGGTTATCGACCCAGCAGTTGTGTTCGTTCGGCTAGTTAGATGTAAATAATGTTTAAATATAGTTGTGATACATGATATCGCCATTCTTTACAATGTACTTATTAATTCAAACTAAAGAAATATTGGTTATTTTAATACTATTATTACTTATACGTACAGGCCGGTTTGTTGAATTCATTTCATCTTCTGGCTATTTTGGTCAATTGGTGTCAAGTTCAAACATACATCATGTTACATCGATAAAAGTCACAATTGACTTGTAGTATACCATAGTAAGATCAATAAAGTCATTACACTCATAACTGACTCGTGCTATATCAAAGTTACATTAATACAAAGAAAGCCCAAAAATGCATCATGTTGTCTAGGGTGATCGGTGATAGTCATCATTTCTCGTCTGATGGTTTTGTTTCTTGCACAACCTCTATTTGGTTATGTTTCAACATACTTTTCAACAGCTGGTTTCCTGCAAAACATTATCAACTCATTTTATAAAAAAAGACCATTATGCCCTTCTTTTCACTAACCTGCATACCAAAATTGTACCCTCCAGACTTTGAAGAAGCCTTTGAACAAATAAAATTCAGTTTTGAAAAACCGCTTCCAAACTCAATGCCATCACCAGTAACCTTAGATTTAAGATTTGGTGATGGCATTGAGTTTTGGAAAGAATTTTATCAAAATCTAAGATATTTGGGAAGTTTAAGATCTGTGGAAACCTTAGATTTTTTCTGCTTGGCCAAGTTTAGAAATCACATAACATATATAGAAGTGTAATAAATTTCAGTCACCAGTTTTATTGCAGTCATTAAAGCCTCTGTTGTTATATAGTTGGTTGTTGAGTGTATAACACACTATAACTGCATACTACCTGTCAAAATGGTTTCCACACACTTTGGAAATGCACAGAAGCTAATTATTTTTGGAAATTAATTACATTATACCTACTACCTGTCCAAAATCTTGGAAATATATTTATGTAATGATAGCCTACATTCAAGTTAATTAAAATAAAAAAAACTAGTAAATCACACGCTTTGTACGCTTTTAATACCTGTCAAAAATCTTTGAAATATATTTATGTAATAATAGCCTACATTCAATTTAATTAAAATAAAAAAAAACTAGTATATCTTACTAGATACGCTACAAATCAGCTGAACTATAATAAATTACTGTCTCAACTACCAAAAATTAAATTTTAGGTCTATTTTGTTATTCAATCACACTAACATTTATTTTAAAGTTAATTTAAAAAAACCACATCCAATACGCTATACATACGCATAAACCAAAATATAATAATAACATTTACAGTTAATAATTAATAACATTTACAATAATAACTCCTAGTTAATAATATCACGTTTTGGAAACGCTCCACGTTCTACAGTTAATAATAACATTTACAATAATAACATTCACATAATATAAGTGATTAGGTATTAAAAAAACAGTCATTAAATTTCAGCCACCAGTTATATATATCACGCTTTGGAAACGCTCCACGCTTTACAATTAATAATAACATTTATAATAATAACATTCACATAATATAAGTGATTATGTATTAAAAAAATTAATATGATTAATCAATTCACATAACATATTAATACCAAAATATAATAACATTTACAATAATAACATTTACATTAATATAAAAAACCAAATTACATAAAACTAACTAGCTCCTAGCATCCGACTCCTTCTCAGAATCTACATCGACATCCATCGTAGACCTCCCTGTAGATTCCGTATCCGAATCTACATCCGGATTCTCTTCTGGAGTATGAGAGGGCATGATCCTCTCATACATGCCATCTGAGGTATAGGTGGAGTCCCTAAGCCTTTCAAGGCGAAGGTTCACCTGACTACGGAATGCCCCATAAACGGACACCGCCTTGAAGTCCTCCAAGTCGTTCAACTCGATGTAGGCCACCTCGATTCCCGGAACTACCATATCAATGCTGAAATAATCAGCAGTTGTGTACCCAAGCCACCTAAGCATTCGGTTAAGTTGTTAGTACGTGAAGGTGTGAGGGTGGACATAGTCCACATACCTCACCCTTCGATTCCTCCGGACAGCGCCGGAAGAAAAGTGGAATTATATGGTGAAAAATGTGGGGTCGTAGTAGATGGGGGCATGAGCACCCGGTGCACGTTCGACCCATGTTGAAGCCATTATCGGAAATTATAATCGGAAGAAAGGTGGATTGTGATTGTGATTGTGGATTGTGATTATGGATTTTGATTGTGATTGTGACTGGTATTTAAACACCATCGGAACTCGGCGGTACATCTCCCTGACAATTTGAATTTGGCGGCACAAGAAACTGTAAAGGCAATGATGACGTCGACACTCGTCAAATCAACGTGTGGCCATTAATTGCGTTTTTGACACGCTTAAACATATTTTAGTGTGACCAATTATCACTTATAGTCACACATAATAAGTGTATCTGTGACAATAAAAAACTTAGAAAAAATAAAACTAACATACTCTTTGGTCACACAACCTCGTATAAGTGGCATTAATTACATTTGGACACACTTAAAAATATTTAAGTGTGACCATTTCTGACTTATAGCCACACATAATAAGTGTATCTGTGACAATAAAAACTTATAAAAAATAAAACTAAGATACTCTTTGGTCACACAACCTCGTATAAGTGGCCATTAATTACATTTGGACACACTTAAAAATATTTTAAGTGTGACAATTTATCACTTATAGCCACACATAATAAGTGTATCCGTGACAATAAAAAACTTAGGAAAAATAAAAGTAAACTACTCTTTGGTCACACTACCTCGTATAAGTGGCCATTAATTACATTTGGACACACTTAAAAATATTTAAGTGTGACAATTTATCACCTATAGCCACACATAATAAGTGTATCCGTGACAATAAAAAACTTAGGAAAAATAAAAGTAAACTACTCTTTGGTCACACAACCTCGTATAAGTGGCCATATATTTTAAGCGTTTTAGCCACATTACTTATAAATACAATGGTTGTTCGTCATATTTCGCCACTTTATTAAAAATGTGGCTAGAAAATGTGACATTAGGTCACACAACGTAATATAAGTGGCTATATCTTTTACCTTTTAGACACATCTCTTATCAATACAGTAGCCGTTTGTCACATTTGGCCACACTATTAAAACATGTGGCTAGTTAAATGTCACAGTTTGTGGCTAATGCATGTGTTTTTGGTCACATGTATCAAAGATCAAACAAACTATGACTGTAGGTCACATTTCGCCACACGTTTTTATAATGTGGCTAGTTTTTGTCACGGTTTTTTTCAAAGTGTGGCGAAAAGTACCTGAGTAGGTATAGAATGGTCACATGAAGAATAATATGTGTGGCCAAAACATTTTGGAAGGTTTTCAAACATGGTCAAAGACCTTTTAGCCACACATTTAAGCCGAAGTGTGGCAAATCGCCGAGACCACATGTGTGGCTGAAGGTCGATATTCACGTAGTGAAAGTTGCTTCTACTTCCAAATAAATTAACTCAAATCATTCTCTATTAGGCCACCCGGGGCACCGTGTGAGGAAGGCCCATCACGCGTGATGGCTTCACCCCACACCGCCGCCGGTGGTTTATCACGCAAGTGATGGGTGGGTTGAGTGATGGCCATCACGCAAGTGATGGTTGTTTTCCAAGAAAAATGACCGTTTGGGGAAGGAGCCACACCACCATCACACCACACCACCACCCCTAGTAAAAATCCATCACATGTGATGGATTTAGGATTGATGATGTGGCACCATTTGATTGGGTTGGGTGTGTGATGAGAAATTTCATCAACCCCCCCCCCCCACTTAATCTTTAGTAACGATGGTCAAAGAAATATATAATAACAAAGTTAACTATAATAAGAAAAGAAGAGAGAGAGAACGGTTAGAGAATAACACATGTTTGAACATTTTAATTAGTTTATTCAAAAAATAAAAATAAAACTTAGTGCATGGTCGGCTCACGGAATTCAAAGCAATTTGATGGAATTGAAATTTGAATCCCTTTTCTTGTTGTGTTTGGTTCTAAGGGTGTTAAACGAGTCATGTTTGCGAACTAGCAAGTCCAACCCCAAACCAATACGAACACTTCACACGAACCCGGAAGTCATGTAAAACACGTGAACCAAAACACGGCCTGTAATTTCGCTTGTAGCTTCAAACATAACTCGTTTAACATGAAAGTTGTTATGTTTTTCAAATATTAATAAAATTTATATAAAATTGTTTCATTTAATTATAAAGTTCTTAAGTCAATTTTCTTTTTCGTTTTAAATTTTGGGAAACTCAAACAATTTTAACTATTTTACATAAAAGAATATTCAAATAAAAAACAATTGTTTTGTGAGAATTGTTAGAAGACTTTAAAATCAAGCACACCACTAAAATAGGACACTATACCATGTAAATAGGAAATTATACAGTTTTTAGAAACTAATAATCTCAACAACCAGATCCTAGATACAAGGGCCTAGATCTATCCTAATGTTTCTCACAAAACTATTGTTTTTTATGTTAATCCTACCCATTTTACATAAAACACAATTTAAAAATAAATAAAAGTCCTTAAAATAACCAATTTGATCTTTCTATTTCCATTTTTGCCATTATACGCATAAAATCCTCAAAATAGCCACTCAAGAACCGTCCTCAGAGAGTATTTTCATAAGCGTCGACGAAATTCGTTGAACAGTAAAATCTTGCAACGTGTCAATGTATTAATGGATTAGACGGAATTCGTTAAAAACCGTTGGAGCCGACGGAATTTTTCATCTCCTGCCTCTCAAACCTTAAACTTCCATAACAAACCTCCATATTTCTTATTTACCCACATAATCAAGCAAATCATAGTGTAAATCGCTTAATTTTTCGAGGTGAATACAACCATAATGTTCAAATTTACTCTATGAACTCGAAATCAAAATCCCCCTGAATTGAAAATCTATGGTTCGTCATTTTCTTGTGCAGATTTTTCTAACAATAGATGTGGTTCGTGGGAAACAAACATTATGATTGTGTTCTTCTTGAAAAACTAGCAATTTACAGTATGGATTTGTCTGATTTTGTGGAAAAATTAGAAAGATGGATATGGAAGTTGGTTGTGGAGGTTTAAGGTTTGAGAGATAGGAGATGAAAAATTCCGTAGAATCCATTGAAAATTTCGTCGGATCCGATGATTCTTTAATGAATTCTGTCGAATCCATTAATACGTTGATACGTGACAAGATTTTACAAGTCAATGAGTTCTTTAACAAGTTCCATCGGATCCATTAAAAAATCGGATGATGGTTCTTAAGTGGCTATTTTTGGAATTTTATGGATATGATGGCTAAAAATGGAAAAAGGTTGGTCAAAAATTTATCTTAGCGGGTCTATAAAATAAATAGGTTAAACGGGTCAACTTGTGAACCCAGCAGGTATATCTGAACCCAACATGTTTAGCTAAATGGGTTTCCAGGTTCGGCTTAAATTGAACCGAACTCGTTTAATCATATCAAAACATATGGATTTCGTGTTAGGTTTGTGTCATGTCAAAAATTTACACCCTTATTTGATTGGAATTGGATTTCAATTTCATTTTCAATGTGTTTGATTGGTAGTAAATTGGAATTTAAATTTAATTCTATCAAATTCATTAACTTAAGGGATTTTGTAAACCCTCGTTACATGTGAAGGATTTATCACATAAAGCATATAACCCCCTCTCCACCCGCGAATGTATTCTGATTTGGATACGGTCGAGTACCTATACATGAATGGCGATGATGCATTATTATGCGTGTTAATCGGCATTAGTCGTGTTAAGCGATATTGCTGGAGGTTGGGCGCATTAACTGGTGTCATCCGACACCTAACGCTTTATTCGGCGTCGGGCACTGGACACATTAACCTGCATCAAACACGTTAACTGACGTTGGGCGCGTTTATGACTAAATTTTTGTCGACTTTTGTTAATAATTCTACTAAAAACAAAATCATGAATATTATAAACAATCAGGTTACACACAGTAGTTCCAAAATATACATAGAGATTTACTCATGAACTCAATTTTAATAGGTGAATAGCTAATTGTTAAAGTCATTGTCATAAGAGGATAAATGCAATTTAAATGCACCATCATTCTAAACGAATTAATATATGTTAATAATATAATGAAACATGCATGATCAAGAATATAATGGTCATAGAAAGTTAGACAAATTTTAGTTTGAAGCAGTGACAGATCTAGACATAAATTTCAGTAGTAATGTTCAAAAAAAAATTTTATTGTATTTAATACTATGTAAATGAAACAAAAATAGAAACACGATACATAGGGTGTAAATTTCTCTTATTCGATTTTTGAAAGCTTGAAATCGAGTCATTACACTCTTTTCTTTTACTTTATCGAACCTTTCTTTTTTCACTACACAAATTAAAGGCTTTATTCAAATACTCATTATCCATTCGCCTACGCAAACCCATTGATAAGTTTCATTTTGAAAAACATATTTTAACGGTTGTGGTTGCAATCGGTAAACCAATACTTGCTTAAATATTTGATAAACAAAATAAAAGGTGGTGTGCTTTTTAGTTTCTACCATTACACGAGCAAGGTCATACATACACCCAATTTTGAAAATTTACCATCTTCCTTAAAGTGCGATAAAAGGTAGTACGATCACCGGAAATACACCATCTTTTTTTATTACTAATATCATTCGGATACATTTGAAATGTCCACTATCTTAGATATGTCAAACTTGGAAATGAATCTCAAGATTTAAACCAAACATATTTTCTAACAAACTAGTTAAGACCACGCTAAATCTATTTCCAATTCTTGAATTTGCATATCCTAAACCGTATAAAAAATTTCACCTCAAAATGATGATTACGTTGAGCATATTTATGTTTGATGTTTTTCATCAAACAAAAGAAAAAAAAATTTAATTGTTTCTATTTGCTTTAGGCTATAAACTTTGTTTGTGCTTTATTTGATTTGAAATTCAAAAAAATTGATGATTTCGTTGAGCTTGTTTTCGTTTAAGTATGTATCAATTTAATGTTTCTCGTTCAAACAAAAGAAAAAAAGATTAGTTTTTTTTTTTGGGCGATAAATTTGTTTGGGCTTTAATTAATTTGAACTTTTAAATTGATTGGTCTTTAAACAAATAGGGGTAACATAATATTTTTTCAGGGGTAGCGAAATACGAAAACCAGCCCAAGAAGAAAAAACTTTGCACTACAGACGAAAAGTTGAGGGGTAGCGGATGCTACCTCTGCGTATGTGGTACATCCGCCCCTGGTTTGAAGTACTAGAATATAATATCATTTAAATACGATGAATGTTATTGATAATAGCTTCATTTTATTATAAGCATTGTATTATCGGTTCGGTACGGTTAACAGAGGATATAGAAAATAACCGATAACCATTTTCAGTTAATTTGGTTTCGTCGCATTCGGTTTTGATTAATGGTTCGGTTATATATTACTCACCCCTAAATTTTAACGAATGCGTCTCGGTTTGTTAAGCAAATTGCATTTGTGTTTTGGAATATCTATAAACTTGTACAATATTACGTTGCTATGGTCAAGGAAGTGCCACTTGCGTACCTAAAACCAGGTTGTTTAACGTCCGAGACTAATTTTGGGTATGAGCAAGTTTAGTAGATAAGTTAAGTGTCTTTTGGCTTAATTTAAACATCACGTGATTTATTATGAGCATATATTAGATTATAATATTAAGTGGCTTTTGGTATGGTTTAAATACAACGTGACTTATTATGGGTAGTGATATTAGTTATTGGTGGCTTTTGGGTTACCTTAAACACTACGTGACTTAAATTTGTATCCTCGTTACTTGACACATACATTTGACTCTCCGAAAAGAAGCGGAAAATAGTACTGCGACGCCTACATTTTCTTTCTCCACGTCCTCCACTTGTGGATATTAAAGTTTGACCCCAACATCTACAAGCAATAACATATATGTTGTTAAGATTTTCATAATACAATTGGCATTCTAGTCCTATGTAGAGTGATCGTTAAAACTTGGGATCTTTATAGTCTCATGTTTGAAATTTGACACAAGTGGGTTTTCCCACAGTGGTGGATTTCGTCCATTATAGTGTTCTAGTGATTCAGATTTGTAGCGTCAAAATCCAAATAGATGGTTGACATTCTGTCTCAAGAAGTCTCACTCGGGTGAAGGGTCGAAACTGATTCAGACCAATACGAGCTTTTAGCAAAAATGAGTTTGGCTGGAATCTCGTCGGAAACCACTGATTTTTGCTAGAATCTCGTCGGAAACCGCTGATTTTTGCTGAAAACTCACCGGCAACCACTGATTTTGGCCGGAATCTAGCCGAAAACCGCCGATTTTGGCAAGAACTTCATCAAAAAAATCATTTAAGTCTGATTAATCCTGATTTTAGCCAGATTTGACCATTGACTGATTGATTAGCCGATTAGCCTAAAATAAATCAGTGAAGTGGGGACTAGCTTTTAACCGGAAATTAGTCAACGCCTATTCAGGGTTTTTGCAACACTGCCTACATCCTTTAACATATAATATGATGTCTTAATTAGACCCAACTTTTTATATAAGGAATATAATTTTAAAAAATGCCTCCAACTAAACAACTATTACTAATATCACCATATTTATTTGTTAGAATATCTTATGCCTATAAGTTGGGATATTAGAATGAGTCTTAATTGTGTGTTGAAGGTAAAAACTTTCACATGTAAGGTACTTAAACTTCAATCTGCTTAAAATGAGTCTTGAAGATTGTGATCTTCAATATTAAACCAATGGGTCGCAAATGGATATTTGGTAAAAGCCTTCAAGTTTGAGGTCTTTGACTTCTAATTTCTTAAATATGAGTTTTAAAGACATTTTTACTTTGAGATCAACGAGTCTTAATTGTGCATTGAAGTTAAAAACTTTTATATTTAGGTTTATGAACTTCATGTGACAAATATTAAGTTTGTAACAAAGCTAATGTGTAGATGATAGTGATACAACACTATTATGAATGCGAATGATTTGAGAAAATAGGTTTAAATGGGGAAATTTTGTGTTAAAAACTTGGTTGTCTAGAATTTTGCATGTATGCGTACTTCTTACCGGTGTACACATACGACATGTCTTGAGGTCCACCTGGTGTACGTGTACGCTAATCATACATCAATAATCATACATCAAGAATGTTATCCAAATTATGTTATATAACTAAGTATGCGTACTCTAACCGGAGTAGGCATACGTTGGTCTCAACTCATATCTAATAAATGATTTTTTATGAGTTATACTTTTCAAGTGCATCTGAATAATGTGTGTTCTTTCTTCGCATCACTAATGTGGTATAAAAATTTGCACTTTCAGGTAAAAAAAACATCAGAATGTGAATGATCGTGTTTTGAGTTAGGTATATAACTTAACTTTTAGTTAGCCCGTTTGTATATGCATAAACATGTCGTTTTGATAAATTAATATTTTAGTATCCTACTTTTGAAGCATAAATACTATTTGTATAACTTATAATTGCTAGTTTTAAATTTTGTAAACTTGGAAATCATTTAATCACGTAAAATTTCATAAAATCTAGGATGAACTCTTGCAATATTACAAAAATAGTGATTTGTGAGCATTATGTGATGGAAACGCAATGATAATCATGATTAGGGGTGGACCTACATTATAGTTACGGGGTCACGTGACCCATGTATTTTTAAAGTGTTAATAGAACATATATAGTCGAATTTTTAAGTTAGCCCATATTAACTCTCATGACTCATAGTAAAAGCATATCAATAAATCCATCCATTGTTGCAATGGTAAACCTTTAATTCTTGTTATATCATTCATAATGGGACGTTTTCCACCTCAAAAGTATATGAACGACGCCCCTCTCAAAGTTTTGAACCAAGCTTTGGCCTCAAGCGTTTTGTAGGAAACGCTACACACTAAATCCTTCAACCAATCAAGTTTTTCTCACAAACTCCAATCAATCAAATATTTAAGTTATTTATATTTAATTTAAATTATAACAACTGAGTAACTACTGCAGAAAAGTTTTCCCACTATGCCACATTTTGTAAAATTCTTCATTGCTGACTTTGATGCCACGTATCGTAAAACGACCCTACGTGGAGAGTTTTGACTACAAACCATATGTAGTCAAAATTCTGCACATACAGGCGTTTTACACCAAGTGGCATCCAATCAGTTTTTCAGAGTTTTGCAAAAAAGTAGCGTAGTTAAACAATCTTCTCAAAACTCAACATCAATCATTATACAATCATTTTTTTTCTATTTTGCATTTCTACTTTTTTTTAATTAAAACTAAACAAATAATATTCCATTAAATAAAACTTATATTAAAAAAACTACATTTAATTTAAAAACTGCATTTAAATTAAAAATAAAAATACCAAGAAAAAAACATGAAACAACTTGTAACAAATAAAACTAAAGGTTGTATTTTTTTTAATGTAATTTCTTCTCGTTTCAGCTAGACTTTGGATTTTCAGGTTTTTGTCGGAAAGCTCTTTCCTTATAACATCGAGATATATATATATATCCATTAGTCTCTCTTTAAGGACCTCGACGACCTCCTTATTGACTTGAAAACATTGATACCCAAGGTCGCGTATATCTTGAAATCGACATTTCAAATCCTCAAACCGAGGTGATATATCGACACCCGCACTCGCCCTGCCATTGACGACGACCTCTCCCCTTTCCCTTTCTTCTTCTACACCCCCCTTTATTCGAGAGAACTAGAAAACATCTTCATCGACATCTCGAGTTCGTTATCGATTAAGTTGAAGTTTCGAGCATCAAACCTCGGCATTTCTGGATCAACCGAATATGAAGATTTAGACCTTTTTTATGACCATTAATTTCCAGGGTTGACAGGGATTACGAGGCCCTACTTATGGCGATTATTCATACGATTCCAACAGTTCATGTAATTGAAGATCCCCAGCATGCTTTGAAACTCTATAAACTTTTCAACGATCTTCGAATCACCGGTGCCACTACCCTCATACATCTCTATTCCGATGGTAAACTGTATGAAAAAGTTGGCATTAAATGTTTATATCGGTCCATTTTGACAGTATAGAATCTTTTTCACGGCTCGAGTTCCCCATAATTTCCCAAAAGAGTTCAATACTTTTTTTCCAAAAAGCGTCGTTCGTTATAAAGTTCGCTACAAAAAAAAGTTAAAAAATATAACTATAAATTTAATATTATTCTTAAAACATTAAAAAAAAGTAAAAGAATAAAGATAATTTTAAACAATTAACACATTTGGGATCTTCCGATATCGTAAGCCACGCCTGTGCAAGTTGTCTATACTCGTCGGTTGTCCACGATGTAGTTTGCTTTCTAGTCCGAGGTCCGTCGAGGGGTTCCTTTGTGTGTTTTCTCCCACGCCCGCCTTTTCCACATTAACTCGGCCCGGCACAAGTCTCCGGCCCGGCTTGTGTCTCCGACGCCGTCTCGTCTTTCTCGGGTAGAAAACCGACCATCATGCTCGGATTATGAAGACCGACGACAATCTCAGGTTATGAACAACGACACCTAACATGTGCATCTATGCCATCAAGTTCGTGTCCAAATTAACACCGACCGGGTACGGGTATTGAGGGGTCGGTTGCATCGGTTGGGTGTGTTCGGTTGTGGATTATTTGAGTCTGGATTATTTGAGTCAGTTTTTCGGGATGAGAATTAACCAAAACCGAAGCTTGTATGGTAAAATGGATGCACATTTGTTGTGTATTTAAAAAAAATTGTGTGAAGTTATTGTAGAAAATGAGAAGAATTTGTTGTTTTAAAAAAATGAGATGGGTTGAGTTTAAATATGAATAATATTATTTAACTTTTTTTTTTGTATTTTTAACACATAGATGTTGAACGGTTCTTTGTTGAACCACGAGCCAGACCCAACGTTGTCTACAACACGTGGGTTGCCAAAACACCCCCCGGGGAGGAGGAAGTTATTATATGGAGTTTTTGGGTCAAACGCTGGCCAGAAATTTCCCCTACGTACGCTCTTAGGGGGGAGGGGTGGTGGATGTGGTGGCATCACTCATCACACACCCCACCTAATTATATTGTGCCACATCACCAACCCAAATTCCATCACATGTAATGGTTTTTTACTAGGGATGATGGTGTGGTGTGATGATGTGTGATGAAATTTTTTATTTTTTATTTTTTTGTAACTTTAAAAATTAAAACAATATTTAATAGAACTTAAAAATAAAAACAATAGTTTAATAGAACATAATTCAACTTAAAATTTAGAAATAAAAAATAAAAGTTACAACGAACGTCTACTCCTCGTCTGAATCCGGAAATTCCAAACCTAAAGAATCTATATGCGCAACAAGATCTCATCTCAACCGATGATGAATATCTTCATCTCGCAAGTCTAATTGGACATCATCGGGAACGGGAACTTGAGTCGGAGGATCCGGTACCCAATCTGGATAAATTGCATTTACATCTTCTTTTATTAACATATTGTGTAATATGACGCATGCATACACGTAGCTAGAGATCGTGGGTTTTTTCATTGCACGAACCGGTCGACTGAGTATGCACCATCTACCCTTTAAAACACCGAAAGCTCTCTCGACATCTTTTCTTGCCGATTCTTGCAACTTCTTGAACGCCTTTTCATTGGTCTCGACAAGAAACGAAAAGGCTTTCACAAAAACAGACCATTGCGGGTAGATACCGTCGACAAGATAGTAGCCACGTCTGTAATATCTCTCGTTGGCAAAGTACGGACAGAAAGGTGCGGTGCCATCTGTTACGCTCTGAAACAACGGTGATGTGTACAGAATAGTGATGTCGTTGTTTGAGCCGGGAACACCAAAATAAGAATGCCAAATCCATAAATCATTTGACGCAACCGCTTCTAGTGAGATGGTCGGTCGTTTGATATCACCCCTAACATACGCCCCTCGCTACTCCCGTGAACAATTCCTCCATTCGATATGTGTACAATCGATGCTACCGAGCATCCCTGGAAAATTCCATCTAGGCTCGTGTGCGGCGTAAAGACGTGTAATGTCGTGTCTTGTTGGTTTTTGTAGAAACTCTTTGTCATACAATTTTATAATCGCATTACAAAAGAATTGTAGACATTCACGTGAAGTTCTCTCAAACATTTGTAAGTATTCATCGAATTGATCGGGTGGGTTACCTGTCGCTAGTTGACGAATAGCGAATGTGCATTTTTGAAGCGGCGTAAAACTTCGTTTGCCTCTCGCGTCGTAAGATTCTTGAAACCATTCTTCATTTGCTTCGACGTCGCCTACAATCTTTAAGAATAAAGATTTCGGCAAACGAAAGCGTTCCCTAAACGTCTCGTCATTGTACTTCGGCTCCTCCACAAAATAGTCGTTCATTAGCACGTCGTGGGCATGTATACGATCACGCACCACCACTTTTTTCTTTGGACGGCTCGGGCATTCAAGTTCTTTGTATAGCAACGGGAACCATTCGAGAATGTCATCGTCCGAAAACGAAGAGCTATCGGTGTCTAAGGGCATCGAGTGTTTCGAAAATTCTATATTTTTTTGTTGTGAATGAAGGGGAAGTTTGAGAGTATTTTGAGTTGGATTTGGGTTTGATTTGGATTTGGTTTATGTTTTTATTTTGGTTTTATATTGGTTTTTTTTTTTATTTAAACCCCCCCCCCCCCCACTCCTCCAACGGCTACATCCAACGGCTCTATTTCTTGGAATACACCCATCATCACGCGTGACAACCATCACGCAAACAACTCTTTTTAGCGTGACATGGGGGGTGGCGGCGGTGTGCTAAGGGCCACCACGCGTGATGGGGAGGCCACCACGCGGTGCCCCGTCCGCCCTTATTAGACTAAATAAATTTGAAGATTCCTTAGCCATCACATCATATTCTGAAAATTTGAGGGCCATTTTGAAAAACTAGTATATATTGGGATTTAATATTACAAAAATGATGTATAACACGGGATAATACAATCCACATAAAACAAAATACACATTTAAGTAACATTATACTGTATATAAAGAGAAACGTAATGCTACAATAATTTAGTGGAGGTCGAATTAGTGTATGCCATGTGACAGTCACTAAGTTTTTTTTTAACATTTTGAAATCTATTTTAGTATTTATTGATTTGATAGAAACGACGGCCACAAAGTTTCTTTTCTTTTTTTATATTTTGAAATCGGTTTTAGCGTTTATTGATTTGAAAGTAATGGCAGCCACTAAGTTTCTTTTTTTTTTAATATATATTTTGAAATATGTTTTAGTTTTTATTGATTTGAAAGTAATAAAAGTAACAAAAATGGAGTTCGTGTCTCTTTTAACCCCCCTTTTTTTGTTTATTTTGTTTTAAAAGAAATAGATTTTTTTATTTATAAATTTCATACCAAATCAATTAATGAAAAGGTAAGGTGGTGTGTTATTATAGTGTACTATGTAGTATGTTTACGTGTGTTTGAACCATGTGACCAGCGCAATGCGGCGAGAGCAACCTCTAGTAAGTATTATAACTAACATATACACAAATAGTCAGTTTATTTTACCATACTTATCAAATTCTACAGTTATACACACACTTGTCTAATTAGTTTAATTCAAAAGCATTACCCATAAGGCCATAATAACCTTATTGAAATTTTGATGACACTATTAGCCTATTAGGTGTTTGTTACAATCCGTACATTGACTTAATTAACTTACACACCTTATTTAACATCCCAACATAATTAACATTACATAAGTAATTGGTATTTAAACTCATCAATGGTTTCATCTATACTAGGTTATTAACCCGTGTATGACACGGGTGGAAATATTGAAATTTTCGAACAAAAACATGTCATTTGAAAAGACAACCTAAGTTGTTATATGTTATTCGGGACAACAACATACTTTAAGTTGTAAATAATATTGGTACGAAAACCAATGATTGTGAAATACAAAGATAAACCCTAACAACATTTAAATTACAATCTTTGAAAACATAATCAAAAGTTAAAAATGTAAAATTCATAAGCTACTAAAAAGACTTCCTTATAAACCAGATTTATTCTTTATTTATAACTTTGTCTTCCTTGTTTAATATAAGAATTTTAACATCACTTTTCACTCTTGATAAAGCTACATAGAATTGTCTATGTGTAAACATCGGGTCTTTGAGATATATGTCAACTCTTGCTAGAGATTGACCTTAACTTTTGTTAAGGGTCATTACAAAGCAGACTACAACTGCAAAAAACTACCTTATTTTCAATTTAAACGAAAGTTTCTTATCTGAAGGTGTTAGACCACAACGAATTATATTAGTGTGACAACCAGTATTAGTACCTGAAATAACTTTTACTACAACAAAACGCCTACCCAAATTAATTACTCGCAATCTAGTTCCATCACACAAACCGTTCTTCTAATCCATATTCCTTAGTAACATCATTGACACATCGACTTTTAGAACCAATCTATGAGTGAAAACAATTTTGGTCTTTTTGATTTTATTTAGCATAATGTGTTTATGAAAATTTTAGTTAAAATTAAAATATAAAAAAATAATTTGTATGATCTTACTTAAAAACCAAAAAATTAATTTTTTATATGGGCCACAACTAAATTTGTGAATTTTGTTGCAAAGTATGGAAACAATATAAATTGAGTTAACCAAATATAAGTAAAAAAATATGGAGAAATATCTTTACGCCTCTAATTAACATAAATTGATTCGTATATACATCTTAATTAAAACATATATTTTAATTGGTTTTAAGAAAATAAAATAAGAGTGGATAACTGAAAACTATGTTTCGTATCATATCTAAAAAGAAAATAGAAAAAAGAAATGTGTGAGCATACATTCAATGTTATTAAAAATTTGTTTATCAAAAAGGTATAATGTAGTTAATAATAAATATAATAAAAATCGTTTATAATTTTCTGTTACAAGTGCCTAATTTTTAGTCAATAAAATATTAATTTTTATTTACTATACTTTAGTTAATAAAAGTTATATTTTAATAAAATATATTGTATTAACGCGTTTAAAATAAAATGTTACCGTTCAAAATGCTAGTAAGTATTTCTCTTGGCTAGGGGTGGTAATCTTGACCCAAACCCTTTCAAATGGGTCAATTTGAGTTGTTTTAAAAATTAAATGAGTTAATTTGGGTAAAAGGTTTTAACTAAATGGGTCAATATGAGTCATTTTAAATTTCATCCTTTTATCTTTGGGTCAAAATGGGTTTACAAGTTCAAAGAATTGGGTCGATGTGGGTTAGCGTCATAAGGAAATGTGACAGGTCTCGGATCAGAATAGGTTTTCATACAAGACAGGTTTCGACACGAAACGGGTTTCAGATTGAAACGTGTTCGGTTCATGTTTCAAGCCAACACGAGTTTTCACCCGTGACGGGTTGGGTTTTGGTTTCTTTTTTGTCGATTCGGGACTCGTTTTTGTCCGTTTTTTCGGTTTCGGTTCGATTCTCGGGTTTTTTTTATGAACGAGGTCAACGTAGGAAACATTTTAGTGTTTTTACTTTTTTTGTTATGCTTTATATTTTGAGTTATAATTTTTTATTATTATTTTTGAATACTTTTATGAGAGTTTTTGATCTTTATAGAAAACCCCTCAAAAAAAATTCAAAAAAATTAAAAAAAAAATCATAACTTAAAATATAAATAAAAAACAAAAATATTAAAAAAACTAAAATGTTTCCGCCATTATTCCCGTTCATAAAAAAATTAAAAAAAAAAAACTCGAAACCCGGTTCGACCCTAACCTATTCCGACCCAAACCAAAACAACCATTTTTCTAATTGACCCGTTCTGATCCAAACTCGTTTTGACTCATGACTCATTTCAACCCATGACTCGTTCGACCCGACCCAACCCATTTGCCACCTCTACTCTTGGCGTTGAAGCTCGACGTTTACAAAAAAATGCATTCTTAAACAACATTTAAAGGGTAACTAAAAAATATTAAAATGACTAACCGTTTGAATTACCCCTTTTATTGAAAGACGTTGATTGACCAAAAATTACGTTTTCGTTAATTTGAAGACATCTATAATAGAATAATATGGTTAGTATATGAAAAAGATGAACAACATAAATATAAAAACAAAATTTTATATAGCACGATGTTTCAATTTTTCTGACTTAATGAAGGATTTTAATACACAAAACAGAAAAAATTAGAAAACCGGGAAACCAAGTACTATTAACTTTAATGACAATTGTAGGTTATTTATATTTGGTGTTCATATAGATATTAAAGACATGAAAATTAGAAAGATTACAAAGGAAACAACAATAACACAACTTACTCAACTGGATATGAAGACTATCGGCTAACTTGAATCGACATAGATGATTAGAAATTCATTTATGTAAAAGTATATAACCCACCAATATATTTTTATAATAGCAGCCCATGTTACACATGGGTTAAAAACATAGAAACAACCATATACATATAGACAACCGTAAAATTTCATAACTAACATATTAAACCAACACAAATATTTTAGCATAACTTTGTAACCAAAATATTAAACATTTAATTTGTATACATAAAAATTTAATACTTACACAAACTTACTATACACCTAAATTAAAAAACCAAACGAAGACATAGACATGTTATCATCATATTAGTCCACCATCAACTTCTTCGACATTTTATTAAAAAAAGTCATTTTGCTTCACAATATAAAATACAAAAAAAATCATAGCCACCTGAGTAAATATACAACTAAAGTCTTAAGGTATTATGAGTTTCATTTCAACATTATTAAATAAATAAAGGTATATTTTATTATAAATTATTTTGTAATTAAACTTTTGATTTATTTCGATTCAAAGACATTTTAGTTAAATGTATTAAGTTAAATCGAACAAATAAATTTTTATTCTACTAATTTCACTAATTATGTATAACTAAAATAATATAGAGATAGTTAAATCTAAACCGGATAATTTAATTTTATTGCATAGAAGTCATTCCCAAATTAAAATTTTATTAAAGTGATTGCAATTTGCAGTAAATTTGTTTCAAACTATTTAACATCATTGCTTTATTTAAATTAATTTCATTATATAATTCTGTATTCAATTGTATACAATAATCTTGACATTTATGCGTAATTAAAAATTGTTCAAACATAGAAGATGGAAACTTTGTTGAGATTGGAGACTATTAAAAACTACAAAAGAGTTGTCAAATTAGATTATTAAAAACAGAAATAAATAAATGTATAAATGATTGGAATGTATCATTAAAATTAAAGATGATGATTATTTAGCATAAATAATCAATTATAGTGAATATCTAAGATTTTATGTATGAATACCAAGACGATTACAAGTAAACTAATAACCCACAACATTCGTCTCATTTATCCAAACAGTATAAACTTTGAAATGAATGATAAAATTTATATTGCGAATCTCTTGGACTTGGCTGCTACAAATTCAAATTATTTCTAACAAATGTCAAACTGGAATAAAAATATATAGTTAGTAACTTACCATTAAGAAAAAAATCAATTTTTTAAATAAAAATGTCTAACTATTAACTTTAAAAGGCCATATTGTTTGGGTAAATTATATAAATTCCATACACTTTCTTTTGAGTTAGTTTTTCGTTAAATATTGTTCATGACTGGCTCATATTTGAATTTTATTAGTTTCAAGAGACAATGAGCTATGATTATAAAATGGTTATTGAAAATATGTGTGTTTTATTTTAAGCTTGCACCTTGACATTTAAACATAATTATAAATTGGCCAAATAAAAAAAATGAACCCCTAGCTAAAATAAACACTTAAAATTCATTAATAATAATAATGAATCTTTAGAATAATAAAATAATTCTAAAATAAATTCAAATACTATACAATCAATTCTATTAAACGATTAATAATTTCTATTAATTAATTTATATTGTTATGCATTTATTATTACGTAAGTATTTTAGTTTAATTGACATTAAACATTATTTTAATATATATGCTTAATTATCAGAATTGTCTATTAAATCAAATATTCGGAGATTCAAAATATGGTACAACATAATAAAATATATTGTATATCTTAACATAAAAATCTTATATTTATGTATGTCTATTATTATCTTATATTATACACGAATATTATATTATACCTTCTTTATTAAACATCATTTTAATAAAGAAATATAGTATATACATAGGCTTAATTAATTGTATCATATCCCGTATAATAAACATCCTTTGAAGTTAATTTATACATTTATTTTTAATTAGTTGACTCAATTAAAATTTTCAATTTCATATCCCGTCTCTAGTAAAAATTATTTTAATATATAGGCTTAATTAGTATAAATTATTTTTTTATAAAGCTAAACAAAGTTATATTCTAGGCTTAATTATTTATGTTATTCTTAATTGGGTCTAATTTTAGATGTATGTGAATTGACAATTCACACCAGTTACCAAAATTCATTTAACTGATATGATTAATTATATTAATGGTAATAAATATCAATTACTAACTTATTCTTGTACATTACTAATTTTATGCTCTAGCTTAAAATATGGTGTAGATTTAAACATATCAATTTTAATTATATTGTAATTAATCGTGTTTAAAACATTATATCACATAACCTAACTAAAACACATATTATAAGAATCTTTATAAAAACGTAAATACATTAATTAATTAACAATAATAATTTATTGGTTACCTTAATTAAAACACGGTAATTAAAAAATTATAATAAAGACATATTAAATTGGTCAAATATATTAAAGATTCTATAATGTACGTGAGCACCGAATTATTAACTGTGTAACCTATTATTGTAAACTTCATATAAGTGGTCAAGAATTCGAATTTCAAAATGGTTCAAACAAATAATTTTTATTATTCACTTATGGAATTTAGTTGAAATTGACATTAAATTCATAATAATTTGAAATATTTAGAAGAAACTAATATTTCTTTTATTTAATGCATGAATATTGAATAATTATGAAATGAGATTATATTTATGGATGATATTCAAAAAAATAAAAAGGGTTGAAAAAAATTAGTCAAATTAGGAATGAAAATTATGTTTAAATATGTAAATTTTATTTAAAACTATTCAATATAAATGGTTAAATTGAGTCAAATCGTTAATTTATTCAAATTGTTGTTATTTAAACCTATTCAATATAATCAAATATGTAAATGTTATTCAAACCTATTCAATATAATTGGACTTTGACCAACAATAATATAAGATTGATAATCTTACTATATATTTTAATGTATTATGGAATAATCAACTAAATTTTATTTCGGGATTATATAATAATCAGTTGAATTACATAAACTGTGAAAAATAAATAAATACATGAACACTAACATAAATATAAATCAATATTAAACAAAAATAAAAGACATCTTATCAAACAATTCTCAATCCATGAAATTAGCTATACCAAGTTGGGGACAATAACCTGAAATGACAAAATTAAATATTAATATTAATATCACATAATAAATATATTACAAATTATGGAAGATTTGAATCATGTGTAAAAATGTAAAATTGATGTTATAACTTATAACCTGAAAATTTGAATCGCGTTACCGGAAAATGAAATAGTGAAGATCTACATTGAATCTTCGATTTTGATATATAACCTAAAAAGGTTATAAGAAAATATCATATAATTATTAATATAAATACAAACAAAAACGGAAAATTATCAGTTTAATCTTGGATTTTGATATAGAATTTAAAGATATTAACAAAGTAATATAAAAATTAAAATAAATATAAAACCTTACTGGAAAACGTTACCGGAAAATCGAAATAACTTCAACATATCAATTCAATCTTGGATTTTGATTTACAACCTAAAGAGATTATAAAAAAAATCATATAACAATTAAAATTAATATAAAACATTACCGGAAAACCTTACCGGAAACAATAGAACCTTACCGGAAAAACGTATAACAAAATCGGTCATTACCGGAATATAGGACACGGTTGAGGAATAAGCCGAAAGAGAGAGAGAGAGAGAGATAGAGAGAGATTAAAATGGTTAGGGATTTCAATCTTGAGATTTATATAATGTAAATGAGATGATTTAGTAAGTTTTTGAATTCTTATAATAATTAGAATAATTAAATTAGAATAATTAATATCATAATTACATTAATAGGTTAGTTATGATATTTTACCAGATTTTAAAAATATTCAATAATTATTAATAATCATTGATTGTCTAGTATTTTAATTTATTTTAGAAGTTTTTTATTCACATGAATTATTAATAATTATTGATTGTCTAGTGTTTTAATTTATTCACATGAATTATTAATAAAAATACTCAACATAATATAATTAATCAGCATTTAAATAATTAAGTAATTCTTATAAGGTGTGGAAAAATAAGTTACTAATTTGGTTTTAATATAATTGAACTCTAATTATCAATTAAAATATTATCAATTATAATATTTAAAATGAAAATCAACACCATATATTTAAATCAATAATTGCTCAATTTAGAATCAGTCAATCGGTCACATCCGTATTTATAGTAAACTTTAAGGATGCTTAATCAAATCCTTAATCAAATGATATATGAAAAATAATTAATATATTCAAATTCCATAATTAAAGAATTCCTTAATTAAATGGGTGATTCATTCCTAATTTACATAAATTGTTTACAAATCAGAATTTATACTCTAGTGGTTCAAACTTGTATGAGTCAATCGATCAATCTATATGAAGCTATAATAATTAATTTAGAATGAGTCAATCGGTCGACATCCTTATTTATAGTAAACCTTAAGGATGGTTAATCAAATACTTAATACATAATCAAGTAATATACAATAATTAATTAAAATATAGAAATTCCGTAATTAAAGAATTCCTTAATCAAATGGGTGATTCATTCCTAAATTTTCATATTTGTATGAGTCAATCGGTGAATTTCATAAATTTTCAGAAATATAATATTAGAACCAATTATACTAACGTTAAATCTGTAATCTCTGTATATTGAATCCTATTGATGAAATATCAATTAATTATCTAAATTATCTATTATCTAAAATACATTAAACCTGGTGGGAAGCATAAATTTGTGAATGAAATCAATCAAAATTAAAAAAATAAAATTAGTTTTAAAAGATAATTATAGTTATAGTATAAAGAAATCGTATTACAAAAGTAAAAGATTCAAGATTAAAGATTAAATGAAAGATGAAAGAGAATAATTAAACAGAATTGATTGTATCTTATTTAAATTTATTATTGATTTATTTTATTAAGATGAAAATTAGACAAGTGATTGATATACATGGAAAGTCTAATAAACAACTAATAGGAAGAGGGAAATTTGACTTAAAGTCTATTGCTTTAATAGTATAGTTAAATTCACCTTTTTTTTGAATTTTCACTTACGAACCAAAAACCTACAACCGGGTGATTGTTTTAAAAAGATCCAAGTCACTAATTGCATAGAGAATTCACATCATATCCTTCTTATCCAACCATATAAATTTAAGTAAACATCATATTTTCTATTCATTTCACTTTTTAAAAGCTCCTACATCATATTCTTCAAATTTACCTATCTTTAATTAAATAACACATCTTTATTTATTTTTCCTCTTTCTTCCACTCAATCCATCTATAAGAAACTCGGGGATTGGTTTGTGTACCACTTATAAAAAACAACAATTGTACCAAGTAAGATCTCACCCCTAATGAAGCTACTCGCATGGTCTGAGGATGGTGGAATGAAGCTACTCGATGTTTAGAGAATAAGAAGGTTGCTTTTCAATGACCGTCCGACTTCAACATCAGGACACCAAAAATATTATAATAACATGGAGTCCTTCACATGAAATTAAAATAGAAAAAAGCAAAAAGACTGAAAATATATAGATTAGTAAGCTATCAATAATAAAATGTGGCTAATCTTGAATATGATGGGTCTGCCTTTACCCCTCTCAAACTCTGCAATGAGGCTTTCCACTTACTTACCCAACGTGTTGTTTGTCTCCTCTTCACATGTCAAAACAATCTTAACTTTCCTTCTATTATCTTACCATATTTGCTAGCTACCCCCAATCACTCCCCAAAACCTCAGTTCTTATCCGACACAACCTTACATGCCTACGCATCCACCTCAACACCCTCAAATTTGATACTCATGGCTTACGTGTCTGTGTTTTCCTATGCAGCCAGTATCGGTGTTATAACGGTTATCGGATTTCATGTGAAATATCGATCAAAACATCAGTTAGAATATTGGTACCGATAATGTCAGCGACGTTGACCAATATTGGATTGATATTTGGCCATTTTTTGACCGATATATCACCGATTTTCCCGATATAAGTACCTTTCTTTTTAGTTCTTCCATCCGTCTTTCCTCTTATTGTTGCTATTAGTGGTTTAAGTCTTATTTGTCCATTGATAGTGTTTCACATTAGTGTTTTTAGTCTTAATCAATTCATAATTGCTACAATTGTTAGTTTTTGCAAGTTACAAAATGTTAATTTGTTAAGGGCATGAGAGTATACTAAGGGGATGTTTGGGATTCCTTATTTTGATTAACTTACAACTGATAAATTTTTTTTAAAAAGTTAATAAAGTGTATAAGGTGTTTGGCAAACCATAAGGTCTTAAAATAAGCAATCCAAACACACCCTAAATTGCTAGTGTTAAATTGCTATATATATAAATTTTTAGATAATATTAAAATATTAAAATCACTGATATCTCACCGCGATAACTATATCTTGAATATTGGTCTTTGACCGATATCTAATTTTTAGCGCATTAATTGCATAGGCGTTTTCTTGATAATTTGCTTCATTAAACATAATCGGTCTAACCGCTACCCTATAAAATTTGTTTACTTGTATTTAAAAATAATCATTTTGATTATTTTGCAACTTTACACCTATGACCTATCAATCACCTTTGTAACCAAGTGTCTGCAAAATAATGTCCAAAAATGATAAAATGAGGGTTCCTTTGTCCTTGCTCTTTGACTACTGTAAATCCCTTTTTGACCAACACTCAGAATGAGAGTGATAATTTCCCAATATTGACAAAATATACAGAAAGTGATGGTATCAAACAATTGATGATGAAACCTAGAGACCCCCAACTCTCTCTTCTTGACATAATCAACCAAAAGATCATTACAAACAACAAATTCTTCAGTCACATACTCCCCACAACTCACCTCCCAATACCCACTTTTTACACATCACCACTTTATTGCCCTAACTATTTAAATATAAATCATTATTTGATAAATATTTAAAGAGTAAACTGCGATTTTCATTCATTTGGTTTGTTCAAATTTGCGGTTTTGTTTCAATAGTTTCAAATTTATGATTTTCGTCCTTGTTGTTTCATTTCACTTGTGATTTTCGGACTTTGGAGTTATATGATGTATCACATGATGAGTTCTCATAAGATGTTTTATTTGTGTCTAACTAAACTTCTTAGATGCGTAAGAATCTATATTATGAATTATGTATGTTTGAATAGATTTAGTATACACTCCATATCCCATATTTTAATAAAATGACCAATTTCTCATATTCAAATAATATAAGTAATGATATTCTTAAAATTTAATTGTAAAAATAAAATAAGTATATCTTTGGACACATTCAACAATCCCATTCTAGTATAGTATCCTGTCTTTTTCTCTCCCAGCCGTTTGGATCTCACTATTTTTCAAGATATCGCTTCTAAAAGCATAACAAATAAAATCCTTTACTTATTATATAAACTATTGGAAATGTATATATTACGCGGGTAACGGGTTAAATACATCCAACATGTAGTACATTAGTAGTTCTATGAAGATTTTTATGTTGAATTTCATCGACCATTGATGAAATGAAAAATAATGAAGATTTAAAAATTATAAAAATATATTTTAAGGTAAGATATAATGAATTCTTCCTAATATTTGCAAGTTTTAATAAATATTAGCACCTTTGTTTTACTTTATGCTTTAGATAACCAACTATATTTGTATTGAAAAAAAACACACCTAGCTTATAATTTGATTTGGTGCTATACAAATTTTATTATGTCAAATATAAAAAGCGAAGTATGAACAAAAAAAATAGGTAAGAGCCCCGCACTTTTTACTACGTTTTGTGTCCCAAAATGGTTGAGCCACCCATGCAACTATACATGGTTGCATGACATTATGGAGCATCATCAATCGGGGCTCACGCACACCACCTATGTCATAGTTGTCCGACTCTTCTCCAACAAACTGTCTTTTGTTTCTCTCATGCTTCTCTCATATAACTTAAATCTCTTCTCTGTTGAATACGTATGTGAACGGACGTTGGCTTCCTTTCCACTTCCTTTCCTGCTTCCTTTCTCCTTCATGTTGGCCTCTCTCTCTTATACCCGTTCGGACGTTGTCTTTAATGTTTTCTTTAAACATTTTATGGTTTGAGAGTTGTTTCTTAATCCAACTATGAACTTAAGCATTTTTTTATATAAGTTCGATTCGAACTCGTTTAAGATATTCCTAATTTATACTTTAACAAAAAATTATATATATATTGTTAGTTTCCTTGTAACACACAAGCCAACGGTGCATGTTCTATAATAGTTTATATGTCAAAATCATTGTATAAGAATAATATATCTTTGTAATGTGTTTCTCCACAATTAGCATATGCCATAGCATAGAGACGTATCTTTCAAATAGGTATGGTACCCCTTAAAATCTTACATTACATCTATATCGATATATATATATATATATATATATATATATATATATATATATATATATATATATATATATAGGCATGAAATGATATTTCTGCCTTTGTATTTACTCCCATGTTCATCATTAGGAGCATTTGTTTTGTTTTTTAGTCATGATTCACTATAGATATACTATGCACCATTACGTAGGGGCGTCAAGAGCAGAGACGCCAGTGCATTAGCGGCCATTAAAATAGAGAGTTGTCAACCAATAGAAACAAACCACATGGCCATGGGGGGCGCCACCCATGGCCTTCCACCATAATTAGTCTTGGGGTTAAACTAAATCTTTTTGGTTATCGTTTGGATAAGGTGTATCCTCTTAGCGGCGACTCTATCTATGATTCTCCAGTCTCGACTAACATATGACGAATACAAGGATCAAAGTAGATGACTTGCGACTAAAGTTTCGAGATGGAAGAAGATATCAAAAAAATGACAACAGAGTAAAATTATTCATTTTTAGAAGTGTAATTCCTTTCTTTATAGCTTTCCACCATCTCTATTTTCTACAACTTTAGTTATTCTTAGCTACTCATTTCTACTTGTATGTTCCATTGAGTTGAAGCTATTCGATGTTTAAATAGACTGGCCATAAACACAAAACGATTTTAGCATATCCAGGTTAACTTTAATGTTGATGACGGGGGTAGCCCAAAGTCTGGTAAAATGGCTTTCATACATTAACGCTAAAAAGATTGAAGGTTAAAAGGTTCGTTTTCCCACCCAATTTAGGAAAACAAGTACTTGAACAGTAAAAACACGTAACAGTAACACGTCAAATCACTGTTTACATCATCCCTCATCCGTAAAAGAAGGGATATGCTCAGAAAAGTATATTATTATATATTGTTAACCGCAGGTCAAAAGCTTCCCGCGCATAAAACGGTCAACCCTCTACCAAACAAGAGATTATCTAATTTACTCATCGGACAAAAAGCTTACATTTCTTTCTCAATAAAAGGAAGATAACTTAGTCATAACAAACACACCAAATCTGGAGATAACACATACTCTCTGATCTTCGCTTCATTCTGGGGAAGCTTTCACTTTACATGCTTCTTTCTTACTCCAAAAACTACAAAGCTTCACTAAGAACTCGCATCCAAAAACCGGTTCCAACATCTCGATCTTGGATTCTTAGTGAACTATAACAAATAACAACTAAACTAGTGAACCTCTCTCTACGTTTTGCAAACGTAGAGGGACCCGACGACCTGCGTTAGGTTAACCGGAACCCTTGAAGCCTGTTAGCCTGACCAGCCTATTCACTAGCATTGGTCTTATAATTGTTGTAGCAACAAGTTGGCGCCCACCGTGGGGCTACGCCGCTTACTTTATCTTAAAGACCAGTAGTGTAGCTCCATTTTCATCAAAATCGTCATATCGGAAAGTGAATCTCCGAAGAAGTTGATCAAGTGTCAAGAACACCGACACCAAATGCTAGCCCACAAATTCCGGCTGCGACCACGCCTTTTTCCACTCCGGGAGGTACTTCGACGAGACTTTTGCTCCCCGAATTTTCACCTTTCCGAACTCCAATCCCTTCACGATATGGAGTTCCTTCTCCTCATGTAGGAGTCACAAACATCCTGGAGCGTGTCGACTTGACACCGGAAGGGGTAGCACGACATTTCTTACAACTAAAATCTCTTCTTTAACAACACGTGAGCCAAGAAAGAGAAAAAAGGATAAGAATAAGGCTGGATTATGATGACCCGGAACCCTCACTGTCAATCGGACCTCCACCTCCCCTCTTTACTAGCTCACGACCAGCTGCTTCCCATTTGGAAGCTGGTCCAAGTGTAACCTGCCAACCTTTTAACCCAACTCCTTATGCCTACGGGAGGCCAAGCCCAACATCCTTCCCTTTGTTCACTTCACAACCCCTCGGGCATGAAACTACTCTCGAACAAATATGACAGTCACCAGCTTCAAGTGTTCCTCCTCCTACAGCCACCACATGGGAGCAGGCCGTGGCGGCCTTGCCCTTGGCTCGGAGTGCAGCAATGAGCACCCTCATGGGAACAAACCAAATAGCAGCAACTACTGAAAGCCTTCAAGGCTTTAACCTCATGCCTCAGATGATGGCTCAATTGATGGCACACTTCCCTTGGACCCAGCTCATCAACCAAGCGCTGAGTACTCACCAAGGAGCAACAAGTCATAATCTTGCTACAAGGGTAGAAGAAGACCTTGCAAAGCCCTATAAGCCCAACAACCTATCTTGTTTCTATAACAAATCGGCGATTATGACTCTCAAACGAAAATCAAGATGCCATCCCATATAAAAACATATGATGGGACTGAGGATCCCGAAGACCACCTCCAGATTTTTACCGGTGCTGCCAGAATCGAAAAGTGGTCCCACGTTGAATGTTGTTTAATGTTCATGCAAACACTTGTCAGATCAGCCAGGATATGGTTCAACGACCTTCCTGCCCAAAGTGTCGAAGCTTCAATGATCTGAGCAAAGGATTCTTGGCCAACTTTTCACAACAAATGAGGTACGTCAAGGATGCCACATTAATTTTCCAGATAAAACAAAAGATGATAAAAACCTTCAAGAATTCATCGAAAGATATAAGAAGGAAGGGTTGACATATGTGGGGGCCGATGAGAAACTGAGGGTGGCAGGCTTCAAGAACGCCATCACCTCCAAATACCTCACAAGGGACTTTAACAAGTGCCTACCTAAAACCCTTGAAGAAGCTCTCGAACGAGCTGAGGCTCATATCCGAGGGGAAGAGGTCGTTGATTTCAAAGAACAAAGAAAAAGAGCTCCTAGCTGGCGAGGCAACAGCCCCAACCGAAAGAGAGGAAATTTCAGTCCCTGTGATAGACATCCAAGGAGCTCAGATCAACGAAGGCCTGGAGGTCGGAACCTTCCAAGCAAGGAAAAGACTGTGAACTTCACAGCTCTAACCAAAACCCCTCAGGAGATCCTTGCCACCGAAGAAGTGAAACACAACTTCCGACCTCCTCGACCCTTGCCCAAAAGAAAGAAAAACGAAAACTCCACCCAGTTTTGTGAGTTCCACGAAGAAAAAGGTCACCACACAAACGATTGCTTTCAACTCAAGAGAAGAATTGAGGAAGCTGTTAAGTCCGGAGATTGGCCCATTTGGTAAAGGGGGTCAAGGACAAGATGGCCGAAAGAAAAAGCAAAGAAGTGAATATGGTTAATATAGACCAAGGTGTTCCCCAAAAACGACAACGCTTGGAGGCTTGGGAGCTTCAATGCGTCTACTTCCCACCACCTCAAGGTGACTTACTCTCAATCCCTTTGGTGGTAGAAGCGAACGTGGGAACACTCAAAACAAGCAAAGCCTACATTGACACAGGGGCAGCCACAGAGATCATGTATGAAAGGTTCTTCAACCAACTAAGTAAGGAAGAACGTTCAAGGCTTCAAACCTCCGGTTCATCTATAAAAGGTATCGCCGATATACCCTTGAAGCCTCTGGGCCAACTAACCCTTTAGTGAAGGCAAGATGAAGAAAACCAAACCACTCACTTTTGTGGTTATCAACATACCTTCCAACTATGATGTAATCATAGGAAGGCCAGGACAATGTGCATTCAACATGGCAGTCTCGGTTGGTCAAGGTGCCGTAAAGTTTCCCACCGATATGGGAATTGCAACCCTTCAACCCACCCAAGAGGTTTACACGGTTGAAGGGGAAAGCTCAAGAAATGAAGATGACGAACAAGGTTTGATCATAAACCCCAAGTATCCTGAACAAAAGGTACGGGTAAACACAAGCCTTTCCAAAGAAACTCTCCCACATCTTAAGAAGCTATTGATACACTATAACGATGTCTTTGCTTGGTGCCTGGAAGACATGACGGGCATCCCTCAAAGCATTGCAGAGCATGAGCTAAAAATACCCCCCAAGGTAAAGCCTGTTGTCCAAAAGAAACGGAGCCTTGCTCCTGAACGAAGCTTGCCAGCATGCCAAGAGATTGAAAACCTTGTCCTAGCTGGGATCCTTCATGAGGTCAAATATCAGTCTTGGGTTGCTAATCCAGTCATAGTCCGAAAGCCCGGCAAGTCTTGGAGAATGTGTATCGACTTCAAAGACTTGAACAAAGCATGCACAAAAGATTGCTATCCTTTACCCGACATAGACCTCAAGGTTGACTCTTTAACCGGCCATCCCTTCAAGTGTTTTCTTGAGGCTTACAAGGGTTATCATCAAATTCTCATGAAAGTGGAAGACGAAGAAAAAACCGCATTCCACACGGACAAGGGTATTTTTTGTTATCAAAAGATGCCTTTTGGCCTACGAAATGCCGGAGCAACCTATCAACGTTAGATTGACAAAGCATTTGCCAGCCAAATTAGCAAAAACCTGGAAACTTATGTTGATGATCTGGTAATCAAAAGCAAAACCAAGCATCAAATGCTCAAAGACATACAAGAAACCTTCCAAAACCTGAGGAAGATCAACATGAAACTCAACCCCGGAATGTTCATTCAGGTTCGAATAAGGCAAGTTTTTGGGACACATTGTGGGGAAACAAAGCATAAAATCCAATCCTAACAAAGTCAGGGCTGTCCTTGAAACTAAATCTCCACAAAGTAAAAAGTAAATGGAAAGTCTGAACAGAAGGCTTGCAGCTTTGAAGCGTTTTACCTCCAAGCTTGCTGAAAAATCCCTACCCTTCTTCAAAACACTAAAGGGTTGCACCAATAAAAAAGATTTCAGGTGGACGGAAGAAGTGGGAGAAGCCTTCAATCAAATGAAGCAACACTTGGCTTCACTTCCAGCAATTGCAGCCCCCGAAATAGGAGAACTGATCTCTGTCTATCTCTCGGTTGCTGAAGAAGCATTAAGCGCGGTCCTAACCATCGAATGAAACAAAGCTCAGGTACCCGTTTATTTATTTAGTAAAACATTAAAACTAGCAGAGATCAAATATCCTCCTTTGGAAAACTTGCCCTGGCTTTAATTCAAACGGCCAGAAGGCTTCGAAGGTACTTTTAAGCACACCCTATACAAGTGGTCACTGACCAACCCATCAAGAGTGTGCTTGAAATACCAGAAAATTCAGGCCGATTGGCCAAATGGTCCGTGGAGCTAGGTGAACATAACATCACCTATGTCCCAAGAAAAGCTGTCAAAGCCCAAGTCTTGGCGGATTTCATCGTAGAAATCCCGAACTGCCACTGAACCTTCTAAACCTGAAGCCTGGAAGCTTTTTACCGATGGAGCTTCCAGCATTGAAGGGTCAGAAGCTGGACTCATTTTAATCAACCCCGAAGGGTTAGAATTCACATATGCTCTCCGACTTGAATTTCAGACCACCAACAACGAAGCTGAATATGAAGCATTGATCGCTGGTCTGAAAATTGCCAAAGAGATGAAGATCCAAAAGCAACAGGTCTTCATAGACTCGTTGCTTGTTTCAAGTCAAGTCAATGATAACTATGTAGCAAAAGAGCCCAACATGAAGAAGTATCGTGATAAGGCAAAAGATTTGATGAACACGTTTCAAGAATGCACCATTAAACAAGTCCCAAGATCACAAAACAAAAGAGCTGATGCCCTGAGCAAACTGGCATCCCTCACATTTGCACACCTCACCAAGAAAGTATTGGTAGAACTATTGAAAACTCCTTCAATTCAAGAATTGGAGGTTCAAGAAGTAATCACTGAAGAAGGTCCCAATTGGATGACCCCCATAGAAAAGTTCCTCAAAAATGGTGAGTTACCTCTGGACCAGACGGAGGCTGAAAGGGTTCGAATCAAGTCCCGACAGTATGTGTTGCAAGGAGAAACCCTTTATAAAAAAGCTTACCTTGCACCACTACTAAGATGTGTGGGCCCTGAACAAAGTCAATATCTGATCAAAGAGGTTCACGAGGGGATATGTGGAGCTCATTTTAGGCAAAAAACGGTGGTTGCAAAATTGATGAACCTCGGATACTTCTGGCCTACAATGCACCGAGATGCAACATAACAACTTAAGAAATGTGAAACTTGTCAAATTCATGCACCGGTTCCCAAAAGCCCTAAACACGATCTAGTTCCCATCTCCTCGGCTTGGCCATTCCACAAGTGGGGAATGGATATCGTTGGTCCATTCCCACAAGCCAAGGGAGGGGTAAATTTTTTGTTAGTAGCCGTTGACTACTTCAGCAAGTGGCCTGAAGTCAAACCACTTGCAAAAATAACGCGCAAACAAGTCATCGACTTTGTATGGGAAAGCATCATTTGTCGCTATGGTCTGCCAGGAGTGTTGGTCACGGATAATGGGAAACAATTTGCTGAGGAGCCTTTTAGCACATGGTGGAAGGAATTCAGAATCACCCAAGTGTTCAACTCAGTCGCATACCCACAATCCAATGGCCAAGTTGAAAGAACAAATAGAACCATTGAGGAAGGAATCAAAGCAAAACTGGGAAGACATAGCAACAATTGGCTTGAAGAACTCCCAAATATTCTATGAGCTATAAGAACCACCGAAAAAACAAGCCACAAACGAACACCTTACAGCTTAGTGTTAGGATCGGAAGCTGTAATCCCAGCAGAAGTCGGAGTTGTGACTCAAAGAAAACTCAACATGGATCTCGAATCAAACAACAATGAGACCATGTTGAATTTGCAACTCCTTGAAGAAATTCGAGACCAAGCCGCAGTACAAGAGGCCAAGTACGAACATGTAACATCCCAAAATTTCAAATAATAATATTTTATATTATTTCTTATAATAATCGAGTTTACTTGATTTGGCTAGGAAATAATTAAATAATAAAGGTATGATAAGTAAGCTAATCAAAGGGAAGTAATTATGGACCAAAAAGGAAATATGGGTCTTAGGTACATAGGCTTAAGGGAGTATAAATACCCCCTTAACCCTAATCCTTTCCATTTCCATCCATTCTACACTCTTGTCTACACCTTAAAACACACACTTAAGCTAAATATACCTCCCATAGCCGTCGGCCATTATCCAAACCATAAACCGATCATAGTAACCTTAGACCTTCGATCATAAAAGTGAGCTAACAAGTCCAAGATCGCGTTTCAAACTAGTCGTGACCATACAAACGCCTAAAGGTATGTTCTTTACGTTTAAAGTTTACGTTTTTGTGAACGGTTTGCCATGAAACTTGACCCTAGAGTAGATCGGGCCTAGATGTTTCATAAAAATGCAAACTTGATGATTAAAATGAACTTGATGAGCTTATGGCAACATATGGTTCATATATAAACCCTAGAGCTAGCCTATAACGTTTTAAATCTATAAAGGTTTAAGCTTTATGCCTAAAACGGGTCGGATCTAGGTGATGTATTAATATTAGGTGTAAAACGGTTAGGGAAAATGGAAAAAGGTGGTTAAAAGTCATGATATGGACTGTTAACAGTTAACTGGGCTAGGAAAGAAATGAAAAAGATAGAAAAATGAGAACTTGAGGCATCAGACATGGGTTTTCGGTCACACTGAGTTTTCGGTCGAGCTCTCGGTCAAACCTGGGTTCTCGGTCAAACCAAAGTTTCGGTCAAATATGGGTTCTCGGTCAACCTATGTTCTCGGTCAGATATGGGTTCTCGGTCAACCAAAGTTCTCGGTCATGAGTTGGGTTCTCTGCCAAAGGGTTCTTGGCTGATCAATTCACTATTGGGTTTTGGGCCAAAATCCAGTTGGGCCCAGGTACCATAATGGACAGTTGGGTTAAGCCCATATCTAATATAAAGCAAACTGGCCCATTATCTTATGCTTAGCAAGTAAGCCCAACTTAGAAAATAATTTAAAATGTTAATGGAAAATGTGTTAAGACAGTTAATGAAAATAAAATTTTTCCAAGCTGACCTGGCAGCTTAACCACAGCCAGGGGCTCTGCCCCTTGGACCCGCTAGGGGCTGCCGCGCCCTAGAACCCCGCTGCCAGGGGCGCTGCCCCCGGACCCCCGTTTGTTGAGGGAAATAATTAAACTAGAAACACGATATGGGTAGTGATAGTTAAATTGATACGTGTAATTGTTATACAGTTAGTCGTGCACAGCTCAAGAAAGGGATAACCATAAACGGTGAACATAACCGCATTCAGGTAAGTTTCTAGCCCCATTTCCTTGTTATGTTTTCGGGGCTATGTGCATACTCGATGTGATTTGTTAATACACTTACCTTAAGTCGTAAGTGTATGTCTTATATGATTACGTTTACGTATGAATGAATTCTTGACAATGCATGAACGATCTTCGAATATTGCATGTACCGTCAAGGGATAGTTTAGAGATATGATTGATAGATATATAAAATGTAAACGATTTATGTACGTATGGGAGTTATAGTTACGAAAGAATAGAAAGGTATGGAAGGTATGGTTAGAAAGGGAACGGGCCCTAATAATATCCGCGAATGTAGGGAACGGACCCTAATAATATCCGCGAATGTAGGGAACAGACCCTAATAATATATGCGAACGTTTTAGGATGAAGTGTATGTAAATGTGTATGTATAAAAAGGAAAGAAGGAAAGTATGATAGTATGAACGTACGAGGAATGGTATAGAACTATGTATGTATATGTACCTTCGGGTGCGTATATAAGAATGTGTATGTATGTATTGTATATTACTTAATTAACTAGAACTCACTCAGGATAGATGACTTTTAGTATGCACGCAGGTGAGTAGGATGAGGCAGCTCGCTTGAGGGGAACACGTGGCATTGAATAAGAGGCTAGCATCGGAAGACTCGAGACGTTTATCAATTTATGTTTAATGTTTGTTTATTTTAAAAGAAAAAGATGTTTGTTTAAGACAAGTTGTGAAATGTTTATGAAAGTTTTTATGTTCCTCGAATGTTTTTATTAACTCTGATGATTAGAACTATGTTGATGAGTAAATCCAAAGTCCAAATGTTAGGCACCGGTAACGCGGCCTTACAAAACAAAAAATGGAAGCTTATTACAATGCAAGAGTGAAACATGAACGTTTCAGGCAGGAGATCTTGTACTCCGAAACAACGAGGCCAGCAAGAAAGAAAACCAAGGAAAACTAGGCCCCAAGTGTGAAGGACCGTATACAAACCTTGAAGCTCACAAGGGTAGATCCTACAAACTGGCCGATGCAGAAGGCAAAAGCTTCCAAGACACTGGAATGGCAAAACTCTTAAAAGGTTCCATGCCTAGTCAAGAACTTAAAATGTATTTCAAGAGATGTATAACTCTCCTTTTTTGTAAACAAAAAGCTCTTGAATGAATTATGAAGCTTTTATCATAACTTGTCTTTACTATCCTATAATCAGGTTGAGAGTCTAGCAATAAACTCCATGGCAAGGGCCATGTAAGGGGATGAGCTCCTAGGCCACATCGCTCAATAGGTTCAAGGGTTAAATGAACTTATATAAGGGGTGAGTTCCTATATCAATCCAACTCCATGAGACTTAGAAAATTTTTTCAAATAAAACTTGTCTCATAGACGGGTCTGAATAGCCTACATCAATTCGTTCCTTAAACTTTAAAAAAGTTTACGAACAAATATACACTAAGTAATGATATAAAGGATAGACAACATGTGTTTTTTACCTAATGAAGCCTTGAAGCTAAAGTGACTGCAGCACTAAAACTTCTTAACGAAAATTAGCTAAAAAACACATCAAACAAGCAAGACAAGCAACAAAAAATACAAGACATCAAACACTACGATTCATAAAGAAGCCTCTAAAGGCGATAACTAGCATCATTCATAATAGTCATCTAGGCTAAACAAGGAAATCACAAGGATTCCCATAAAAGTGTTCAAACGGCCAAACAAGGCCAACATCGACCATGAAGCAGAAACCTTAAGGGTTCCATGTTAAACCTAAATTGTTTAAAGTACATAACATTGTTTAAAGTGCTAAGATAGCTACGAATCAATTGTTCAAACATCATAGACAGGCTTTGAAGTACTAGCACCACCACTCTTGCCTTTCTTGGATTTCCTTGCCTTCAAGTCACCACCAACCGCTGAACCTTCAAGACTGCCCGCATGAGACCCACCAGCATCTCCGGACATAGTCTCTTTGCTATCACCAGAACGAGAACGTTTCTTGGATAAAGACTCAAGCAACTCGGAGCAAACCTTCTCGTCAAGCCCAACTGGTTTTATACCCTGCAAAACAGAAATGGGTTTCCCAAAACAAGAAGAAACTTCACCCACGTAGGGGTAAGTAAGCCTTTCCATTGCATGAACATAATCCGAAAAAAGCTTGGAAGCTGCACGGTTGAACATAGGCGATTCCTCCAAGGTTTGACCAGACTCGTGGAGTTTGAAGCCAGCAACTAAACCCAAATGTTTTCCATAGCTCAGCAACTTGGTGTAAACGCCACCCAACACTGAGTTGAATTCTGATGAATGAAGAAGGTTGGTCACAACTTGATGAAACCCATGCTCGATCAGCCATCGGTTATCATTAGTAGCTTGGGTAACTGAAGCCTTCAAACCATCATTCTCCATAGCGAAGGATTTCTTCTGAACCTCCAAGGCTTCCCTATCGGCTTCAAGCTGAACTCTGTCGGCTTCCATCTTCTTCTTCAATCCTGCAATCTCAACCTCATGATTATGGGAAAGCTCATTGATCTTCTTTACCCAATCCTCCTCCTTCTTTGAAAATCCATCAACATCCTTCTTCATGGCTGCCATGGAAGCATTCATCCTATCTTTTTTCTGGGAGAACTCCTCATACTCTTGCATCCCTTTCCGAAAGCGAGTAACACCCTCAGCTAAAAGGGCAGAAAGGTTGCAAGAACTAAGAATCAACCTTGAAAGCATGGCATCACCCTCCATCTCAGATATGGTATTACGAACTCCAGGGGGAGCAAAGTTAGCAAAAACTTCATAACAAACTTCGTATCCTTAAAGCTATCATCAACCTTAACGTTCCAATCAGGAACATAAACCTCGCATCCACCAAACCCTTGAATAGTAGATGCCACAACCTTTTTACCAACAGACTTCTTCTTCCTAGTCACAACCAAACCCTGCTCCTTCTCCACCTCTACACTCGGACCCTGATCCTCAGCAACTTGAACATCATCACTAACATCCATAGGCTCATGTGAAGATGATGGACCAGAAGATTTCAACAAACGCCGATTGGAACGGCGGGTTGAAACCTTAGGAGCAGTGGACTTAGTGAAACCTTTAACGTTCGGAACACCCACATAACCAGAACCTTCGAACCTATGATTTGTTCCTCGAACAACAGCGCTTTCACCAACGGTAGCCACAACTTCCCCAAATCCAACATCGGAAGTATCATCACTCTTCACAAAATCCAAGGCAGACATGGCTACAAAAACAAAGGAAATTTATCAACAAACATATCATGGAAACAAAACAAATGCAAGATAAGCAAATGCATACCCTTATCATTTCTTATAAGCACGGGATCACGATTAGGCTTATCCCACAACTTGCTAACTCCTAATAAAACGAGAAGATGTTCGGGAAAAGGACGAAGACGTGACGGACACTTCCTAATAGATTTCAAAAACAGATCGTTCAACTCCAAGTCAGACGGCTCCGGCTTATTCAAAACGGCCCCGGGTTGTCTCCAAACAAGTTTTAAAGGAACAATGAAATCGGAAACGAAGAAAAAACGATCATTCCAGGAACCAAGGGTCGTAACCGTCGAAGAGATTAGACAAGTATCAACCTGAGTATGCTCAAAGGTATACCAATCGCCGTTCTTCGCTAGACGGAAGAAACGGCGAAAACACAACAGCGATGGATCAAACCCTAAAGCCCTGCATAAAACTTCAAAATGCAAAACCCTAGCAAGCCCCAAGGGGTGAATCTGACCAAAAGACACACGATAATATTCTAACACGTTCAAAACAAAGATCGAAAATGGATGACGGAGGTTAGAGAACTCAAAGTGGTGACAATAAAGAGCAATTGAACCGGCCGAACAACGATCGATCGACGCATCGGCCGGTGGAGCCACTGGTTTAAACTTTAAACCTATACCCTAATCGAGGCAAAATGATTCGACTTCTTCTTGGGTCAATCGGAAATAACTCACCGATAAATCCTTACGGGCACCCATAATTTCGAAAGAAAAGGGGAAGATTGGAACTAACCTGGTGAAGGATCGAAAGGAACTTGATAAATGTGTTTGGAAGATAATGAGAAGTGTAAAAGAAAACTTAAGAAAGTGAGCAGTTGATAATATTAATAATCAGTTATTGGGAACTGCTATTTGCAGAAACCACCTAATCAACCACATCAACTGTCTTGTCAGAAATTCAAAAATAAAGCAAAACCGTACAAAGTCTCGAAGCCTTTAAGCAATAACAAAATGTGTGCAAAAGTCAGACGCCTTTGAGCCTACTTCCAAAACACCTCTGACTTGGGGGGGCTGATGACGAGGGTAGCCCAAAGTCTGGTAAAATGGCTTTCACACATTAACGCTAAAAAGGTTAGAAGGTTTAAAGGTTCGTTTTCCCGCCCAATTTAGGAAAACAAGTATGTGATCAGTAAAAGAACGTAACAGTAACACGTCAAATCACTGTTTACATCATCCCTCAGCCATAAAAGAAGGGATATGCTCATAAAAGTATATTATTATATATTGTTAACCGCAGGTCAAAAGCTTCCCGCGCATAAAACTGTCAACCCTATACCAAACAAGAGATTAACTAGTTTACTCATCGGACAAAAGGCTTACATTCCTTTCTCTATAAAAGGAAGATAACTTAGTCATAACAAACACACCAGATCTAGAGATAACACATACTCTCTGATCTTCTCTTCTTCCTGGAGAAGCTTGTACTTTACATGCTTATTTCTTACTCCAAAAACTACATAGCTTCACTAAGAACCCGCATCCAAAAACCGGTTCTAACATCTCGGTCTTGGATCCTTAGTGAACTATAACAAATAACAACTAAACTAGTGAACCTCTCTCTACGTTTTGCAAACGTGGAGGGACCCGACGACCTGCGTTAGGTTAACCAAAACCCTTGAAGCCTGTTAGCCTAACCAGCTTATTCACTATCATTGGTCTTATAATTGTTGTAGCAACAAATGTATTTGACCCAAATAACTAGAGAGGTTGTGTTTGGGTTCTCCTATTAGCCTATTTATCTTGTCGACCCAAAATCATCAACTTAAACGAGTGACACCTTAGTATACTTAGCACACGATATAAATGTTGTCATGACTTTAAAATACAATCATTGTATTAGCACAACTTATTTATTTTTTCTTTGTACGTTTTTCATGTAAATGGATATCGTAGTTTACTAGTAACAAATCATTTTCATTATAAGAGCAAGTTTATTTATTTTTTCTTTGTACCCATAATCAAATGGTCTAGGGTACGATATCCACTTTTTCAAAATGAAAGTGGTGGGTTGAACAAGGTTAGAAGGATTTAGTTGGAAAATGAAATTTGTTTTTCAAAGGAAAAAAAACAAATCACTCGTGCTACTTAAGATGTGGTTATTAATATTAATATATTGATATTATTAGATATAATGGTTGATTTGGCTTATAATCATTAACACCTAAACAATAGTCTTTTTATAGTAATAAGAATAATTATTGTTTAAATAGAATATTAACCAAATCAAATCAACGCCACAATCGAATTGATGTGGTTCAATCCAATTCTAAAGTATTCCTCAATCCATTATATAATGCTTGATAATTGCATGATTAATTATTTATGGCATATCTCTAAAATAGGAGGGACAAAATGACTCATCTTTGCCAAAAACAACTTAAAAGATAAAACAAAGGGACGTGTATAAATCGATCCACAAATTGAATTAACGATCTAAAATAATCAAAAAAAAATTTAAACTTTTTGTTTGCCTACAAAAACTCAACCGAAGTAATCTGAACCGACAGGTTATATTTGCTAAAAAGAAAATGCCTATATTTCAATACTTCTTGGGTAGAAAATTTAGTTAAAAAAAAAATATACAAACACAATTTAAAATTTGAGTAAAGTTATCGTACAATAATTGTTAGACATATAACAGGTACGCAAATCACGCTCAAGCCATTTTACAAAAATGCTCAGTGTTTAAACCCATTACGCTCAAATCCATATTTGTTTTTCATAATTACACTCAAAAACGATTTTCGTGAAGAAAAGTCAAAAATTGATCGATTAACGATCCAGATTTGTTTTTTCGGTGAACAGATGATTAACTGGATAGCTATTGACGATTTCGAGATTATGTGATGTGATTTCATGAATCAATTTCATGAATATAGGTATATTTTTACCTAATGTGTTTTTGAGGATCAGATAACTGATTTAACTGAAACCAAAATGTACCACGCTACGAGCTAGGACCAACATAACCAAAACCAAACGATTATCAAATCTTAAAAAAAACTGATCTTGTATACAAGAACCGACTCAAACCGAACTAACCACTTGTGTCTGCAACTTGCAGGATTTCGACCCTCAACCCCTGTTAATATTTAGAAATGTAAATTGTTTGACCTTTTTAAAAAAAGTGAACTACTTTTATGACAAACATGGTCATCCTTTTTTTCTTTATTTAGGGTATACAGCTTCATCACAACTTGCTAAATATGGTAGCATTTGAAGGTACATATACTACTTGAGGAAATACCAAGAAACAAAAAACTCTATCAGCAAATTTCTTATTTAAATCATTTCATGTTTGCCACTCAATTGAGAGACCACAACAATTGGAATAAATCAAGTTTTCACTCGAATTCGGTTGTTATTAAATCAAAATCAAAGAACCAATAATCGATATTTAAGTGATGAGACATGTCCTTAATGAATGCACGGTTGGTAATCGGCATTTTATTTTCATATCGCTTTTCGCCTTTTGACATCATACAAACTCTTATTTCGCACTGTTTTAACATAAGTTGTATACATGCCCTCTTGCGGGCACAATGGTCCCTTTTTATATCGTACAAAATTTCATTTTATGTGTGTAAATATTAAACACGCGTACACAAACGCACAAACAATTTCTATGACAAATCTTTAGTTTTATAGGGTATATACATAAGTTCTTGTATTACTCAACTTATGTCATTTTCATTTTTTTTTCATATGATATAGTTGACTTCATGTATTCATATTCTTGTATCCACATAAATTAGACCCATTATTAAATTAATGAAGGCAATCATAAATTCATTAACCCCAAATTCAATTGTTCAATCAGGGCCAGGCCCAACCAAAGGGGTTTGTCATATTATATATATATATATATATATATATATATATATATATATATATGGTGAGGTTAGAACAAGAAGTGAGTTATTTGTAAGAAGTGTGAGAAGTAATATCGGGCGTTGGATTTGATTATCTGATGGTGGATATTGTTAGTGTGTTTTTTGTTTGGTGTGTTTTATTTTGTTAGTTCGGTGTGTTTTTTGTTCAGTGTGTTTTATTTTTTTAAGGGTAAAAACCACTTCTTACATTTCTTAGGATAGTTTTACTTCTTATTTTAACCTTGTTCTCTATATATATAGGTATTGGATTATTTCAGAAGTTTTTTACAGCGAGAAGTGAAGGTGTAACTCAATTAATCCCTAATTTCGCTCCCTTTCTTATGTGTAGGTGCGTTGTGTAGATGCATATGTATGTGTGTAGGTACGTATGTTTGTATATGTGTACGTATGTTTGTATATGTGTATGTATGTTTGTATGTGTGTAGGTACATAGGTTTGAATGTGGCCCGATGCATTTATATGTTTGTAGGTAGGTTTGAATGTGTAATTAAGACATAAATACAACCAACTTACATATATGTATGTAACTTTATAAGAAATGGAGTGAAATTAGGGATTAATGGAGTTATACCTTCACTTCTCGCTGTAATATCACTCCTCGCATATATATAGGGGAGAGTTATCCTAAAAACAAGTAGTTTCCTAGGAAGACTAGGAATAAATCATAGTCATTGGATCATATCAATCAATAGTTAAGATTTAAAATTACAAAAAACCATCATGGTTTCTTATAATTACTCTTTCACCATTATAACCAACATAGTTTCCTATAATTGTTTTTTCACCATAGGTTTTAATGCCAAATGTTAAAATTCTTTTGGTTCTTACCATTCCTATTAAACAACTTCTTTTTATTTGAACATATATATATATATATATATATATATATATATAGGGAGGGGTTATTGTAAAAAGAAGAGTGCGTCTAAAAAGTGTAGGAAGTAATGTGAGTGGTAGGATCTTGGTAATCAATGGCTAGGATTGAATGTGGGATGATTTAGTGGAGTGTTTTATTTTAAAGAGTAAAAGTGGTATGTTAAAGGGTATTTTTGGCATAAAATAATTTGTAGCATTCAGAATGTCAACGTAATATTCATGGAAGCTCCTATTTTCATTCAATTTTATATGGAACTTCCAAAATAAACTCAACTACCTAAATACTATCTAATTATTCCACCCAAAATAACACGCCAAAAAGATTGTGAGATTCTATATAGTCAGTCCTCGTCAAAAATTAAAAACACACGTCAAATAATTTCAAACACCCAAAATCATCTCAATAATTGGCAATGATAAACAGGAAATCGAAGCAGCCAACGGTGGGTTTTTTTCAATTCCGACAGTGTGTTTTGTGTTACAGTGTGTTTTGTGTTGTTGAAACCCCCAATTGTTTTTTTTTTTTGTGAAACACCCAATTTCTAGAGTTTCAGTATATTATTGGTTTTATCGGTTTTATTGTTTAATAGTTTTACAGTGTGTTTTGTGTAGTTATGACAGCAACACATCAAAAGTCTTCTCGTATATTTGTTGTTTTTCTTAGTGTTGGCTATGACCAGAAATACACCAAATATATTGGTGTGTTTAAAATATACAAGTTGGCACAATTAACTCAACCTGGAGATTAATAATAAGATATTGATAATGAATATACAAACCACGATCATGCATGATTATATCAATTGTTATTTTTTATTAATTGTGAACTAAATCCCGAATAATAAGGAAGAAATACTGGATGTATAATATTTTTTTATTAATTATAAATTTACATACCATAAAAAGAAAAATATTAAGATTACAATCCTACCCTTATTATCTAATGGTGGAAAATGCTTCCTACACTTTTTAGGAAAATATAACTTTTTATTTTAACCCCCCTCTCTCTCTCTCTCTCTATATATATATATAAAGGATCCAATACAAAAATTGGTTATCGTACATACGTATGCGAGGGTTCCCATCGTTGATTACCAATTTCATTAATTTGATCACGTAAGTTCACATAAGGGTGTTTTTGTCTTTTTATATTACTTTTAAAATTAAATCGCGCCAGTGTAATAAACCGTTTTGCATATACCCTTTTTATTATAGTTGATCATGTATCCTTAAAACTGCTTAACAATTGGCGATTTTTCTTATTCGATTAACTTTGACGACCTTCGTTGATTTTAACGTCATGTATTACGATCATCAAAGTAAGTAATTCTAGGTTTAATTCTAATCAATTATTATTTTAATTAGCTGTATACTGTAGGTTTAATCGACTGATAAATTAATTTTTTCGATTTTTAGGTTATTTTTCTGTTGAATTTTATGATCGATATTGTGTTCTATAGTTGTCAACTAATCGTGATTTGATTAGACTTCAAATTACGTGTTTTAATAGCAAATCGTGGATAGGATTGTTGTTTTTCTTTTTAGAATGTATTAGAACGTATAGGTTTTTGCTAGTAATTGTGATTCGGTTAGAACATATTATAACGTAGTAGAACGTATTAATTTATTTTTTTAGGCTGTATTTTTTTTTTGATATGTTAAATCATTTAAATGTAGTTTTAGGTTAAGTCGATTTGAAACTTGTTATATATCAATGTTTGATTTTTTGTATAAAACGTGTTAACTGAACGTATTAGTAGATCATGTTATCAGAAATGGTTATTTTTAATGACTTAAATTGCTTTTGTTTATCAGATCCTTTATCAGATATTGTTATACCACAAGTTAATGCATCTTTTAAACCTGTAAAAGGTATGATTTTTGAATCTATTGATCATGCATATGATTTCTATTGTGAATATGCAAAGAAATATGGTTTTTGTGTTCGTAAAGGAGGTTCGTACATGAATGACGGTTTATCAAAGTCTAAATATTTTACCTGTTCGAAAGAAGGTCATAAACCTGCAAACAGTTATGATTCTATGGCTGAAAAAGATGGTTCCAGTGGACCGTATTATAAAAGAAGGAAGAGACCAACAATTCGGTGCGGTTGTCGAGCTCAAATTTTTCTAAAATCTGATGACGATTTGAGGTTTAAAACAAATGATTTTGTCGAAGGACATAATAATGAAATGGTGGATGCAAATGATATACATTTTGTTCGATCAAATAGAAAGTTGACACATGTACAACAAGATATTATATATGAGATGTCAACATTGACTTTGGGCCTTGTTAAGGCGTTTAATATTATGAGGACAAAGTATGGAGGATTTGAGGAAGTTGGGGCTACAAAAGACGATTGTAAGAATTTCAAACAGAGTTTAACTTGTTATATTGGCGAGTATGGTGATGAAATGGTTGTACAAGATTAAGTGGGAAGAAAAACTGTTGTGATGGTTATTCGTTTGAGTATACTGTTAATACTAATGGTGACTTAGATCGTTTGTTTTGGGCTGATGAGATTTCAAAGAAAAATTATTTGGCTTTTGGAGATATTATATCATTTGATGCCATATTCAAGACCAACAAGTATGTCAATTTAATGCATTTGTTTTTTAATTTATTATTTTTTTACATATTATTTTAAATCGTTTTCCTATAAATTTGTTTTTACAGGTACAATATGATTTTTGTACCATTTACTGCCATTGATAATCACTGTCGAAATGTTACAGTTGGTGCTGCGTGATTATCATCTGAATCTATTGAATCTTACTCATGGTTTTGAAAGTTTTTCTTGATTCTTTAGGTATTGCCCCAAAGGTGGTTGTTACTTATCAAGATACATCTATGAACCAAGAAATCTCCTTAGTTTTACCAAACTCGAGACATCGGTTATGTATGTGGCACATTATGAAAAAACTTGCTGATGAGGTAACTATAATGTATTAGAGTACTATGCATATGTATCAGAACGTGTTAGAATGTGTAAGGCCCCGTTACCGGTAGCCCTACTTTCGTGTTGGATTTACTCATAAACGCAGTTCTAAATATCAGAGTTAATTAAAAACATTCGCGGAATATAAAAACTTTAATAAAACATTTCATAACAATTCAAAACTTGTCTTAAACAACCAACTTGTCTTTCGAAAACTAAGTAATTAAAACATAACACGCTCTGAGCCTTCCGATGCCAGTCTCTTATTCAACGCCACGTGTCCCCTCAAGCGAGCTGCCTCATCCTACTCACCTGCGTGCATACTAAAATTCAGCTACCCTGAGTGAGTTCTAGTTAATCATACATTATACAATACACATAAACTTATATTCTTTCAATCATACTTTCATACTTTCATACTTTCTTTTGTACTAACTTGCTTTCATATCTTACGTTATAAAGAGCATTACGCCCTACATTCCTCGAGTATTATTAGGGCTCGGTACCCTCCTTCCTCGAGTATTATTAGGGCTCGGTACCCTCCTTCCTCGAGTATTATTAGGGCTCGGTACCCTCTTTCCTCGAGTATTATTAGGGCTCGGTACCCTCTTTCCTCGAATATTAGTAGGGTTCGGTTCCCTAGTTCTCGAATATTTGTAGGGTTCGATTCCCTCTTCGTTACCATACAACCATACATCATACCTCGAGTATTATTAGGGCTCGGTACCCTTTTCGTAGCCATACAATCATACATCATACCTCGAGTATTATTAGGGCTCGGTACCCTTTTCGTAACCATACAACCATACTTTCCTTCTTTTATTAACTTTATCACGTTCATACAAATAAGCATACATATCATACTTACCTTATACATAGCGTTACAACCTGATGGTACGTGCAATATCTGAAGATCGTTCACGTACCATCAAGCCATCATTCATACATATCATATTATTCACATAAGGCATACACTTATCTCTTAGGATAAGCGTATTAACAAACATATTGAGTATGCACACAGCCCCGAAAACATAACACATAAATAGGGCTAGAAACTCACATGGATCCTGTTACGCTCTCCGTTAATCGTTATTCCCTTCTTGAGCTGTGCACGGCTAACTGTATAATATTTACATGTATCAATTAACTATCACTACTCATATCATCTTTCTAGTCTTAGCTACTACCCACAACGAACGGGGGTCCGGGGGCGGCGCCCCTGGAAGCGGGGTCTAGGGGCGGCAGCCCCTAGCAGGGTCCAAGGGGCAGAGCCCCTGGCTGGAGTCGAGCTGGTTAGCGAATTGAACCCTATGACGAATTGAACTCTTAGCGAATCAGTCCACATAACGAATTAGTCCATATAACGAATTAGTCCATCTAATTCGGTCTCTCTTCTAAAGAACTGGCTATAACGAATCAAGGGTGATTCGTCATCCCTTTCCCTTAACGAATTGAACACGAACTGTAATCGGTTCGCTATGTTCCCATGGACGAACTAGCTAGCGAATCACCTTTAATTCGCTATATTCCTATAGTGAACTAGGGTTAGGTCAGGAATGTCAGAACATTCCTGACATTCCCCCCTTAACCTCGTACCACTTTCCGGCGCCGTCATTGCCGGAAAGCCGCGGGAAAAACGCGAATTGGCCGGAAAAACGGGTTTAGCTCGTTTTTCACCGTTTTTCGTCCCGCTCGATCCAGATCTGAGCTAGGGTGACCCCTAAGCTCATCATAGGTTTGGTTTATACCCGATTCCATCCGGATCTCGTGACTTAAACGGTTTAACGGTGTCGGCTCGTCGTTTCGTGACTATATCTAACGGGTTTAAGCTAATAAAACATCATACGAGTATTACCTTGGGTCGGTGCTCGGTTTCCTTCTTGGTTTCGGTGTAGATAGGGAAGAACTAGAGAGAAATCTTAAGTGTGTGTTTTGGGTGGTGTATGGAATGTGTGAGAATGAATTAAATGAGGGATTAATGGTTTATATAATTTTGGATCATGGGCTTAAGCCCATGGTCCTTTCCTCTTTCTTTCATAATCCAAGTCCACAATCCATATCCATTTAACCCAACACTAGCCCAACTCGTATTCTATTTCTCTAAACCGATAACGACCCACTATAAAATAGACGATATTTATTCTATTAATAAAACCGAAATTAGGATGTTACAGAATGTTTAAACATATTAGCATCCATCACTATTGGTAGCTGCATATTTTTAAACGTGTTAGAACGTTTTAGGACGTATAAACATTTTACTATGCTTTAGCATTGTATAAACATATTTGTATATGTGTCGTTCGTATAAGGACGTTTTAGGTCGTATAACACTTTTTGTAACATCAGGTTGGTGCTGCCCTTTGTAACAATGAAGATTTCAAATGTAAAATATGTGACATTGTTTGGACGGATGCATTTTCTCAATCCGAATTCGAAATGCAATGGGAACTTATAATGAAGGAATATGATCTGGAAACAAATAAATGGTTGTTTGACATGTTTGAAATGAGATATGATTGGATTCCTGCTTATTATATGTTGTAGCATCCCGTTTTCTAGTTTCGGTTAATAAATGAAAATACGAGTTATTATGAATCGGGCTTGTGTTGGGTTAAATGGATATGGGTTATGGACTTGGGTTATGAAAGAAAGAGGAAAAGACCATGGGCTTAAGCCCATGATCCATAATTATATAAGTCATAAATACCCATTAATCATTCATTTCACACATATTCCATACACCACCAAAACACACACTTAAGCTCTCTCTCTCTCTCTCTAATTCTCTCTCTAGCCGAAACATAGAAGAAGAACCGATCCCGACCTATGGTAATGATAGTATTATGTTGTATGAGCTTAAACACGTTAGATATGGTCACGAAACAACGAGCCGACACCGTTAAACCGTTTAAGTCACGAGATCCGGGTGGAATCGGGTATAAACCGAACCTAAGATGAGCTTAGGGGTCACCCTAGATCAGATCTGGATCAAACGAGGTGAAAAACGGTGAAAAAACGAGTCAAAACTCGTTTTCCCCGGTGAAACCCGCGTTTTTCCGGCGACGGCGCCGGAAATGGTACGAGGTAAAGGGAATGTCAGAGAATGTTCCTGACATTCTCTGACCTAACCCTAATTCGTTAATGGGGAGTTAACGAATTAGGGGTGATTCGCCATGTAATTCGTTACAGAAAACATAGCGAACTAGCTTCAGTTCGTGTTCAATTCGTTAAGGGAGAAGATAACGAATCACCCTTGATTCGTTATAATTATTCGTTAAAGGAGATAACGAATTGGAAGTTCCAATTCGTTACATGAACTGATTCGTCAAAGGACCAGTTCGTTAAAAAGTCCAATTCGTTAAGAAGTCCAGTTCGTTAAAGGGTTCAATTCGCTATGAGAACCAATTCGTTATGATAACCCAATTCGTTAAGAGCAGTGTAACGAACTAGAAGTTTAACAAAATGACAGAACAGTCTCTGTACTTAGAAAAAGAATGATTTAATTACGAAGAAGCCCTTGAACTTTCTGTTGGTGCATTTTGTGACCGTCGTTATGCAATTCTGTTCAGCGGAAACGAAGTACGAAGTTAGAACAACTTCGCCATAGGCGAAGTTGTAACAACTTCGCCATAGGCGAAGTTGTAACAACTTCTGCCATAGGCGAAGTTAGAACAACTTCGCCTTAGGCGAAGTTGTAACAACTTCGCCTACAGCCCAAGCCCGTGAAGTTGTTTATATATATATGTGTGTGTCTTGTTTAGGTTTGAGTATCCAGAAAAGTTAGAGTGTGTTTTGTGTTCAGTTCAAGTAGCTAGAGAGAAACCGAGAGTGAGAGTCGTGTGGGACGGCCCGAGGTAGAGCTCACCTCGGGTCGGCCGTGTCTTTGTTTTCGTGTTTGGTATGTAACGAGTTATGGTTATTATATAAAAGATCTGCAGATGTGTTTATCCCATTCGTGTGTTTGTTCGTGTATGTGTTTGTGTGTAATTGTGTTCTTCGTCTTCTACACCATCAAACGAGTCTAGGAGGATTCCGCACTCCTAGACCTCGTGCGGATCACGTATCGATCGGTGATGCCCCGCGCGGGAACCTACAAGTGGTATCAGAGCCTTAGGCTCTTATGCTATGGTTCGAGATCTGCGTTTTGGTGTTTCTGGCACGTTTCTGATGCGTTTTTGGCTGAACAGCGCCGCAGGCGAAGTTATGGGGTTCAGGCGAAGTTGTCGCTTAAATTTTAGGGTTTAGGTGAAGATATAAGATTAAGCGAAGTTATGTACAAGCGAAGTTATGGACAGGCGAAGTTATGGACAGGCGAAGTTAAGGAGGGGCGAAGTTGACTTTTAGGCGAAGTTGACTTTAGGCGAAGTTAAAAAAAAAAAAAAAAGAGTTTTCGTCTGTATGGCCAGGTGTACACGATTATTGTGAGACCGAAGACGTTGTTCCGTCAACGAGTGAAACTTGTTATCTCTTGGTCTTACGTGTGAACAAATACGTATCAACTCTGGATATGGAGTTGAGGTTGTGAATGGGATATTGATTGAAACTGGATATTGACACATATTTGGGTGTTTGTGGGCAATGAAATAGTTGTTGTTCGAGGTTGACCAACTGAAGAAAGTCAAATTGAACTGAAGGTTTTTGTCATTACTGGATTGCGGTGAGAGCATATTATTTATGTTATTTTCAAGGCGTTCGAGAATTGGATCCTGAAACGTGATGCTTATTTATTAAAGTGAAAATTCTGGAACAAGTTGGATTTAATCGGGAATTAAAGTGTTATATGTTCTTGATCGTTATCCCTGGTGATTGAAGATGCTTCGGATTAATTAATGGTCATGTGTGTTAGATTCTGTCAAGGTGGTTATGTGATGAAATTGATCACTTGATGTTGAGTAGTTGAAGATTAAACCTTATCGTATGCCGACGTGTTGGTGAAGTTGTGGAGGGAGCCCAACTTCACGTGTTGGTGAAGTTAGAAGAACTTCACGTGTTGGTGAAGTCAGAAGGACTCACGTGATTGGTTGAGATGATCAATTAGGCACGGGGATGCATGCATTTCAAAGACCTCAATCTATATAGTCGGAGAAGCTTACACTGAAGGGGAGATCTGATATGGAAGACGCTGGGTGATTGGTAGATTTGTGAAGCTACAAGACAGTTTCAGACACGGCTGGTTGAAGAGCAAACAGATGATCATCAGTTAAGAGGGAGTCTGTTGGTGCATGTTTTGTAACAGATGATCTTTTGTGTTTGTTAGAATTGAGAGCAACGGTCAAAGGGGAGTCTGTTGGTGCATTTTGTGACCGTCGATATGCAATTCTGTTCAGCGGAAACGAAGTACGAAGTTAGAACAACTTCGCCATAGGCGAAGTTTTAACAACTTCTGCCATAGGCGAAGTTAGAATATTCGCGATTATCACCTAAGAGCTCTTGCTCGATTGTGTGGTTCGGGATTATCACGCGGGTATAGAAATCGTTCCGTTCGACTATTCGCGGGACGAGTTTTCTGAGTTTTTGTGTCATACTCATCTCCTACAAGCTTAAACAACCCATAACACCTTCACAAACCTCGAAAAACCCAGAAATCTAATCTGCAGAAACTTCGTGTTCATCAGGCGAAGTTGCCGTCACTGTAAGTAGGGTTTCGGCGAAGATATAAGGTTAAGCGAAGTTATCCACAACTTCGCCTACCTCTTCAAGTTCGCTTACCTCAAGCGAAGTTACCCACAACTTCGCCTACCTCCCAAGTTCGCTCAACTTAAGCGAAGTTATTCTCAAGTTCGCCTATCCAGCGAATTTAAGAAAGTGAGCGACGTTACAAATTCACGCGAAGTTAAGCTTTAAGCGAAGTTATCCGCAACTTCGCCAACAGTGCTGTTTGAAAATAAAATTTTTTATTTTCGGATTTCTTTGAGTTTAGAGAAAGATGTCTTCGATAAACATTACTGAACTAGTAAATATGGAAGTAGAAGCAGGTTCGGCTACAAAGGCACCTAAGATGCTCAAGAAAACTGATTATGTAGCGTGGAAAGATCGTTTTGAACAATATGTCAAGTATCAAGATGCCAAGATGTGGGTGTGTATACAAGATGGTTACATTCCACCTACTACTAAGTATGAAAGTCGTGATCAGATCAAGAAGTACAAAGAGATGGAAGATGAATAGAAGAAGATGTATGAGGCAGAAAGTAAAGCTCATGCAGCAATTACAATGGCTCTTCCACAAGAAATTTTGCACACTTTCTGAAAGTATAAGACTGCTAGAGAGCTTTGGGAAGCTCTTGAAAACCGTTTTGAGGGCAATGTGGGAATTCGTGCTTCGAAGATTAAACTTCTAAAAACCCAATTCTCGGTCTTCAAGTATCTGAAAAACGAATCACTTGATGATATCATCACCAGATATTATCATCTGATGACTGAACTCAGCAACTATTCAATTGCATACAAAGAAGATGAGATTGTTGAGAAGCTTCTTGATGCTCTCCCACCAAAATGGGAGATGTATACTGTGTTGATGAGAGAAGATAAAGACTTTGCTGACTATGACCTTGAGACAGCAGTTAACAAGCTGAGAACGTTTGAACTGAACATGGTACGAAAGGAGACACCTACCGATCAGGTTCAAGATCCGGGTATGTATGGGGCAAAGGTTAACTCCGGATCGAGTTCGAAAACGGAATCATCTGCTTATTACTCTAAGGGAGAGTCAGGCGCGAGCTCAACACATGAGGGACATGTATCTCTCAATATGAACGGTGATGTGTGCTATGTAGCTGGAGGGTCAAATGCTTCTCAACCTCAAGCGACCAAGAGTAGTTATTCCCCAAGTGTTTCAAACAACAACTACTCGAAGATGCCCATGAGTGTCAAATCTGCTGAACAGCAGTTTGCTCTCTATGCATCTTTTATTGCTTCGTATGAGAACTACATTCAGGGTGAGATCGTTGATCCTGCAGTTTTGGATGAAGATTATGACCAGATCGATGCTGATGATCTGGAGGAGATGGATCTGCAGTGGCAGATGGCCATGATAGTGAGAAGGGTAAAGAGGTTCATGAAGAAGACTGGCAGGAAGTTTGTCGGAGAGAGGCCAGGGTTTGATAAGTCTAAGGTTCGCTGCTACAACTGTCAGCAGAATGGCCACTTTGCAAAAGAATGCAAGAATGAACGTGTAGAACGCAGTCAGAATAGATCTACACAGCAAAGTGGGAGTGGTAATGACTATAGAGCCATGATTTCCAGACAGAATGAAGAGTACAACTGGAATCTGCATGTTGAAGAAGTATTTGAACAGGCCAACTTGGCAAACATCGAAAATGCAGATAGTGAGAAGGGAACTGGCGAAAATGAAGCGTACATGGCAGATGTAGCAGACCAGCTCTCCGAGGTAAGTACCGAACTCCCTTGTACTAAGTGTGAACTTCTGTCTGAACAACTGACAACTCTAACTGATCAGTTTGTTAGTTTGGATGCGCAATATAAAACTTTAAAAGAAGATCATCATTTCACTAAAGCTAGAGAAAATAGTTACAAAGTAAAAATTAAAGCTAGTGAAACAGATATTAAAAGTCTTAAAGCAAAGCTTGCTGAAAAAATTAACATGATTGATCTTAGCTATGAAGTTCTAGAAGAGAAAACCAAACTAATAGCTGAGAGGGAAAAACAGATAGCTGATCACCAGGTAAAAGTGGTGGAACTTAACAGGAAACTTGAACAATTCAGAAATTCCTCCGCTATACTTGATCACCTCGTTAGTGATCAAGGGTCTCCAAAAAGGGGAGGAATTGGTTATCATGAAGTCCACCACTTTTCAATCATAATTACACTTTTAACCCTAGTAATCAGAAATCTGTCGATGTTGACTATGGTCAGACAGTTCCAGTTCCAGTTACAGCTAAAAAACCAGAAGTTAGTAAGCCTGTTGCAAGTGTTAAAATTTCTGCTCCGAGTCCTGTCTCATCTAACTCGGACAAGTCTTCTGAGTCGTGTGACACAAAACAAGAGGAAGTATTACCAAAAAGTGGAGAGAAAAATAAAACACCTGAAAAGAAGCCTCCACTAAACCCGTATGTCCCACCTTATGTGAGACAAATGGGCAGTAATACAGCCTCAACATCTAAGACAACTTTTGATAAGAAAGTTGAAAACAGGTGTTGTTTTAGATGTAATCAACAAGGACATCTTGTTGCTGGTTGCCCTCTGAAGCAAAAATTCAGAGGTGTGAGGCCTTTAAAATCTGAGAAAAGAGCTAACAGTAATCAATTTAATGATAAAACAGAAAACCCATCGAATTTCAGAAAATGGACTAATCCAGGTTTTCAAAGAAATAGATCTCAGTTTTTCACTGGTAACACCCAAACCATAACTAATAATTCATTTAATTCAAGACGGTATGGATGGCCTCATAGACAATCCACAAGAAGGTATCCTGTTAGGACTCACAGAAATGATTATGATACTAACTTTGGACAGCCAAGGTACGGGATGTATCGACCCAAGACCAAGAGGTCTTGGGTCCCCAGATTTTAATCATCTGATTTAATCGTGCAGGAACAGTTGAACAGGGCTGCCAACAATCAATGGGTTGTGGATAGCGGCTGTTCCCGGCACATGACGGGTAACAAGAAATTGTTACACGACTTGAAACCTGTTCAAGGAGGAAGAGTGAGTTTCGCAGGAGAGAGAGGTGGAAAGATCACAGGAATTGGGACTGTGACTAACGGGAAGATGACGCTAGAGAAAGTTAACTTTGTTGAAGAACTGAAGCACAATCTGCTGAGTGTTTCGCAGATCTGTGACAAGGATTATACCGTGCATTTCACGAAGAATGAGGCGATAGTGTTGTATCCTGGTTTTAAGATACCAGAGGACTGGATTGTTATGAAGGCTCCGAGAGTGAAGAATACGTATATCATAGATATGAGGTCTACTGAAATGGCCACTGAAGAATCATGTCTTTTGTCGAAAGCGACTGAATCAGCTAAGTAAAGCACTGTATGGACTACATCAGGCACCTCGTGCCTGGTACTCAACGTTATCCGATTACTTGCTTGAGAATGAGTTTGAAAGAGGTAAGATTGATAGCACGTTGAAAGGGAAGCGACTTTCTGCTGGTGCAAGTCTACGTGGAAGACATTATCTTTGCTGCATCAAAGGTCACCATGTGTCAGGAGTTTGAGGCCGTCATGAAGAAGAGATTTAAAATGAGTGCTATGGGTGAACTAACTTTCTTTTTAGGATTGCAGGTTGATCAGAAGAAAGACGGGATGTTCATTCATCAGACGAAGTATGTCCATGATGTTCTCAAACGCTTCAAGATGGAGGACAGCACTCCATATGAAACTCCAGTCTGCGTCAATCACAAATTGGATGCTGATTCAGATAACGATGCAGACGTGGACCCAACCCAATATCGGGCTATTATAGGTTCTTTAATGTACTTAACTGCTTCTAGGCCTGATATAATGTTTGTTGTTTGTCTTTGTGCACGCTTTCAGGCAAACCCAAAAGAATCTCATTTGAAGGGTGCGAAGAGGATACTGCGGTATCTCAAGGGCAAGCCGAAGCTGGGGTTGTGGTACCCGAGAGGAGGAGACTTGGAGCTAGTCGCTTACACAGATTCTGATTATGGAGGGTGCAATCAGAGTCGGAAATCTACAACTGGTGGATGTCAGTTTCTTGGTGGCAGATTGGTATCGTGGCAATGCAAGAAGCAGACTTCAGTCGCAATTTCAACCTGTGAAGCAGAATACATGGCAGCATCCAACTGCTGCTCCCAGGTTCTTTAGATTCAACAACAGTTGCGCGACTATGATCTGAATTTCTCACTTACTCCTATTTGCATTGATAACACTGCTGCTATCTCAGTAACTAACAATCCCGTGAAGCACAGTAAAACTAAACATATTGACATACGTCATCATTTTATAATGGATTGTGCTGAGAAGAAGCTGATTGAGCTCGAAAAGGTTGACACGTTAGATAATTTCGCTGACTTATTCACGAAAGCGTTTGACAAATCTAGATTTCAAAACCTTGTTGAGCTGAATGGGATGATCAATCCCGAGTAACCGTGCTTTCATATGTTTGTTTAAAAAAAAAAAAAAAAAAAAACGTCACTATCGCTTAGAATTATGTCGGTTGCCTCAGTTTGAAGGACATGTCTTAGGATATGTTTGGTCCTCATTTCTACTTGTAGAATATGAGGATAGCCATTAACCAGATGACTGAAAGTGACCGGGGCGGTTTATGATGAGTTTTCATTCTTTCGCTGAAAATTAGTCGATCATACTTAGTTAGAAGGACATATACTAGTATGTGGTCGGTCCAGCTGATCCATTGGATCTTCGGGATAGCCGTTAACCTGAAGACTTTGATTTGGTTGGGGCGATAGAAGTTAATTTTTTCTTTTCGGGAGATGAAATTATTTTTCAAGTCTACTACTTCGTAAAAAGTTACTTTACTATGTTTAACAGAAAATTGATCCAACCTTGGAAAGTGATAGATATACTGATTCTGTGTGCTTAACTAGTGAAGTTATTAGGCTTAAAAGTCTTTAGAACAGTCATTGTATGTCATGGTAGCTTTTTATGGTGCGTAAAAGTAGAAGTGATACTAACTAAATCTACTCGATTTTATGTGGAAACTCCTTAAGAGTTGTGCATGTCTTCATACATATCTTTCCAAATGATAGGCAGAAAAGCGATTGCCCAGTCATACACGAGCCCGTGAGTGTTCTGAGTCCCGTGAAGATAGCGTGTCAAGACACTGCAGTGATCCAGATTCGGTACTTGCAGTTATTTTCTACTTGAAGTTGTGTATATATATGTTAGATTAAAAAAAATGTGTGTATTCTAGAGTTCATAAGGTTAATGATTCTCAATCAAGACGCAAGAAGGTGAACGGGAAACAGAGTCTAAGATCGAAGTGTAATCACTACTTAATCAGACACTACGGGTCAAGGCCAATTCGGGGTGACTTGGGGAAAGCCAAATACGCTTTGAGAATAGATAGGAGGCATCATAATCTCTGAATTGTTGCCCACTTAAGTTTTGAGCTTAATTGAACCTAACTCGTATCACAGAAACGATGAAAACCATTCTAAGTAGATTACCTGCTTACAACCTGTTTCTTTATGTCATAATACAGCTGAACACGGATCTGTGTGACAGTCACGAAATTAGTATGATTCCTATTCGGATCTTTTCTAAAACATGGTAGTCCCTGTCGAGACTGAAATTTGATCCCGTGTACCTTTATTTTAAAAGTTTTTTTATTTTTGGAGTTGTATGATTTTATACCTGGTTACTTGGTCTTGATCGTTTCATTTAACGCTTTAAAGGATGTTTTCTAACTTAGTTGCAAATTGTTCAAATTATGGGGTTTGTTTTGAAAAATTTTTAATTTCAGCGAAGTTCTGCATAACTTCGCCTGATAGGCGAAGTTATCCACAACTTCGCCGATACATCTGTGACCCTATATAAAGGACTTTAAAGGTCAAACTGTTCATTTATTTCAAAACCCAGCGAACTTATACTCACAGAAACCTCGGCGAACTTATCGATTCTATTATCATCAATCATTATGTGTTTCTTTCTCGATTTCATTGTCGATTAAAGGTGTGTAGGGTTCCATATTCGTATAATCATTGTCGTTAATGAATATCACAGGTCGATACGACCCGTTTCGTGACCTCGATTATTTGAAACCTAAAAACCCGATTTTCAAACTTGTTTTTACGTGATAGTAAACCACTTGAACGTATAAAACTTCATAAAATCATGTATTTCGGAGTCCTTGATCTCCGAAATCATCATCTACACGTCGTTCAAAATCCTAACTGTTGCCGATTCAAATTCGGCGAAGTTACAGTTTAGGCGAAGTTATCCGTAACTTCTCCTGAGGTTTAACTTCGCCTGATTATTGATTTTGAAACAGTTTATGAGGCGATGTTGTGATTAGGCGAAGTTATCCGTAACTTCGCCTGGACCATTTTACTTAACTATTTTCAGACGAAGTTCAAGTTGAAGCGAAGTTGTTTTCCAACTTCGCCTCACCTTTAACTTCGCCTATACATAATTGATCACAACTTCGCTCATGGTAACAGGCGAACTTGTGATTCGCTTTGACGTTTATCTAACTTAACCTGTTTGTTGCAGATATGGCTGCTATTGCTGGAGCAGGTGGTGCAGGCGGTGATGACGGAGGTGATCAACAAAGACAGTTCTTCCCGGGTCACAACATGTATATCACCTTAGACCCGGAAGCGAGCGGAGTTGATGATTTCCGCGAAATCATCACATTCCTTTTACGCTCGAGGATATTCCACGCCATTACAACAACTCTGCCGATATCCTTACCCAACATTGAGGATTTCTGGCAGACCGTGGAATACGACTGTAGAGTCGAACCCCCGGTGATGCGCGCAACAGTCAACGGTCAGATGGTTCAGTTCTCTTCTGAACATATCCGGGCGGCTCTGCGGTTTGGAAACGAGACAAGGGATGACCCGACAGAGTTTGTAGCTCCTTTCCGCGATGGAGCATTTTTGAGGATGGGTTATTCAGGTCCCTTGGGGGATTCGCAGAGAAGGAAGGGATTCCTACTTGACCAGTGGCGCTTTCTCATGCATGTTATGATAGTATGCATGTCAGGGAGAAAGGCGGGCACTGATGGCATGGGCGCGACCATGCAGTCAGCGATGACAGCTCTGACATACAACAAGCGATTCAGCTTTAGTCAGATGGTCTTTTACGAGATTGATCGTCAACGAAGGGCGATGGCGCGTGAGCGGTTCATCATGTATCCAAGATTCCTTCAAATGATCTTGGATCATGTTGCTCCAACACTTCCTCAGCGCCGTCCGATCCGATATGTTGAGAGTGTGAATAAACGGATCTTCGCCCAGTGTCGATCCTCCAGTGCGAGGAGCAAACCTGAGCTTCGTCCTCGCCATACTCCACTCTTTGGGTACTTAATCAACTCGGGGTATGTGCCTGCTCGTGGGGATGAGTTTAGGGACCCGGCACCACAACAGGCAGGAGCACCTCAAGCTATACCTGCTGCTCCTGTTGTGTCACCGGAGGAGAACGTGGACCTTGATGCAGAATTTGGTGGTCAAGGCTTCTTTGATATGGATCGGGTGGATCCAGAGGATAACGTTTAGGTCCAGGTTGAACGTGCTTCGACTGTGCATGTTACTAGGGCAGCTACAACGGTGGCTGGCTCAGATTCTGATGATGAAGTGGCAGAGGCCAGAAGGATTATGGTGACTCAAAAAAGACTACATGGGAAAAGAAAGAGAACAGATGATGATGACGAGTCTGATTATGAGGAAGAGGTACAACAACTGATAAGAAGGTCAAGAAGGGAACGGATAGGTGCAGGATCAGGAGCCGGTGAGAGCTCTAGGGTGGTACGTTTCACTCCACCAGCACTATCCAGTATGACAATGGTTCCCTCATCCCTACAGGTTACAAGGTCAAGCGCTATGGGTGTTCCCGTGGTGGCTACCTCGTCTACATTTGGCCTCCCATCCACTACTTTCCAACTTTCGACTCCCGTGATCGTTTCGTTGCCGCCTCCGACTGTTACTCCATCGGAGGTCGTGGCACGCTTTATTGAGTCGACTGTTGTGACCACTGCAGGGTTATCAATGACGATACCACCTGCGGTTACGTCTATTTCTACTTCTGAGGTCCCGGTGACATCGGAAATCCCTCCTCAGTACACTCAAGACATTTCACATATGAGGTTCGATTTCGATGCAACCCTCTCAGACTCAGAACGAATAGCAGCACTTGAACGGGTTGTGGCAGAACAATCAAGGGTGAATCTTATCCAGACCCAGGCTATTCAACGCCTAGTTGCAGAGAATCAGATGCAGTCGTCCCTGCTGGTAGAACATGGAAAGATCATAGATGCTCTGAAGGAGTTCTTGGCATCTCAGGGGGAGACGAGCTGTAGAGGCGACGAGTTGAGGACGAAGAGAAGAAATGATAGAGACGATGATCCCAATGCGTCGAAAGATGCAGGTGGTGAGCTACCAAGAACTACTCAAGCTCTTGGAACTTCCACAACTCAGGGGGAGTCGACATCTGCAGCTGGTGATGATGTGGTGGTGGTGGACGTAGAGGAGATGGTTGATGACTTGTTTGGTGATGATGATGTATTACCAAGTGATGTGATAGAGAAGATTGGAGAAGATATTGTGATTGATACAGAGATAGAAGAGGGAGAGATAGTAGAAGAGAATGTGGAGCATGCATTCCAGATGTTGAGAAAGCCTATATGAGTGAACAGATTGGAAGCGATGAGTCTGAATGGGAAGAGCAGCCTAGGTGGAAGGAAGGCTATGCTCAGTGGTTCGTCAAAACGAAGAAACCGGCGGTCCCTACAATGTTTAAGAAGAGTTACAACATTAAAGGCTATGCTGAAGCGAAGAAAGGGATTATATGCTGGATCTATGATGAGCAGTTGAGGCTCTTCGTGATTAAAAGGTATGACGGTGTTCAGTATTTTAAAAGACTGTTACGATCGTTTAATACACTGCCGGAATGTGAAGTGAAAGACTTAGCCAGATTGGGGTTAATCAATCGAAGTGACGATAATATGGCTAGAGTTATTGGGAAAATTGTATGGAAAGAAAGTATAAAAGAGAAGAAATTTGAGCTGTTAAAACCACAAAAGGGAAAACTTGTTGAAGACAAGGATAGAGGTTTGAGAGCTGATGGAAAGCCTTGGATGGTCATGAAGTATAAACCGATCCGGTGTTTGAAAGAAGTACCGATGAAGCTTATGCCCAAGGATGTGCTTAAAGACCTAAAGTGGTGGTTTGTAGATTGTGAGACAGCTGAGGCGGTGATGGAAGACGAGGATGAGCAAGAGGTACTAAGAGTTTACGATCCGATGGATTTGGTAAACTTATCGCAAGCTGATCTGCAGGTGCTCAATGAGAAGAAAATCTTTTATATTCCTGCTTGGAAAGACGAAGCGAGGAAATATCAAAGAGTTGTGTCGGTTTGTGTTAGAGAAGGAGTGCATGCGTGAAGATACAAGGTTGAAGATTACAAGACACGTGATTGAAGCTAAAGAGATGAAGCTACTGCCAAGGGGTAGTCTGTTGGTGCATAATGTCAGTAGTTCAGTGTCTAGTGTCTGTAATTGCGTTTGTAATATTTTATGTTTTGTATAAGCGAAGTTGCTAACAAGTTCGCTGATATGGGCGAACTTGTTAGACAAGCGAAGTTAGTGACAACTTCGCCTGAACATGCCAGGCGAAGTTGTCGTGATTATATAAGCCATCTGTTAAGGCTTATTAATAATTAATTCAGTTTTACAGTTTTCGTGTATTCGAGTCAGAGAGAGTCTGTAATCAAGTGATCTTCGTATCACGTGTTTAAGGTTGGTATACAACGTGTTTGATTATCGTGTGTTAATCATATTGTTTTCTATACTCGTAACGTCTTACGTAGGGATTCCACACCTGCGTAGTACGCGATATCTCGTGTAGATCCGGCTGGGAACCTACACTTTCAAGTTAGCAAATTAATTAATGATTCAAAATTCTAATGGAAAATTTGTTAAGACGGTTAATGGAAATAAAATTTTTCCAAGTTTACCTGGCAACTCGACCCCAGCCAGGGGCTCTGCCCCTTGGACCCTGCAAGGGGATGCCACCCCTAGACCCCGCTTCCAGGGGCGCTGCCTCCGGACCCCCGTTCGTTGAGGGTTATAACTAGACTAGAAACGTGATGTGAGTGGTAGTGATAATTAATTGATATGCGTAATTGTTATACAGTTAGTCGAGCACAGCTAAGAAAAGGAATAACAGTTAAAGGTGAACATAATCGAGTTCAGAGGAGTTTCTAGCCCTACTTCCTTGTTATGTTTTCGGGGCTGTGTGCATACTCGATGTGATAGTTAATACGCTTACCTTAAGTGGTAAGTGTATGCCTTGTATGATTTATGTATGATGATTGCTTGACGGTGCGTGAACGATCTTCAGATATTGCATGTACTGTCAAGTGGTAGTTAAAGATATGATTGATATGCATGATGTATGAATGATGTATGTATGAATATATACGATGTATGAATAATGTATGTATGATATGTTGATGGTACGTGAACACTCTTCGGAGATTGCACGTATTGTCAAGGAAAGCATGTAAAAACAGGTATGGTATAGTTGCATGAAATAAAGGGACCAGACCCTAATAATATCTGTGAGGATAGGGACCAGACCCTTATAATATCTGTGAGGATAGGGACCAGATCCTAATAATATCTGTGAGGATAGGGACCAGACCCTTATAATATCTGTGATGGTAGGGACCAGACCCTAATAATATCTGTGATGTTGGGGACCAGACCCTTATAATATCTATGAGGTTATAGGGCAGAAGGCTCTTTACATAGTATGGATAGTTATGCAAGTAAAATAAAGTATGAATAATGTACACACATTCGGGCACGTGTGCAAGTATGACCACAGATTGTATGTCGTAATGATTAACTAGAACTCACTAGCGTAGCTGACTTTTAGCATGCACGCAGGTGAGTAGATTGAGGCAGCTTGCATAAGGGGAAGCACATGACATGAACTTGAAGAAGCTGGCATCTCAAGAAATGTTATGTTATTTTAAAGACAATATTTTATGTTTAAATGTTTTGAATGCCCGTTAAGACAAGAATGGATGGTTATGTAATATTATGGTTTGAATGTTTAGGTATTCCGCGAATGTTTTTATTAACTCTGATATTATGAACCGTGTTTATGAGTAAATCCAACGTCCAAAGTAGGGCACCGGTAACGAGGCCTTACATATGGATGAACCGTTGTCTGGTCTTATGAGAACTATATCGAGATCAGAATGTGAAAATCATTTTTTTTGTCAAGTTTCTAACTCACAATTATCACTAGTTGAGTTCTTTAGTCATTTTGATCATTGTATGGAGATCCAAAGGCACAATGGTAGGAAAAATGATCATGATACAAGGTACACACATCCAGATCCGGTTAGTGAGAACCCTTTTGAGAAGGAAGCAGAATTGATGTATACAAAGGCTATTTTTAATGATTTCCAAGATGAAATGTATCATATTAGAAGTGGCGTTGCATGTTTGAAATCAACTGAAGAAGAAGATTTTGTGAGGTTTTCAGTTTTTGACTTTAATGTATATGTCCCAGACTGTTTGGAGGTATGAATTAGTTAAAGATTCTCTTTTTTGGTAGAACGTTGTAGAATGTTTTAAATCATTTTTTTGTAAGATATTGTTTTGATAGAATGTTTAAAGTATTAATATATTTTTTTTGTGTCAACTTTTGTTTAAGAAGGAAGGTGAGGAAGGAATTGATTCGACGATTTCATGCGGATGCAAAAGATTTGAACATTATGGGTTATAGTGTCGTCACAGCCTTTATATTTTAAATTTGTTCAAAGTTACAAGATTTTCAAAGAAATACATGGTGGATCGTTGGAAGAGAGATGTTGGTGTTAATCCTAGAACTGCTCCAATTTCAAGTTTCGGTAACGGCAAATTTTTAAAAGTCAAAGAGATCTCAAGGGTAATAACATTGGTTGGTGAGTATCTCATAAATAGTTATGTAATTGATGTTGATGAACTAACTAAAGTCATGGATCAAATGAATATAATGATCAAACAAGCTGATGAGACAAGATACAAAAGAACTCATTTATCAAAAAGGGATAGGTTTGCTGCTATTCTAGGGTATGATCAACCATCAGAGGTGACCGTCCGTGTGCCTAGTGGTATAAAAAAATAAGGGTTGCGGGTCACATAAACGGATTAAATCCCAGAAAGAGATAGCTATAGGTCGGTCTGGGAAGAAATATAGGGAATACAAAGTTTGTCATCAACAGGGTCATAACAGTCGAACTTGTCCTCAACTTTGAGAAGAATAGTTTTTAGCGTTCTTTTGTTGTTTATATTTTTTATTTTTACACTTTTTATGTTTTATTTTTCATGGAACGTGTAAGCTGGTTACTGGAACGTGTAATACCTTTTTTTTATCAATAATCAATAATGCATCGTAAGTAAACTGATACTAAACAGAAGTTATATTATTATCCGGTTGAAAAAGGGAGTTTACACAAGTGGATCACATCAAAAGACCATTAAAACCTATTCACAAATTTATTTTATTCTACCACACCACACCATCACGAACCCTAGTTGTTGTCAAGGATCTCTTGGGCCCTTCACGCTTGACTCTTTATTCACCGTCACCTTGTGAGCTGTTTTCTTTAGCGCATCATGAAGCTGGCCATAGCATGAAGCTTGCTTTTCCAGGTAGGTTATTGCCTCTGTCTTGAACGTGCTATCAGGTTGCTTCAGAACTTCTTGGTACAGAGCATCGGTTTTTGTTGCTTCATCTCTCACACTGTTCTTTGTATCATCAACCACTCTTAGCCGATTGCAGTCTCTCTCAAGCTCGATGTTGATTCTTGCTCTGAAAATTCTTTTAACAGTAAGATTCCCAAAATCCATTTTTTTTCAATTATTTGTTTGTGTGTTTTGTGTGATGCGTTTGCTCTATTTTTTTAGACCTTTATGATTTTTGGTTGGTGAATGTAGTTAATACAATTTATACTTAATATGTGAATTGAGTATAATTATATCTAGGCATATTAACACTTAAGTAGGCATGATTGCATTACCATTTTTTTTCAATTTGAGTAGTTGAACGTATTAATGGAATTTGTAATCAAATTCCTTTTTCTTTGGTTTTTTTAAGTGGTAGATTAACATATAGCATAATTAAATTAAAATCTGACGAAAATTTTTAATTACATGCAGTTGTAATTTTAGTAGGGTTATTTTGTTACCAATTTTTTAATATTTGATATAAGAACGTATGAGAACGTAGAACGTGCAAGAACGTGTAAGTGTCTTTCATAGTTGTCAGATATTTAATTTATTAAATCACAAAAGATTCCCAATAATTTATTTCAATGTAGTTTTTTTTGTCTTATCTATATTTATTTTTTCTATTTAATTACAACCACACCTTTCATCTCACCACACAAAACTCATTTACCCAAGATATGGATTGTAAAGGTTCCTCATCTTCATCGCCTTCTTCACCAGCTAAAGATTTGTTGTTGAAACAGATTCAATCGCAGATCCATGAAGATACAAAGAATCAGGCTGCTTTACATGATCAGTTTATCATTACCGCTGGTGTAAACATGAATATGAGGGATGAAATAACAAATTTGCTAGCAAACATGCCAGGTAGTACTATTAACTATTTGTGTGCTTTGTTTTTGGTTGACACAGGGAAAAATGAAGTAGATGAATTGAAAGAGTTGTGTAAGGCGATAAAACTTCTGAACTGTTCTATTGAATTGAAGACCGAGTTTCTTAAATATATCATGTAATAAATGGAATTAGGCAGTGTTTTCTGATTACATTCTATGTTTTTATGTTATTGTTATTTTTATGTTTAATGTTTCTTGTTTACTTTTTAATGAATAACTCTATGTTATCTTATAAACAATTAAGCAAAAATAAAATATGTTAACTAGAACGTGTAAGCAAAATCTAATTAAACTCCATCATATTTTCCATACAAGGTCTGTTAACTAGAACGTACAAGCAAAGATAAGATTTAGAACGTATAAGCAAAATCTAACTAAACTCTATTCTATTTCCATACAAGATATGATAACTAGAACGTATTAGCAAAATAAAGATCATTTTCAAACAAACATAATAAAGGTCAGTTTTATTCACCTTGCCTCTCATCAATTTTAGCAGTTAAAATCTTGCTGCATAACAGTTTTTTGTCAGATAATGCATCATATTCCTTTGCCAGTCTAATTATATCTGATTTGGATTTGTTGATATCGGATAGTAACACTTTTGACAAGAATTTTATCCTCAAATCGTTTAGTTGTCGTTTCTGCCTTGGACACTCTTTATAAAATCTGTTTGTCCATGGATACTTCCCTTTGTAAGTTTCCATGTGTCTTATAGCAAAGACACCACAATCGAGTTCATTGCTTTTTGTTCTCCAATTCATCTGCAGCCTCTTGATCTCTGATATCTCCAACCTTGGCGCAATCGGGTGCTTGTTTCTCAATAAGTACATGCAAAAAATATCCCTCTGCGGGCAATCAACGTATTTAATTTTTAAATTAGTTTTTCTTTAAATTAGTTTACAGAATGTATAAATGTTTACCAGTTTTTTTGGGACACCATTGTATCTTACTTCCAAAGCTTTTTTAGTAACATCTGCTTTTTCTTGAGCTGATTTAAAGCGAGCAGTTTTTGATATATCACTGTTAGCCATGTTGTCAATCAGCACGATTGTATCTGTTTTCAAATTGAAAACAACCACATAGAAATGGTATTCATAAAGTACTGGCACAACAAACAACATAACTGGTTCGAGTGACTTGTATTTATGTAAAGCTATTATCTTGTCAAGGTTGTCTGTGAATACTTCTAGTATTTTATAATCGCTGACGTTTGCTTCCTTTAAATAGTAATCACTTGGCTTCATGTATCAAAAAGCAAAATGTGATATAATTAATATGTGTATACATTTTTGTTAACGTATAAATAAAGGTGTAATACTTACTATAATTGTTGATGTAGCAAAAAACCTTAACGGGGATAATTTTGCATCTCTCTTTTTCTCTTAATGATTCAACAACTCTGTGTAAATGTCCATACCACCAGCCGAGATGTATATATCCGGATAAAAGCATTCAAACACAAACTTGAAATTATTGACGAATTCTGACTTGTAAATCACTTCAAATTTATGTTTATCAGAAAGATCACCAATAACAAATCGCGAAACAATCCACTCATCAATTGTTATTTTTTCAGTCATTCCAATTTCCCGGTTCATGTAAGGTGATTTCAAGGCTGGTGCCAGTCTTTTCTCTCTTTCTTATCGCTGTAGTTTATCTATTTTATGATAACTTGCAGCTGGTGTAGGAGATGTAGAAACAATTGGTAATTTTTTTGATTCAGATTCAGGAGTTCTAAATTCTGCTGATTGATTGAAAACGGAGTTTTCATTATCACTGAATCCAAATCTTCACTGTCGTATTCATAATTTTCTTCAACATTAACATCAACCAGCCCTATAATACGACTAAGTTTTAATATACATTTTGTTTTATGTGTGTGTTTTTGTGATTGTATATATAAAACTTTTTAATACCTTGAGTAGAGTTGTTAATACTTTCTTTGTCACCAATTTCTACATTTTATTCTTCCACTTCTGTAACTGCATACCATTTTTTTGATTTTTAATTTTTTTTTTGTTACTATTTTATCAAAATACTATTTTTAAAACAAACAGGTTTTTTAATTTGATTACCTCAAATGGGTTCTCTCGTTTGTCTTTCAGCATCTTCTTGTGTTGATGTACCTCTATTCTCAAAATCAAGTGTATCATTACCTACTTTCTCATCTCATTCAATAAAGATTATCAAAATTTTGAACGTTTAACTATTGCTATTAACTCATAAATAAAAATTTGGATACCTTGACTACATATCTTTTCTTCATTCATTTTTTCAACTTCTGTCACTGCAATTTTTTTTAATAAGTTTTTTTTACTTTTTAGTGTATAATAATCAATAGCTTTTTTAACAAAATTACCTTTAATTATATCAGATGCTTGTCTTAGGCCATCGTCATTCTCAATTCCCTTGTCAACTACATCAGCCAATGGATCTTTTTTGCATTTGAAATATTATAATGTATAAGAACGTATAAGGTTTATGTTCATAAAATAAAATAAAAATTAGGAAATAATCTAAGAACGTATTAGAATGTTTTTACCACCTAGTATTTTCTTTGAAATATTCTTGAAATTCTCTTCCACTTCTTTTTTGCTCATGGAATCAACAATATCATAGTTTACTCCATTATCAATCAAGAAGCCACACTTCCCACAAATCTTTTATATAATTCAGCGGTTCGTTCCTGATCATCAGCAAACTTTAATTTTATCCTCTGCTTTTCTTTTTCTTGAATGTCTTCTTATGTAGTCTTATACATGCTTTCCAGCTCTTCAAAGTTCATGTGATTCAGTTGTTTCTCAGTGAAGTTGTTCACCCTGAGATATATACGATACCTTTGTGTAAGTTTGTCTCTTTTCTCTATCACCTTTCTTATCTCTTCTCTTTGATATTTCCCGTCTTCAAATCCCTTGTGAGTCTCATCATTTTTTTTAAGTTTTTGGTTCACATCAACTTCAAGCATTTTTTTTGTGTCTGATGGATTTTCTAATATCAAATGAAACAAGACTTAATAATCTAACAAAATAAAATTACTATCTTAGAACTTCTTTGAACGTTTAAAGGAGATGATTTTTTACCTTGTTTTTTACTTTGCTCATTGGTTACCACCATTTGATTCTCATGGACCTGGCTCACATTTTGAACATCTTTTTCTACCTCATCTTTGTCATTTAAAATAACTAATAAATAAAAAAAATTAAGCTGTAGATGTGTAGAACTTAACAGAACGTATAAAGCCGTTTATATCATCTTTGGCTCACATCTTCCTTATAAAAACGTATAAAGCAGTATAAATGAGATGGTTTTTTACCTTGATCTATTCTTTGCTCCTTGGTGACTCCAACTTGATTCTCAACATCTTCTTGATTATCATGGTCTAGGCTCATAATATATATAAAATTTTAGAATGTAGAGTAGCAGAACGTATAAGAACGTATAAAGGATTTATCTAATATCAAATGAAACAAGACTTAAGAATCTAACAAAATAAAATTACTGTCTTAGAACTTCTTAGAACGTTTAAATTAAATGATTTTTTACCTTGTTTTTTACTTTGCTCATTGGTTACCACCATTTGATTCTCATGGACTTGGCTCACATTTTGAACATCTTTTTCTACCTCATCTTTGTCATTTAAAATAACTAATAAATAAAAAAATTAAGTTGTACATTTGTAGAACTTAACAAAACGTATAAAGTTGTTTTTATCATCTTTGGGTCACATATTCCTTATAAGAACGTATAAAGATGTATAAATGAGATGGTTTTTTACCTTGATTTTTTCCTTGCTCCTTGGTGACTTCAACTTGATTCTCAACATCTTCTTGATTATCATGGTCTAGCCTCATAATAAATATAAAATTTTAGAATGTAGAGTAGCGGAACGTATAAAGGATTTTTCTAATATCAAATGAAACAAGACTTAAAAATATAAGAAAATAAAATTACCATCTTAGAACTTCTTAGAACGTTTAAATTAGATGATTTTTTACCTTGTTTTTTACTTTGCTCTTTGGTTAAAGTTTCTTTTGGCATGTAACATCCCGTTTTCTGATTTCAGTTAATAAACGAAATATGAGTTGTTATGAGTCGGGCTAGTGTTGGGTAAATGGATATGGGTTATGGATTTGGGTTATGGAAGAAATAAGGAAAGACCATGGACTTAAGCCCATGATCAATAATTATAAAAACCATTAATCACCCATTTAATTCATTTTACACATACTCCATACACCACAAAAACACACACTTAAGCTCTCTCTCTCTCTCTCTCTCTAGTCTCTCTCTAGCCGAAATCACCAAAGAAGCCGATCCTAACCCAAGGTATGATAGTATTTTATTGTATGAGCTTAAACCCGTTAGATATAATCACGAAACGACGAGCCGACACCGTTAAACAGTTTAAGTCACCAGATCTATGTGGAATCGGGTATAAACCGAACCTATGACGATCTTAGGGGTCACCCTAGCTCAGATCTGGATCGAACGGGACGAAAAACGGTGCTGAAACACGTTTTTCCAGCCACCGCCTGGTTTTCCGACACGGCGGCGCCGGAAAGACGGCTGGGTATTTAAGGATGTCAGAGAATGTTTCTGACATTCTCTGACAAAACCTAACCCTAATTCGCTACGGGAGGATAATGAATGAGCTTAAATTCGTTATGTGGTTCGTTACGGAAGAACCCTTGTTCGTTAGGCCAGTTCGCTAAGGAAGAATAGCGAACTGGTTGAGCAATTCGCTGTGATTTTTAGTTCGCTATGAAATACCACTTCGCTAAAGTCAATTCGTTAAGATGGTCCATAAGTGGTGATTCGTTATGATATAACGAATCAGAACTCCATTCGTTATAGAACACTAATTCATTAAAGAACTGAAGAACGAATCAAATAACTGGGTAACGAACTAAGTTTACAAGAATGGCAGAAATGGTTCCTGGACTTAGAAAAGGAATGATTTAATTACCAAGAAGCCCTTGGACTTTAAGTAGCAAATTATTTAATGATTCAAATCCTAATGGAAAATGTGTTAAGACAGTTAATGAAAATAAAATTTTTCCAAGCTGACCTGGCAGCTTAACCCCAGCCAGGGGCTCTGCCCCTCGGACCCCGCTAGGGGCTGCCGCCCCTAGAACCCCGCTGCCAGGGGCGCTGCCCCCGGACCCCCGTTCGTTGAGAGTAATAATTAAACTAGGAAGACGATATGTGTAGTGATAGTTTATTGATACATATAATTATTATACAGTTAGTCTTTCACAGCTCAAGAAGGGAATAACCGTAAACGGTGAACGCAACCGCATTGATGTGATTTTCTAGCCCCACTTCCTTGTTCTGTTTTCGGGGCTGTGTGTATACTCGATGTGATAGTCAATACACTTACCTTAGGTGATAAGTGTATGCCTTGTATGATTTATATATGACGATTGCTTGACAGTGCATGAACGATATTCGGATATTGCATGTGCCGTCAAGTGTTAGTAAAAGGTATGATTGATATGTATGATGTATGAATGACGTATGTATGAATATGTATGATGTATGAACAATATATGTATGAAATGTTGATGGTACGTGAACGCTCTTCGGAGATTGCACATATCGTCAAGGAAAGTATGTAATGACAGGTATGTTATAGTAGCGCGAATGTAGGGAACCGACCCTAATAATGTCGGTGAATGAAGGGAACCGGCCCTAATAGTATCGGCGAATGTAGGGAACCGACCCTAATAATATCGGAGAACGTAGGGAACCGACCCTAATAATATCGGCGAAGGTTATAGGACGGAATGCTCTTTAAAAGGTATATGTAAGAATGAAAGTATGTATGTAAGTAAGTGTGTAAGAAGATATGAAGGTATGTACCTCCGGGTGCATATGCTAGTATGTGAATGTATTGTATGTTGTATGATTAACTAGAACTCACTCAGCGTAGCTGACTTTTAGTATGCACGCAGGCTAATCGACTGGGGCAGTTGGCTTGAGAAAGACACATGGCAGGATCCGAAGAGGCTGGCATCTGGAGATTGTCGTGATGTTTGAAATGCTATGTTTTATGTTATGTTTTTGAAAGACACGTTATGGATGTTGTAATGAATGGTTTACTTTTATATTATTCCACGAAAGTTTTTATTAACTCTGATATTTAGAACCGCGTTTATGAGTAAATCCAACACTCAAGTAGGGCTACCGATAACGGGGCCTTACATGGCAGATATGCAGACAATCCAGACAACTCTGGTTGGGTATTGTAGTAGTCTATATTTCTTGAGTTGCTGTTCATATAGACATCTGGAAATTATCTTCCAATTGTTTTTCATTTTGTTCTTTTTCTTTGGCAGTTTCATCTTTTCCTTCTTCAGCATGATGAATTTCCACTTTTTCAGTATCATCAGTAGTGTTCAACATACCATTATCCTCTTCAGTGATATCTTTTTCCCCTATTTGAACACTGCTTGTTTCATGTTCACTCACTTGATCACTGTTTATTTCTTTTTCATTGCAAGCTCCAGTGATCATCAGAACCTTACCTTCTTCAATTGGTTCAATATTTGAAGGACCATCGTTCACTATTTTTGGTATTTTCAATGATAAAATTAATATTAGCAGCAGTAGTCATATTATTAACATTATAAAGTAATTTGTTACTTACCATGATCAATTTCCACTATTTCTGTCACACCCCGACCAAAGGCGGCGGAACATGCCGGGGTGCAACCGATTGCCCAAATACACAAGATGACAATATTTAATTAACTCATTTTATTTCATAAATCAATAAACAACACATCTCGTTTATATAAACAAATTTGAAAACAAGTAGCAATCATACTGTTCGTTTTACTAATACCTTGATAGTCTTGATAACGTTTTTCATTAAGTCCACGAGTCAAAATGATCGGGAAATAATAAATGATCGACATATAGAAGGCTTGTGAACGAAACGAACGAATCCGACTTGAAAGCTAATTAAAAACGAATAAATAAAATATATTAATGAACTTGAACTTTAGTTGGAATTACAGTTGAAACATTGAACGAGAAGGTTCGGTTGTTAATTTGTTAACGATTAGGTACTCGTACTTAATTGGTAATTTAAAATAAAATAATATTATTTTATTGGGCTTTTAAATAATTAAACTAATATTAAATAGAAAGAAGACGGGTTTAAATCAAGAGTTCGATTTTATAAAATGAATAGATAATAAAGCTTATAATGATGTTATTAATGATAAAGATAGTAATGATAATAATGATTTTAAAATATGTTATATATATATATATATATATGATAATGATGATAATAATATATAAATATACTACCAAATCGAGGATTACCAAATCGAGGATTGTTGTTAAAACTAATAATAATAATAAATATAATAATAATAATAATTACTTTTGTTGTTGAATACATTATTAACAGATTTTATGAATTTTACTATTAATAATTATTTTTACATAAGTAATTATATGTGTCATATTATTAATAACTAATACTTGTCACATTTTAATAATAATAGTATTAGTGATATGAATATAACTTGAGTAATGATGTCGTTAAACGACAACTAGGCCCGACATGGGTTTCGGTTCGATAAAACAAATGGATAATATTAACAATATTAGATTTTAATAATATTCCTTAATAATCAAAATAATAATGATAATAATAATCATAATAATAATAATCTATAATTGTGAAAATAATGATAATCGTAATTTTTTTGTTAAAAGATAATAATAGCAATAATAATAATTATTATTATTATTATAAATATTATTATTATTATTATCTTGTTAATAATAATAATAATAACAATAATAAGTTTTAATAAAATTTGTGTTATTAATAATAATGATACCAAAAAATACACTCCAAAGTCGGTTTAAGGGGGGATCGGACTTAGACTCGATTACCAATTAATTTGTTAGATATAAAGACGATAAAAAGGAACTCTAAATCTCTTACCATATGATGTTTGGCCGAGAGCAATTGTCGAAGCCGAGCAGGGTCGTCGGAGATATAGGCTGCTGGAGAAACAAGGTCGTCGAAGCCCATTTCGGCCGCCAGAGGCGCGCCGGAAAAACACATCAGAGAGAGAGAGACAATGATAGAGAGAGAGAGAGACGGAGAGAGATAGAGAGATAGAGAGAGCCGAGAGAGATAGAGAGATAGAGGAGATGTAAGGCCCCGATCCCGGTGCCCTACTTTGAACGTTGGATTTACTCATAAACATAGTTCTAATATTAGAGTTATTTAAAACGTTCGCGGAAACGTTAACTTCGATCATTCGTTACAAAACATTTAATCATTGCCTTAAAACCATAACATAAAACATCGTATTCAAAACGTCATTTCTTCCATCTTCAGATGCCAGCCGTTCAATCCATGCCATGTGCCATCCTCATCCAGCTCAATAAACATATATACCTGCGTGCATACTAAAAGTCAGCTACACTGAGTGAGTTCTAGTTAATCAGGCAACATACAATACATTCACATACTTACTTATATACGTATCCGAAGATACATATTATATACTTAACCTATTCATCGTTCTTCCATACACATACTTTCATTCTTTCGTACTTTCTTTCTTTTAACATACACAATACACACGTAACTAACCTTACATTATAAAGAGCATTTCGCCCAACATACCTCGGATATTGTTAGGGTCCGATACCCTTCATCCTCGGATATTATTAGGGTCCGGTGACCATCCATCCTCGGATATTATTAGGGTCCGGTCACCCCCCGTCCTCGGATATTATCAGGGTCCGGTCACCCTCCATCCTCGGATATTATTAGGGTCCGGTCACCCTCCATCCTCGGATATTATTAGGGTCCGGTCACCCTCCATCCGCGGATATTATTAAGGTCCGGTCACCCTCCATCCTCGAATATTATTAAGGTCCGGTCTCCCTTTGTTTCGTACTACTATAACATACCTGTCCTTTACGTACTTTCCTTGACAATACGTGCAATCTTCGAAGAGCGTTCACGTACCAGCAACATATCATACTTACATCATACTTAATCATTCATGCATCATTTATACATCATATATATTCATACATACAACATTCATACATCATATATCAATCATATCGTTAACTACCACCTGACGGTCCATGCAATATCCGAAGATCGTTCATGCACCGTCAAGCAATCATCATACATAATTCATACAGGGCATACACTTACCACTAAAGGTAAGTGTATTAACTATCACATCGAGTATGCACACAGCCCCAAAAACATAACAAGGAAGTGGGGCTAGAAACTCACCTGTATCCTGTTGCGTTCACCATAAATCGTAATTCCTTTCTTTAACTGTACTCTGCTGACTGTATAAGAGTTACAAGTATCAATACTCGTTTGATCTAGTCTAGTGGCCTATCATTAGCTCACTTTTACTTAGCACTTTTACGGTGTTCCTTTATTTTAACATTATAGCATTTTATCTCATAGATTCTTACATTACATACATTCACATGTATGCACATATAGGTATGCATATACAGGTTGCCATGTAACTGGGTTACAATATAAGCGAACTTGGTTATAAGGCGAACTTATACATTTAGCGAACTTAAAGACCAGGTGAACTTAGATATGGCGAAGTTTACAATTGGCGAACTTGGCGTGCTGCGAACTTAACTACGTAAGCGAACTTAGCAGAGAACTTGTACAGCGAAGTTAACCACAGGCTAACTTGCATGTAGCGAAGTTATCTACGGGCGAACTTAACTTGGCGAAGTTGCCCAGCAGCTGCCACTGTTCGATCTTAACCCCCAAAATCATCTTCGTTTCATTGTGAAATTCTTGTATATGATGTTAACCAAACCCGTGATCATTCCCAAGGTCATTTTCGGGTAAGACTCGGCCCGGATAAGCATAAAGTTTGGACCTTTAACCTAAAACGTTCAAAACTAGATTTAGGACTTTCTTTATCGAGCCGTTCATAACCGTAGGTTCGTTAAGTTCATTTTTAACATCAAGTTTGCAACTTTATCACATAATAAGGTCCGATTTACTATCCTACTAAGTTTCATGCAAAACCGACTTCGTTTACTCGTTATTTTCACAAAGCGAACACTACTCGTTTTACCCGAAACGAACCAACTAACCTGTTTATTATTAAGTTCATTACTTTATCAATAATCATGACCCGCTCAATCATCCTACCAATTTTCATGTAAATCCGTTCATAAAAAGTAAGCCTTTTTAGCAAAAACGTACCATTGAGGTTTTTGTCTGAAATCACTCGAGAGGCTCAAAACCATATCAAATGAACTTCGATTTGAGTGATTAAAGTGGCCACGGAACCGTCTTGTCCCGATCTACAAACCCATCAGCTCAACGTCGCTGGAAACGGCCGCTATAGTCACCGGAATAGTGGAACAGTGGCCGGAAATCTTCATTTTTTAGCTGCTACGGTTTTGCTAATAAAAACCGTACTTCCCGACCTCTGATCGAAGAGCTAATCGGTGGGAATCTTCATTTATATACCTTGAACACTAGTTAAAATTTGAGACCGATCCGACGGCTAGATCTTCGGGAATCTTTGTGTCTTTGTGGTGGTTTTCTTAAAAACGGGAATTGGGTTAAGTGTGTGTTTTGATGGTGTAGGCTATGGTGTAGAGATGTATGAAAATGGAAAGGATTAGGGTTTTAAGGGGTATTTATACTCCCTTAAGCCCATGGACCTTAGGCCCATCTTTCCTTTTTGGTCCATAATTAATTACATCTAATTAGCTTACTTATCTTTCCATCTTTATCATTTTACTATTTTTCTATTAACTCAAGTAAACTTTTCCATCTTAAATAAATAATATATTAAGTATTTATTCTTAAAAATTTCGGGATGTTACAGGAGAAGAGAGAGAGACGGTGAGAGATAGAGAGAGCCGAGAGAGATAGAGACGGAGAGGGAGGTTGGCGGTACACCGGTGGCTGGTTTTTCGGTTGCCGGAAAACGAGTAGAGAGAGGGGGCTGTCGGAGAAGAAAAGCGAGGGAGGGAAGAGGGAAAAGGGTGAGGTGTTACCAGAGAACGCGAAGGCGAAAATGGGGAGTGGTGGTGGTACGTCAAAGGTGGTGGGGTCGCCGGAGGCTTCTCGCCGGAAATGGAGGTCCGCCGGAAAACGGCTGCCGGGATTTGAGAGAGAAAGAGAGGGCGGCTGGGATGAATGAGATAGGGTTAGGGTTTTAGTGGTATATATATGTATTACATATTTACATAAAAGGCCCTCCAAGTTTCAGACAACGTTTAAAATGAGTTTAAAGGTTCTAAAAGCTTATAACAACTTAACAAAAATTAGTTTGAACCCCTTATGTTTTTCTTAACGACACTATAATATGACAAAACGTCGATTTATTGATGATCGAGGTATATAATAATATTATATAATACTTAAAGAAGGAAACAAAAATGTTGAGTCGGGTTTAAATAATTAAAGTTTACAACACGAAAATAAATCGAGGCCCGAATTTGACGAATGTCACAGTATCACCAACTTTTTGGAAATTTCATCTCGAAATTAAAATTAAATAGAAAAATAATTACAAACGAATATTGGCTTTAGTAAAATAATTTGCAAGAAAAACTTTTGACAAAAGAATAACGTCAAATCCTTGGATGGCTAGAAAAACGCCACAAATGAGAACATAATAAAGGCACTTATATATAGGAAGTACCAGCGGTGTATCCACCATGCCCTTAACATAACTCACATTTCTACCGTCTTTCCGCTATCATCCTCGGACCTGAGTTATCGCACACAAGTGTACTTACTATGGCTTCCATACGGGGATTTCGATAATTAAGTGTGCACCCATAATTATTTCGATCGTCGTATGGTCCACATGGTTCGTCCCAATATGTGGTTTAAAAGACATATTTATTTTGAAACCTCAAACACTAGAAACGTACATGAATCTGTTGAATTTTTACACATGTTGAATAAATGATACCCGCGGTTGGAAATTCTGGGGTTGACTTTTTAAATAAGTAGGAAAATGGAATAAATAATTGGAACAATTAAATATTAAAATATAAACCAAAGTGAAAATATCAATTTGGTTTAAATAAGTAAAGACGATCGAATATATAAAATTCAAAGTAAACAATTACGAAACGAGATTTAAAGTCAAATATCATCAATGTGAAAAGAATAAACAAATCCTTAAGCTCCATGGTTGTACGTCGGGACACTAAAATTTAGTGTAAAATGAGAAAAATCCAATAAGTGAAACTAGGATCCAAAGAGTGAAAATGAGAAACCCGAAAGGTGAGTACATGAGGTAAGGATAAACTACGTTACAATTTCAATAATGTCGTGCAATGAGTTTCATACGTGTACAAACTTGAGGTTATAGGTAATTGAGAATACGATTGCGTAAAATCACGATGATGAGGTGAGTTTCTTTGGGGTGACGCGTACATGTATAACATAAGTACAATAGCATTTAGTTAACAACCAAAACAATCGATGAAATGTGATAAAACGTGAATACGGCCACTATTGTGAAACCATTTATATAATCGTCATTATAATAATGGTTTCTAATAGCGCCATAACTTGTAGACAGCCACACATAGGCCGTTAATAGATTAGATGAAATGATATAAAATAATGTATAGAATCGTGTTTACATAAATGCTCAAATATACATAACATAGTCATGATAATATCGTTTAAAAGATAAACGAGATTTTGGCGAAGTTAAGGTTTTGAAATTATTACACAATTGTTATTGAATAGTTTGCATTCGGTCACGAAAATCAAAACACAAAAATGAAATCTCAAGTGCAAAATATTGTCATCGAAACATCTCACCAATTGAAAACAAAATCGCAATAATTGTGAGACTCGAATTAATGACTAAATATGTAAATCGCGTTTTATATGCTCATTGAAAATATAAGAATAACATCGAAAATGAAATCTCAAGTAAAGTCGTTTTATTGTTTCTAAGAAATGTACATAATAACAAGGCATCACTGTAGCGCGTAGCTAGAGAAACATTTAAATCATTACTAAATATGAATCTTGTAAGCCAATTTGTTAAGGGAATGTGTATACATGAAGCGGTTGTGACGAAAAATATTTATGTAATAATGCTTGCGATAATAAGAGGTAACAGTTTGCGTAAATTGTTATAGAATAAAAATTTGTGTACATATATAAAATATTTATAACCGCGTCCCAAAAGATTTGTAGAGTCATGGTCATTGCGTTTATGCAAAATATGGAAAGTTGTAATTTATTACTAAATAAATCCCACATTCAACATTCAAAATTAATCCTCGTATTTATAAAGTCTTTATGAGTTTTATCACCTTAGGTGACAATATTTAAAATCTTCAAATCATACATATAATCGTTTAATAAATCTCTTTGAAAACAAATAATCATAATCAAATTTTTGTTGTCATGACCGTACCATATATATATATATATATAGAGAGAGAGAGAGAGAGAGTTTGTAATTTAAAAGTGATTATTTGAACACATGAGGTTGTTATAAATACACTAGTTGTATATATATAAATACAAAAAAAATTAGGGAAAAAACAAACCTTTCATGTGTAGGGAGGGGTTTAGGCTTCGTAGGGTGAATGATTTGGAAATTTTTTGGTAAGTGGGAGTGTTTTAGGTCGGCTTGGATAGTTGAGTTTTCTTGAGTTGAATCGATGGGGTTTATTGAGTTTAGGTCTTTTGATTGAGTTAGGCTTTGATGATTTGTGAGAGTAGTGGTTGGGCTAATAGGTGAGGTTTGGGCTTATTTGAGCTCAGGTTAAGTTAATGGGTTGGATAATTTTGATCTTGGCTAGTTTGGGTTGAGATTTGGATATTTTTTAAAGAGTGTTTGGGTTGCTATTTTGCTGTCAAACTCTATGGTTGGATGTGAACGGTGTGGCGATATGGTTTGTGACTCGACATAGCAAGGATCGAACGATCGAGTCATAGTTGAGTAAACTTTAGTTTGTATATGTCCAAGTCATTCGTGAGTGTGTTTTTCGGTGTCTTTAAAGTATTAGGATAGCAAGTTTGATAGGTTTTCGTGGCGTGGGAGTGTCGATATTTAAGGTTTTTTGTTGGGTTAATGTTGTACATCTTGGATTTTGCATGGGGCTTGAGTTGGTGAGGGTATACTTTTGGATGTTAAGGATTTCGTTCATATTGAGGAAAGACTTGAGTACGTGGGAAAGTTTTTGTAGTGGAATGATGGTTTGATTTTTTTGAGACAGTAGTTTGAAGTGGGATACGGGTGTTTAGGAACTTGTGGTTGCGTTTAGGGAGATTTTGACTAATAGTAGGTATTAAATTGAAAATATCATAATTTATAAATAATGTTTGAAATATCCATTAAATTTTTTATTTTATTTTTTTTATTTATTTTTTTTATTATGAGGAAATTTAAAATACGTAAATTGAATGTTAAAATTTGTTATGATGTCTCAATATTGAATGATAAGTGTCATTTTGGGAATATAAAGTTGCGAAATGAAATTTTTTTACCAAGTTCGTTATTTAATATCGTGTAGTGAAGAATATCATGATAAGTTAAAATGACCGGCATTGTAAATCGAGAAATCACAAATAAATGATTTTTGTCTTTAAAGTAAAATTTCTATGAAGTTTTGCATGAGAGTTTCAAGGAGATTACAAGCTATTAGTTTGTGACTTTCTTGAGAAATTGTTGGTGCATGTTTTGTAACAGATGATCTTTTGTGTTTGTTAGAATTGAGAGCAACGGTCAAAGGGGAGTCTGTTGGTGCATTTTGTGACCGTCGTTATGCAATTCTGTTCAGCGGAAACGAAGTACGAAGTTAGAACAACTTCGCCATAGGCGAAGTTGTAACAACTTCTGCCATAGGCGAAGTTAGAACAACTTCGCCTACAGGCTCAAGCCCGTGAAGTTGTTTATATATATATATATATATATATATGTGTGTGTGTGTGTGTGTGTGTGTGTGTGTGTGTGTGTCTTGTTTAGGTTTGAGTATCCAGAAAAGTTAGAGTGTGTTTTGTGTTCAGTTCAAGTAGCTAGAGAGAAACCGAGAGTGAGAGTCGTGTGGGACGGCCCGAGGTAGAGCTCACCTCGGGTCGGCCTTGTCTTTGTTTTCGTGTTTGGTATGTAACGAGTTATGGTTATTATATAAAAGATCTGCAGATGTGTTTATCCCATTCGTGTGTTTGTTCGTGTATGTGTTTGTGTGTAATTGTGTTCTTCGTCTTCTACACCATCAAACGAGTCTAGGAGGATTCCGCACTCCTAGACCTCGTGCGGATCTCGTATCGATCGGCGACGCCCCGCGCAGGAACCTACAGAAATCATGGCAAAACAATCATAAGAATTTTAAAACGCGGAAAATCGTATGATGTAAATTTTTATTTGCGAAAATTTATAACGAATCAAAGATTGCATGATGAAAGTTGTTATGAAAATAAATTTGGGTAGCGAAAAATTTTTTTTACCACGTGTATTATATAATGTAGTATAATTAAAAATGTCGTGAGAAATTTAAATAATTAAAATTTTGAAGTGATCGTCCAAAATAAACGGAATAGTTATAAAAATAAAATTTTATAAAATTTTGTACGAGGACTTTAAAGACAATTTAAAGTTTATACAATAGGAAATTTACTTGAAAAGTTGATGTGAAATTTATCATAAAACCTTCTTAATATGATGAAATTTATATAATAAGATTTTTGTTTGTAAATAGTCTTAATGAAAATAAATGATATATTAAAAATTAGAGTTAATGACCATTTTCATCCCTGTGGTTTGCTACTTTCGCCACTTTAGTCCAAAGTTTGAAATTTTGTCAATTTAGTCCTCATAGTTTTAAATCTTAGCCAATTACGTCCCATCCATCAAACGGCATCCAGCTATGCCGTTAGTTTAAGGGTATTTTTGTCTTTCTTTCTTTTTATTTTGAGTTAATGGTCATTTTAGTCCCTGTGGTTTGATATTTTTGCCACTTCATTCCAAAGTTTGAAAATTTGTCAATTTAATGTTCAATTTAATTCTTTTTTTTATTTTTATTTTTTTTTATAACTGACGACCGTCGTTTGAATCAATCAAAAACCTAGTTAAACTATATAGATAGGATAAGTATGATATCGTATCCATCAGGAGTATGTGGTCAATGTAATCGTGTAAACAATTTCAATATTATGAAGTAACAGATTTAGTGCTGATCACACAAGCAATTAAGTTGAATTTAGAGAATTAAGCAAACAAACAAGTAAACGAGTTTCAATCAATTATGTTGGTGCATGAATGTCAGTAGTTCATAGTCTAGTGTCTGTAATCGAGTCTGTATTGTTATTTATGTTTTTGTTTATAAGCGAAGTTGTCAACAAGTTCGCCTAGGCGAACTTGTTGAACAAGCGAAGTTATGGACAACTTCGCCTGAACATATCAGGCGAAGTTGTCGTGTATATAAACTCAAGCCTACGGCTTGGTTTAGTGTTGATAGTGGGAATCGTTTTAATCGTTCATTTGGTTATCGAGTTTGTTCGGTAACGTGTGTTTTGTAACAGTGATATTTACATCACGTGAGTTCGGTTATAATATATAACGTGTTTCGTGTATTCGTGTGTTGGTGTTCTATACTCGTAACGATCTACGCAGGGATTCCGCACCTGAGTAGACCGCGATATCTCGTGCGATCCGTCCAGGGAACCTACAAATTAACAAAGCAAATCACACCCGGGACTTCAGGTAGGTAACTTACAGTAATCTCATGCAACCTAACAGATTAATCATTAACGGTTAACTACAGACTGATCAACTAGACAAAACCTTAGGCAACAATAATTGCTTTACACACTGCACTGGTTATCAAACAGTCCCTGCCACTGTGACTCAGTTAAGGGCAATTATATGCTTTGTCGTATTCAACCTAATCAAACAACCCTATGATCAATTATTATAGCAACTAGTAATTAATCGTTCAGATCAACGTAAGCCTAAACCGACTGAACACACAGAAATACTAAACATCAATAATCATATATTAACCATAAACAATTATACATAAATGTTCTTAGTCACATGAGGAAACTGAAATTGTTACAAACTTTACATCCCAGGTATGATTCGGAGAAGACTAGCCGAGCATCGTCATCGATAGATCTTCAATTATGATGAGGAAGGCCATTAGGATTGATCAAGAGATGATTGGTAGCCCTGGAATTCACCCAAAATCGCCTAATAGTTGTTGATGGTCGTCCATCTTGATTAGGGTTCGGAAAATAGAAGATAAAGGTCAAAATCCATTTTTTCAAGTTTTTTAAGACCATCGCGTATCGTGATGGCCATAGACCCTACCCGTCGCGTACCGCGACCTAAGAAAACCTCATATTTGGATTCCTCTCGTTGAGAAACCCAAAATTCATATATTATGGCTCCCGTAACTCATTCTCTAGCTCAGGATATGCTCGTTAAACTTCAAGGTCGCATTTTGTCAACCCATCTTGTTCAGTTTTAGCATTGGCTTTTGATTTCTCATCCATACTCTTCCCGAATACTTGTAACACTTCCCAAGACATCAAATCTTCGGTCTTCCCGAGATATCATTCCATGCTCGTACAGGTCTCGCATTTAGCATCTTTAACGATCAATTACCTGAAATACAAAAGCACGTATGAAGTACCAAAGTTCTAACAATATACTCAATAAAACTACATAATTAATACACTAATATATATACAAAATACCCGATCATCACATCCCCACACTTATCTTTTGCTTGCCCTCAAGCAAAACTCTAAAGTAAACATTAACCTCCATCATAGGTATGTGAATTATCGCCATTAATACTAGTAAGGTTTAAGGTCATACCCAGTTTCCCAGACTAACTCTTTCTAGATTGATATCCCACAAATACGGTTAAGTGATATAATAAAAACAATAGAGCCGTCCAGACGAGTGTACTTTGTTTCCGGTTAAAGCATACATGTTCATACCCCTCACACTATCAACACTCCTCTCGGTTTAATATCTGGACTAGCAAAAGATGTGCCAGTATATGTATCTGCCCTCAAATACCAAATATGAGTCAGAACTAAATAAGCTTGCAGGCCAGTATTATCTCCACCCATTACCCACCGGTTGCATAAAGACTCGGTCTAAGGTTTTGTTAGGGCTTAGGTTGGGTGCGGAATAGGCATATTTAGTGACTAAGGTGGATGTAACCCGGTTTACAAATACACAAACAACTAATCAAAAATAAACAAGCTGCTAATTACATAACTGAATAAGAACTAACTTTCTTTTTGGCTTTTTGCTGATTTTTTTTTTTGCAACTGATAGACAATATACTGAAGCAAATAAATATACAACTCTGATAAACACATATTTACAACTCAACCGAGACATACGTACATTGTGTACTATGCTATAACTGACTATATACAACTCGATAACGAACTGGATTTCATCACACAGGGTTAAAATAAAGTGAAGGCCAAGGCTGAAATGGAGTGTAATGTTCAGTTTAATAAATGAAAAGGAATATGGTCCAAATGGGCTCCTAGGGGAATAATGTCGGGTAAGAAAATTTATTTAGTGGGGGGGAAAGTGTACGTAAGGGATTTCTAAAATCCTAATCTCCATACAGGTGGTGGTATTAAGATCTCTATAAGCATGTGACAAGCAAGTTCTAACTCTGTAAAACATACTGGTTTCCCTCAATCAATGGTATAAGACATGTTTTATATATATTACATAGTATGTGTATTAAGTATAGGGGGCCATCTCACAATATGTCTGGAATAATGGGCTGCTGATATGAAACATGTATACCCGTCCCCTTGACTCGTTATCCCCGCCTAAACGACCCCATTTTCAACTTCTATTTTTGAAAACATTTGTGAGTAAGACTATCGAAAAGCTGAAAAACCAACCATGACCAGAAACCTATAACTTGGCATTAATGGCAATAATTAACAGTTAACAACTTCGGTTTCCGAACACTCTTCGAGGTACCATCGGGCTAAAATTTTCAAATTTCCCCCATCCCCACACTTGAGGTTTACATTGTCCTCAATGTTAAAATAGATAAAACGATTAATAAACATTTTATAGACGGGGTTGAAATTGACTTTTTGACTGTTCAACAATTTTAAAAATTCGGGGCTCAAATGTGACGGATCTCCTAGAAAATATACAATTACACTTTTAACATTTAAACTAATAAGACAAAATAAATTATGAAACCGAAATCACCTGATATCAATGAGATTGGAAAAGGACCAATCGGCTCGCGAACTCTCATAAACACTCGTATACTCTCGTCTCGACCAAGTACCAAACTGACAACCGAACCTGCGAAATCTCTAGATGTGTAGAAGTAAGCTTCTCACAAGTGTAAGACATAGGTCTTTTACGAGTTATGAAAATGATTTTCTGCTAATTTTATTAAAACAATTACCGAGCCAAATTAAGTCATTTCATAATAAATGTTGTTAAACAAGTTAAAAACGATAAAAGACCTAACTCACTTTCGTAGGAATCACGATTGCATTTAGCATATGCAACAAGCCCTGTAAACCTCCCGGTAGCCCGGGAGGACGAGTGGGGTCTCGAGAGGTTTTATAGTGAACTACACCCACAAAGTTCGGTTACAACATAATATACACGTACCTGGATTAACCACAGCAAAAGGAACATTAAAGCACTCTGGGTCGCTTAACTGAAACCTCATTTTTTCGTGGAGTGGTATCCCCACACTTAGCTTTTGCTATGATGGTACGCTTGAAATACAATTAGTAATAAATAAATAAAAAATGCAAACTAAAAATATACAAAATGTACAAATACCACCCTTTTGAAAATTTTATGACATTCAAGGTGGGTGTCTAGCCTGCCCCCGTGCAGCCTTCTCGTTACATGCATGCTCCTCAAGAGATTCCTCCCAACCTTTTGGAACGACATGATCCTGCCATTTTTCATTTACTTCTGGCGGTTTCTTTACATCTTTCTTTTTCGTCTTCTTTCCCTTTCTTGTAGTTGCTTCCTCACCATCTCTAACTCCATGCAACATCTCATTCCATCCTTTCTCCTTCATGCTACTCCTTAGCTCATTCCTGTCAGACACAAAAAATTTCTCTTTTGTGTGATCCTTTCTCAAGGATTCACACTTGTCAACAACATGGTTAGTAGCATTTTCAAACAATGGTAACCGGTTATCACGATCCCCACACTTAATCTCCAATATCCCCTTAGCACAATCAATTACCGCATGTGCTGTGGCAAGGAATGGCCTACCCAATATGACTTGCGGTTGTGTATTATTCACACGTTTGGCATAGTCAAGTACAAGAAAGTCAACTGGGTAGAAAAATTCCTCCACCTGAACCATTACATTAGTCACCATGCCCGGGGGAAGTATATGAGTTTGGTCCGCCAACACCATGGTGGTGTTTACCCTTTCTAATGGGCCAAATTCATACTGATCATATAAACTACCAGGCATGATACTAACACATGCTCCAAGATCTAAAAGTGTCCGATCAGTTTTAAATTTCCCAATTTGAATTGATAAAAGTGGCACTCCCGGGTCTTGGAGTTTACTTGAGGTGGTATTATTCTCCACATCCTCATCTCTCATGTTGTTCAATTTACCATTTAAACATTTTTCACATGTGCAATTTTCACAAAAAGACATTTCATATGTTTTTGGTTCTGATTCATTTTGGAAAATTGGTTCATTTTGACCGACACAATCACTCTCACCACTAACATCTTCCACCACCCCCTCAACAAACTGTGGTGGTGAATCAACTTCAACAACAGAAATTTCAAAATGAAGTAAAAGACTTACAGCGTTGATGTGCACATTGTTTCCCTTCTTGGAGCTTGAGCAGTAATGGTTCGGGTTGACTGTAGTGTAACTCGAGAGTTGGCTCGTGTTCTTCTGTAACTTTGCCACATCTGAAGCGAGCTGACCGATCTGCTTCATCATTGCCTCTGACGACTTATCTCGTAACTCGAATTGTTGCTTCGTTTCAGTTTTATGATCAATCATAACCTTCAGCAACGCATCCAACTTTGAGTGCATCGACTCATCCGAATTTCCCGAGGACCCCCTCTGCTGGTCCTGATTACCCGATGAATTTCCACCCCGGTTACCGTCTCTGTTATACCCCCGATTATGATCATACGAACCTTGCTGCTGCTGATAACCGCCCTTGCGGTAATTACCCTGCGACATGTTCTGGCTCGATCCCTGAAAGTTCGGGTTCAACTGTGTAGACGCGTTCCCGTAACGAAAGTTCGAGTGATTCCTCAGGCCCGGGTGATAAGTGTTTGAATTCAACCCTTGACCATTGGAATCCCCGTAAGCATAATTAACTTCCTCGGGTTCATCCTCCTCGTCATCATAAAACTCGGGGCAATTTTCTGCCTTATGCCCGAGCTTACCACAATCTTCACAAACCGGGAATTTCACTCCAACTTTCCCGACCTCTTTTTTCTTACCTTTTTTCAACTCAGCCAGTTCACGTTCCAACTCAGTAATTCTTTCAGACTCACTCGCAACTGACCTTGATGAATTACCCCGTCTTCTTCTTTCAGCTGCTGCTTCAGATTTCGAATCTTCACACATAAACTCTAGAAAGTCCCAATCATCTTCTTCAGGCTGATTCAGCAACAGACCATTACACGAGGCCTTAAGATGCTTTCGGTCCTCGTATGTCAACCCATCAACAAAACACTTTACCAGTTCCCACAGTTCGATTTGGTGATGTGGGCATTTCCTGATCATGTCTTTATACATAGTAAAGGCTTCATGAAATAACTCACCAGATAACTGTGAAAAATTGCGAATGTCTGAACGGGCCTCAGTAGTCTACGACTGTAAATAAAACTCGTTTAGAAACACCTGCTGCATCTCGGCCCAATTTCTGATACTGTGCATCAGTAGTGAATTAAACCAGAGTTTTGCTTTATCTTTTAGAGAAAACTGGAATAATCGCAAACGGACTTCATCCTGATCAAATGTACCATCACCAATAGACCCGCAAATAGCCGAAAAACCAGTCAAGTGCGAATACGGGTCTTCCGAAGCCAACCCGTGGAAATGAGGAACGATGTTAATGTAAGATGGTCGGGACTTGAAAGTTTATTGTCCCTGCACTGGTTCCCGTGGGACCAACGGGGATGCTCCGTCCGAGATAGCCGGTCTGAATCGACTGTTAACACCGTGAACCGGAGCCATATAATTCCTCCTAAGCCCCCCTGGGTTTCCCAAACCGCCCCGGTTAACCTGAATATCACGAAATCTTTCAGGTCGTTCCGCCCGATTCACCCTGTCTCGACCCCTTCCATTTCTGTTAACTGGTTCAGCTCGTCTTCGATTAACCGGCTCTTCTACCTCCTCATACCGATTACCATAACCCACATCTTCCTGCTCAAAACCTTCGTTCTCGGGCTCAACTGCCCGATTATTTATAACCCATCTGTCTACCTCATTATCAATCTCCAAACCGTCGTTTCCATTATTATTTTCCCCTTCGTCTTCCTCTTCTGTCGAAACACTTGGTTGAAAATCATCGATATTTATCCGAACTCGGCGGTTGGGGTTATTATTTGGAGCGGATGGTCCGGCTCGGTCAAAGTTGAGGTTTAGGTTTCGTCTTGGGTTTTGGTTTCGGGTTCTGGAAGCACGAGCTGAGTGATTTTGGTCATTTTGGTTATTGAAGTATGGTAGGTCAGGTATGTTGTCTGGGTGAAACGCGTTAGTTTGTGGGAGTGGGTCTTGGTTTTGGTTATTGTTCTGGTTCTGGTTTACGTGTTGGTTCTGGTACTGGTTCTGGTTCTGGTCTGCCATTTCTGAATTTCTGTTTTGTACTCGGTTCTGCCGAGCTAACCTCTCTATTTCGGGCTTGTAAATTAACGGAGACTGTCTGCCCGAATGACGGGTGTGCATAAACCTGTAATCTGCACAACTAACACAACCCGCGTAAAGTACAGAAAAATAAAATTAAATTAAAAATTACTAAACTAAAATAAACAAAGAAATCAAATAACACGAAAAACACTAAGCGCACTAACTCCCCGGCAACGGCGCCATTTTGATGACCGTCGTTTGAGTCAATCAAAAACCTAGTTAAACTATATAGATAGGATAAGTAAGTATCGTATCCATCAGGAGTATGTGGTCAATGTAATCGTGTAAACAATTTCAATATTATGAAGTAACAGATTTAGTGATGATCACACAAGCAATTAAGTTGAATTTAGAGAATTAAGCAAACAAACAAGTAAACGAGTTTCAATCAATTAACAAAGCAAATCACACCCGGGATTTCAAGTAGGTAACTTACAGTAATCTCATGCAACCTAACAGATTAATCATTAACGGTTAACTACAGACTGGTCAACTAGACAAAACCTTAGGCAACAATAATTGCTTTACACACGGCAGTGGTTATCAAACGGTCCCTGCCAGTGTGACTCAGTTAAGGGCAATTATATGCTCTGTCGTATTCAACCTAATCAAACAACCCTATGATCAATTATTATAGCAACTAGTAACTAATCGTTCAGATCAACGTAAGCCTAAACCACTGAACACACAGAAATACTAAACATCAACAATCATATATTAACCATAAACAATTATACATAAATGTTCTTAGTCACATGAAGAAACTGAAATTGTTACAAACTTTACATCCCAGGTATGATTCAGAGAAGACTAGCCGAGCATCGTCATCGATAGATCTTCAATTATGATGAGGAAGGCCATTAGGATTGATCAAGAGATGATTGGAAGCCCTGGAATTCACCCAAAATCTCCTAATAGTTGTTGCTGGTCCTCCATCTTGTTTAGGGTTCGGAAAATAGAAGATATAGTTCAAAATCCGTTTTTTCACGTGTTTTAAGACCATCGCGTATCGCAATGGCCATTGACCCTACCGGTCGCATACTGCGACCTAAGAAAACCTCATATTTGGATTCCTCTCGTCGAGAAACCCAAAATTCATATATTATGGCTCCCGTAACTCATTTTCTAGCTCAGGATATGCTCGTTTTACTTCAAGGTCGCATTTTGTCAACCCATCTTGTTCAGTTTTAGCATTGGCTTATGATTTCTCATCCATACTCTTCCCGAATCCTTGTAACACTTCCCAAGACATCAAATCATGCTTCAGTCTTCCCAAGATATCATTCCATGCTCGTACAGGTCTCGCATTTAGCATCTCTAACGATCAATTATCTGAAATACAAAAGCACGTATGAAGTATCAAAGTTCTAACGATATACTCAATAAAACTACATAATTAATACACTAATATATATATACAAAATACCCGACCATCAATAACCTGAAGAGCATAATCCAAGCCCAAAACAATCGAGCATCAACTAAACAGGTCTGCATTTACTCTGTCGACGACTGTAATCATGTCTCGTCCCCTCGTATTTAGTTTCTAGACGGTTCATAAACTCTCCCCCATGGTGGAATTCAATGGTAAAGTGGTCAAAGCAACTCCCTAAAAATGATTTGTACGAAAAAAAACTTAAAATCATTCTTTTGATGAATGCATAATAGTTAGGGTTTAGAAATTAACACATCGTAACAAACATCTGGGTCGAAATCAACTATTATACATTAATCAAAGAAACGATTTTTAATTTTTTTTTCTGTACAACTCGGTTTCAGGGGATTATCTTGACCACTTTACCATTGAATTCCACCATATGGGAGAGTTTAGGAAATGTTTAGAAACTAAATACAAGGGGGGTACGATTACTGTTGTCAACAGAGTAAATGCATACCTGTATTGGAGGTTGCTCGATGGTTTTGGGCTTGGATTATGCTCTTCAGGTTTATACACAGAAAAAGAAATTAAAAGAAAATAATAAATAAACTGAATAAACCGAACATTAAATTGACAAATTTTCAAACTTTGGACTTAAGTGGCAAAAGTATCAAACCACAAGGACTAAAATGACCATTAACTCAAAATAAAAATAAAGAAAGACAAAAATGCCCTTAAACTAACGGCATTGCAAGATTTTGTTAAACGGATGAGACGTAATTGGCTCATATTTAAAACTATGAGGACTAAATTGACAAAATTTCAAACTTTGGACTGAAGTGGCGAAAGTAGCCAAACACAGGGACGAAAATGGCCATTAACTATAAAAAAATATTATGAATAGATCAAACTCTATATATACATATATTTATTTATTTATTTATTTATTTAACTTATATCGAAGAGATTTTAATGAATGAAATTTGCAATAAAAATCCTTGTGAAATCAAAATGAGGAAATTGGTGTAAAACTTTACCATATAAAATCGATGTATAAAAGAATTATTAACAATAAAAAATATAACATTTATAAACGAAGACTTGTGTTAAGAATTTATAACAAAATAAAAGAAAAATGGTTTAAATTCTTGAAACGTATTAATAATGTTTTAAGATTTAAAGGTGGAAAAATCGTGCATGAACCACCATGACTTGATATTCCGACACTAAAAACCTTTTTTACAAAACTACCATGTTGGGGTCTAAACATGTGCACGTACCACCCCGTCTTTTTCATGTTTTCGACTCAAATAACGATTGCAACAAATATAATTAATCGGAATACAACGTTATGTCGAAACACTAGTCCACGTACCACCGTGGTTCTACTGTTTCAACACCGAAAATTTGGATGGCGAGCGGAACGCTCGCATTCGACTACTTAAAGTGGTCATCTCATGTGAGACAATCTTTAAGGAGATTTGAAACAACGGGATCCAAGTTAAGCTCGTGATCCATAAAACACAATAAAAAACTAATGTTTTTGCGTTTTAAGGTAAGGATACCTTGGAGTACTATGAAAGTGTGTGTATGTGTATATTTATGATTTGATAAAATAAATAAGTATATAAATAAACAAGTGTATTGAACAATCAAGTAGAGTAAACACGTATAGGCAACACGTATAAGGACCCTAAAGTAAATACTATACTAGGTCATTGCATCTAACCACCTATCCTATAGTCTTGTGGCTCTGATACCAATCTGTCACACCCCGACCAAAGGCAGCGGAACATGCTATGGTGCAACCGATTGCCCAAATACACAAGACACTATATAAAGTGACAATATTTAATTAACTCATTTTATTTCATAAATCAATAAACAACACATCTCATTCATATAAACTAATTTGAAAACAAGTAGTAATCATATTGTTCGTTTTACTAATACCCTAATAGTCTTGATAACGTTTTCCGTCAAGTCCTTGAGTCAAAAAAAGTCAAACCTGTAACATTTCATAAAGTAAAGTTTGTCAACACAAAGGTTGGTGAGCAATTCATAAGTTTGAGCATATAAGTATATAATAATAAAAAGCCACAAAACTTGTATACGAAACGATAAATAAAAGCAACAATATGGATAATATGAGATCGCTAACACATTAGCGACACCTGCCACAAGAGAATACCAGATGGTTCAGGATTTTTATATGAGGTCGTTAATAATAATACATTAATGACACCGTCTATAAATAGATTCGGATTTCATGAGGTCGTTAATAAGAATACATTAATGGCACCGTGCTATAAGAGAATACCAGATGGTTCACGGATTTAAGAATCAACCTTCCAAAAGCGGTAAACACATAAGCATATAAGCATGTAAGCATAGAACACCAAATCGAGCAATTATTTAAGTAAAGTATGCAATCACGTTTGTGGGTTTAAGATTCAAGTAAATAAAGCATTTAGTTTGATAAGTATGAAATGTCACCCCAAAACGAAAGATGGAAAAAGGGGTATGAAAGTACTCACCTCGATTGACGAATCGAGAAATAATAAATGATCGACATATAGAAAGCTTGTGAACGAAACGAACGAATCCGGCTTGAAAGCTAATTAAAAACGAATAAATAAAATATATTAATGAACTTGAACTTTTGTTGGAATTACAGTTGAAACATTGAACGAGAAGGTTCAGTTGTTAATCGGATTACCGGTTAATTTGTTAACGATTAAGGACTCGTACTTAATTGGTAATTTAAAATAAAATAATATTATTTTATTGGGCTTTTAAATAATTAAACTAATATTAAATATAAAAAAACGGGTTTAAATCAAGAGTTCGATTTTATAAAAATGAATAGATAATAAAGCTTATAATGATGTTATTAATGATAAAGATAGTAATGATAATAATGATTTTAAAATATGTTATATATATGTATATATATGACAATGACGATAATAATATATAAATATACTACCAAATCGAGGATTTTTGTTAAAACTAATAATAGTAATAATAATAATAAATATAATAGTAATTACTTTTGTTGTTGAATACATTATTAACAGATTTTATAAATTTTACTATTAATAATTATTTTTACATAAGTAATTGTATGTGTCATATTAATAATAACTAATACTTGTCACATTTTAATAATAGTAGTATTAGTGATAAGAATATAACTCGAGTAATGATGTCGTTAAACGACAACTAGGCCCGACATGGGTTTCGGTTCGATAAAACAAATGGATAATATTAACAATATTAGATTTTAATAATATTCCTTAATAATCATAATAATAATGATAATAATAGTCATAATAATAATCTATAATTGTGAAAATAATGATAATCATAATTGTTTTATTAAAAGCAAATAATAGCAATAATAATAATAATAATAATAATAATAATAATAATAATCTTGTTAAGAATAATAATAATAACAATAATAAGTTTTAATAAGATTGATGTTATTAATAATAATGATACCAAAAATACACTCCAAAGACGGTTTAAGGGGGAATCGGACTTGGACTCGATTACCGATTAATTTGTTAGATATAAAGACAAGAAAAAAAAATTTAAATCCCTTACCATATGATGTTTGACCGAGAGCAATTGTCGAAGCCGAGCAGGGTCATCGTAGATATAGGCTGCCGGAGAAACAAGGTCGTCGGATCTCATTCCAGCTGCCGTAGGCGCACCGAGAAAAAGCATCAGAGAGAGAGAGACGAAGAGAGAGGTAGAGAGAGAGACGGAGAGAGATAGAGAGAGCCGAGAGAGATAGAGATAGAGAGAGATAGAGATGGGGAGAGATAGAGATATATATATATATATATAGAGAGAGAGACGGGGAGAGATAGAGACGGAGAGGGAGGTTCCGGTTTTTCAGTCACCGGAAAAACGAGTAGATAGAGGGGGCTGTCGGAGAATAAAAGCGAGGGAGGGAAGAGAGAAAAGGGTGAGCGGTTACCGGAGAACGCGAAGGGGAAAATGGGGAGTGGTGGTGGTTCGTCGGAGGTGGTGGGGTCACCGGAGGCTTCTCGCCGGAAATGGAGGTCCGCCGGAAAACGGCTACCGGGATTTGAGAGAGAAAGAGAGGGCGGCTAGGATGAATGAGATAGGGTTAAGGTTTTAGTGGTATATATATGTATTACATATTTACATAAAAGGCCCTCCAAGTTTCAGACAATGTTTAAAATGAGTTTAAAGGTTCTAAAAGCTTATAACAACTTAACGAAAATTAGTTTGAACCCCTTATGTTTTTCTTAACGACACTATAATATGACAAAACGTCGATTTATTGATGATCGAGGTATATAATAATATTATATAATACTTAAAGAAGGAAACAAAAATGTTGAGTCGGGTTTACATAATAAAAGTTTACAACACGAAAACAAATCGAGGCCCGAATTTGACGAATGTCACAATTTCATTCTCCTTTCCAGCAGTAGTGTTCATCACAGCTTTATCCACTTCAGTCATCTTTTTTTGCACTAATTGAACATGGCTTGTTCTATGATCATTCACTTGTTCATTGTTTATTTCTTGGTCATTGCAAGATGCCGTGATCATCATAACCTTACCTTTTTCAGTTGGTTCAATATTTGAAGGACCGTCATTCACTGTTTATGTATTTTCAAAGATAAAAATATTATACCATTAGTAGTCATAGTTTTAACATTAGAGAGTAATAGTTACTTACTTGAGTCTTTGTTGTCCTCCTCGGTATCATTTAATGGACCATTATTATACAAGTAGTTATCCATGCTCACAAGAGTGGATGAGGTAATGTAGCTAATTGCTGGTGTTCTGATTGGCTTCTCAAATGCTCCATGACGTTTCTGATACTCGTGTATGTAAATCACTGCAAGCAATGTTGTCGGACCATTGAATTGTTCTTTTTTTCCATTTTCTTTTATACCTTTCCATTCATTTTTTGATCTCTTCAAATTATGAATCATGTAGCTGCACCAATTCATATTTGAGATTTTTGAAAAGTCATCAATCGATGTGACGAACATTAAATTGATTGTTGTAGATTTCGTTATTGTAACATCTGGCCCCTTGCACCACCAATATTGTCCGCTCTGCCCACGAAGAGCTCACGGATTTGTTTTTCGTTGTCCAGATGGAGACTTCCCAGGAGGTCACCCATCCTAGTACTACTTCTACCTAAGCACGCTTAACCGTGGATTTTTCATGTGCTCCACAGCCAACTAAGCCCAAAACGCGTTGGTGATTGAAGAGGCAGAACATTTACTTTTGAACCAAGGATTGTGACACCCGGTAATTTCCCAATCCCATAAACCAAGTAACCAACCTAACTATTAGGAGATTGTGTATGTTATGCGCGCCATTATCAGCGCGGGCATATGTTATATGCGCCATGCGCTGATGCGATGCGCGCCATGTTATTATCAGCGCGGGCAGATGTTATATGCGCCATGCGCTGATGCGATGCGCGCCATGTTATGATCAGCGCGGGCATATGTTATATGCGCCATGCGCTGATGCGATGCGCGCCATGTTATGATCAGCGCGGGCATATGTTATATGCGCCATGCGCACAGGTTTCGTGTTTTCATAACTTAATTTTATGTCGTTTCTGTCTAATGGGTTGCATACCTCTTCAATGATCAATAAGTAAAACTATGTTCAAACAATATCCTAATTTCCTAACTAAGACCCAAATCATTTACGCGCGCGTGGAAAACGGGAACTAACCTCCCCGCATGGCGGGAACATTGAGAGCTAGTTTGTGTGAAGCTCCAAGATGGAATTGACTTCAACATAACTGATCACTATGTTGAAATACCAATACCTCATGGAGAATCTACAAATGAAACTCAACGTCCCTGACTACGAAAAGGTTACGCACCTACCCGCATCAAATAAAAAGGAGTTATGTACGACACCTGCGGGAAGAATCCTCGCGGGACACCTTAAAACTAAACCCTTTACGCATGAACGTCTGCACAGAAACCAACCACCTTTTCGCTTAAATCCAAAAGTTCAGCCTGTTAATAAACTCTGAGAACGCTGGTTCCAGCAGAGCCAGATGGACTCGCAGGATTCCTTATAAGGGCGCCTGGCAGTGATACGCGCAGGATTCGTTACAAGGACGCTTGCGCGAAGACCAACTGGAGCCGCCGGACCCACAACGTTCAAAGAAATGGCCTTCCGCAGAAGGCTATACGCGCAAGGCTACACGCACAAAACACTTAGTCTATTCTTCAGATGTAAGGGGATTACCCCCGCCCAGAAAGAACCAATTGCGTGTTTCAGAGATTTTTACCTTTTGACTGCACACTGACTACAGTACCAGGAAAAGTATACTGTAACACGAAATGTCAGCTGTCAGCCGCACCTACTCTCACCAACCACAGTCCTGCATGTACTGTCAAATCCATCAGAATCTTTATAACCACTCCCTAGGACCATCACCCCCATCCCTAAATAAATAATAATAATAATAAACCCCATACCTTGTCATCAGTACACCCAATATAAATCAGATTTCAATCCCCTAAATCAAGGGATTGTGTTCCCTTGAATTTGCCTATAAATAAGTATCAATTCTTGAATAAAAATATCACACAAACACACTTCAAACTCCTCTCTTAAACCTGTAATTCTGCACTAACCATCTCCCGAGCATCCGTTTCCAGTTCCAGTTCCATCGCTAGGTAAACCGAAACTTTAGTCTTGAGATTTACTTTTCTGACCAGCCCTTATATTCTTCGATTACTTGGTCTTAATACACATATTTCTTGTTATTTAAACATATTCTAGACTTCCAATTTCGAGGCTAACATCAGGAAACCCGAATCTCGTTTAATCTCTCTCTAAACCATCACTTAACAAGAATCACAGGTGAGTCTCACAGCCCCTATTTTCACTGTTTTTAAACTGTTTTTGGGGCGAGGGACACGTGTTTAAATTATGTTTTATCATGGTATATTTACAAGCAATGCAAACGATTATCTGTTCATGGTGTTTATCTTGGTTTTCAATGTAAGTGCGCAAGTTTTAGACAGTGATCACTCGTCAGTGGAACTCTAAGGGTAGGGACTACTGTGTTTGATCAACCCACTCGTAGGGGTCGCACCTCTTTGCATAGACGAGTGCCTAGTATGGTCATGGGGTAGTACTACTGGTAAAGCCCGCTCGTAGGGGTCGCACCTCTTTGCACGGACGATCGCCTAGTTTTCCGAGCACAACGTCCGCGAGTAACCCGCGGGACGGTATTGTTTTAGCTCGTAGTGGCAGCGCCACTTTGCATGGACGAGCCCGGTTTTCAGAAATGTCCGCGCGTAACCCGCGGGACGGTTTTTTCAAGCATATGTTTTAATGGTGTTATCAGAAATATGTTTCAATATGGTTTTATCAAGGATATGATGCAATACGATTTATCAAGTCGCCAAAACTTGTGAACTCACTCAGTTTATACTGATTCAAATGTTTTTACGTGTCTTTCAGGTGATAATTAGTAGCGCAAGGAGTCACACATAGAGCACTTCACGCAGAACATCTATAAAAATGATTTTTGGAAGATTTTAGTTCTATCCCTTCCACACGCGTGGTTGTTCCCGCCGTGTAAGGGGATATGGCGCGGAAATCTTCAACGTTTTTCATATGTGGATGTTTTTATATGTAATTCTAAACAATGTAATGTATTTTGTACTAGACATTTCATGCGCAATGGAAAATTTATTTGAATGTTTGCAATGACCCGTGCTTGATTATCAATTCCCACGCGCGCGCGCCCGGCTGTTTCCGCCGTTTAGGGCCGGGTGTGACAGATTGGTATCAGAGCACTGGTTATAGCGAACTAGGAAAGAAGTTTTAACCTAGACTATAACCATAGAGGAATCGCATGAAATATTTTTCAAAGAAAATATTTTCGAAAGAAAAACCACACACACACTTAGGAACACGGGTCACACAATGTCTAGTGAACACTAGGAATAAGAACATTATGTGCTCAGGGTACATGCGCTAAGTTGATATATTTTCGTTCTCTTTTAAGAAAAACGAGAATGCCTCCAACCAGAGCCAAGGGAATTACCATGACACCCGAGGAACTCGCAGAAATAATCGCACAGGCGATCGCAACGCATGAGGCCAGCAAGGCCGAATCAAGTCAGGGTCGTCAAGAGACCGAAACCCCAGAACCCGAATCAGGAGCTTTGGACAAAGGATGCTCCTATAAGACATTTAAGCCTTGGCCATTCAAGGGCACCGAAGGGGCCATTGGGCTCTACAACTGGATCGACAAAATGGAGACGGTTCTCTCCATTAGCGGGTGTAGTGAAAATCAAAAGGTCCTTTACGCGACCTGCATGTTCCAAGAAGCGGCCTCGTCTTGGTGGAAGCTTCAAGTGAAAACATTGGGACGAGAAGTTGCTCTCCACAAGACCTGGGAGGAGCTGAAGGAAATGATGATGAAAAAGTTCTACTCTCGCGCCGAAATTCAGAGTCTACAGCAGGAATTTTGGAACCACACCATGATAGGAACTGATATCGACGCCTACAACAACCGATTCAACGAACTTTGCCAGATGGTGCCGGATATGGCGAACACGGAGGAGAAAAAGATAGAGAGGTATATTTTTGGGTTACCCCATGTTATCAGGGTTCCGCTCAATGCCGCAGCGCCTCCAACCTTTGATGAGGCAGTGGCGCGGGCCATCACTCTTACAAGAGATACGGTCCGTGCGGGCATGTTGACCTCGCGCGGGAACGAGCAGCGAACCTCTGACTCCAAGAGAAAATGGAACTCTCACCACCGAGGGTCCGACTCCAAGCAACCACCATTCAAGAAACAGGAGAGCGTAAGGGCTTACGCGATACAAGCCCTGGAGCCGCCACGGAAAGGGTACAATGGGCCTCGCCCATGGTGCAGCAGATGCAAGTATCACCACGAGGGTGAATGCGCAAGCATCGTATGCGCCAAATGTAGCAGACCAGGGCACAAGGCGATAAACTGCCAGAAGGAAGCTGGAGCAAACGACAACTGCTACGCATGCGGGAAGCCAGGACATTTCAGTCGGGATTGCCCGCAAAAGAGAAACCAAGCTCGCGGGAGAGCCTTTGTGATCGGCGCTGGCGAAGCAAAAGAAGAACCGAATGTGGTAACCGGTACATTTCTACTTAACGACCATTTTGCATCTGTCTTATTTGATACTGGCGCTGACCTAAGTTTCATATCCACTGAGTTTAAAAACTCCCTAGGCCTAGCAACCAGTAGGCTAGACACGCCTTATACTATAGAACTAGCCAATGGTAGGCATATACGCGCGAACGAGAGGACTGAGGAATGTGTATTGGTCATGGGAGGTCACGGATTCAATATTAACTTATTGCCAATAGACCTGGGAAGCTTTGACATTGTGGTAGGCATGGATTGGTTAGTCGAGAACCACGCGGAAATTATTTGCCATGAGAAGCAGGTTCGGATCCCACTGTTGAGCGGGGAAACCTTAGTAATTCAAGGGGAAAGGAGTGGAGTTGCGATAAAACTCATTTCGTGTCTAAAGGCGCGCAAGTGCCTGAGGAAAGGATGCTACGCCTTCCTGGCGCACGTAGTAGAGAAGAAAGGAGATGAGCGAAAGATTGAAGACTTACCAGTGGTGCGCGAATTTCCAGAAGTTTTCCCTGAAGATCTACCCGGATTACCGCCACCGCGACAAGTCGAGTTTCGAATCGACTTGGTTCCAGGAGCTGCACCAGTAGCTCGAGCACCCTATCGACTAGCTCCATCCGAGATGCAAGAGCTATCCAATCAGTTGCAGGAACTATTGGATAAGGGTTTCATACGCCCAAGCTTTTCACCCTGGGGAGCTCCAGTACTTTTTGTAAAGAAGAAGGATGGTTCATTCAGAATGTGTATTGACTACAGGGAACTGAACAAGCTGACAGTCAAGAATCGGTACCCCTTACCGAGGATTGACGACTTATTTGATCAGTTGCAGGGATCCAGTTATTACTCGAAGATAGATCTACGGTCAGGTTACCACCAACTTAGGGTCCATGAGGAAGACGTGCCGAAGACAGCCTTCCGAACTAGATACGGCCATTATGAGTTCTTAGTGATGCCTTTCGGGCTAACTAATGCGCCTGCTGTATTCATGGATCTGATGAACCGTGTGTGCAAACCCTACTTGGATAAGTTTGTGATTGTGTTTATAGATGATATTCTGGTTTACTCCCGAACCAGAGCTGAGCATGAACAACATCTGAGATTAATTTTGGAGTTGCTGAAGGAAGAAAAGTTGTATGCAAAGTTTTCTAAATGTGAGTTTTGGCTTAGAGAGGTTCACTTTCTCGGTCACGTTGTAAACGAGAAAGGAATACACGTCGATCCTTCCAAGGTCAAAGCCATCGAGAATTGGGAAACGCCAAAAACACCAACTGAGGTGAGGCAATTCCTAGGACTAGCTGGCTACTATCGACGTTTCATTGAGAACTTCTCCAAGATAGCTTTACCTCTGACTGCGCTAACTCAGAAAGATAAGAAGTTTGATTGGGGCGAAAACCAGGAAGCAGCGTTTCAAATGTTAAAGCAAAAGTTATGTAGTGCGCCAATTTTGTCGCTACCCGAGGGGACGGACGACCTCGTCGTCTACTGCGACGCTTCACATCAAGGACTCGGATGTGTCCTTATGCAGAGAAACAAAGTCATAGCGTATGCCTCTCGTCAACTCAAGGCCAATGAAAGGAATTATACAACGCATGATCTGGAACTTGGAGCAGTTGTTTTCGCGCTAAAGATTTGGCGCCATTATCTTTATGGTACAAAGTGTTTGATTTTTACGGATCACAAGAGCCTTCAACATATATTTGATCAAAAGGATTTAAACATGAGGCAACGAAGATGGGTTGAATTACTGAATGATTATGATTGTGAAATAAAGTATCATCCTGGAAAGGCGAATGTGGTAGCAGACGCTTTAAGTAGGAAAGAGCGAGCAAAGACGCTACGAGTTAAGGCTCTAAGATTGACCATTCGCGCAGACCTCACTACCCGCATCCGAGAAGCTCAACAAGAAGCCTTGAAATCAGAGTTTGTCAAGAACGAATCCCTTGGGGGTATGATTAAGAATTTGGAGCTCAAAGAGAACGACACTCGATATTTTGCTAACCGCATATGGGTCCCTCTCAAGGGAGGATTGCGCGAGCAAGTGTTAAACGAAGCTCACAAAACGCGGTATTCCGTACATCCTGGCGCAGACAAGATGTACCAAGATGTTAAAGCGCTGTATTGGTGGCCCAATCTTAAGGGCGACATCGCGACGTATGTCAGTAAGTGCCTGACGTGTTCGAAGGTGAAGGCTGAATACCAGAAACCGTCGGGGTTGCTTCAACAGCCAGAAATTCCCATGTGGAAGTGGGAACAAATCTCCATGGACTTCATTACCAAACTGCCAAGGACACCTGGGGGTTACAACACGATTTGGGTTATTGTAGACCGGCTAACTAAGTCAGCACACTTCCTGCCGATCAAGGAAACCGATAAGATGGAAAAGTTAGCCCGATTGTATATTCGAGAAGTAGTTTCAAAACACGGAGTTCCGGTATCCATCATTTCTGATAGAGATAGTCGTTTCACCTCAAGATTTTGGAGATCGTTACAAGGGGCTTTAGGTACTCGTCTTGACATGAGTACGGCTTATCATCCCCAAACGGATGGACAAAGCGAGCGAACCATTCAAACATTAGAAGATATGTTGCGTGCGTGCGCAATCGATTTCGGGGGTAGCTGGGATACTCATCTCCCATTGGTTGAATTTTCATACAATAACAGTTATCACACAAGCCTCAAGGCTGCGCCATTTGAAGCCTTGTATGGGCGCAAGTGTAGGTCCCCACTGTGTTGGGCTGAAGTGGGTGACAAGCAAATGACTGGTCCAGAATTGATCCAAGAAACGACGGACAAAATTTTCCAGATACGGGATCGCCTTAAGGCAGCGCGAGACAGACAGAAAAGCTATGCAGATGTGAGAAGAAAACCGTTGGAATTTCAAGTAGGGGATAAAGTACTTTTGAAAGTCTCTCCATGGAAGGGAGTCCCCCGTTTCGGCAAGCGAGGAAAGTTAAATCCGCGATACATCGGACCATTTGAGATCCTGGAAAGGATCGATCCAGTTGCTTATAAACTCCATTTACCCGCCGAACTTAGTGGAGTTCACGACACGTTTCATGTATCCAACCTCAAGAAGTGCTTATCTGATGAAACGTTAATTTTACCATTGGACGAGGTTCATATCGACAAACAGCTACACTTCGTGGAAGAGCCTATAGCAGTAACCGATTGGAAAGAACAAAAGTTGCGAAGAAGCCGAATCAAGTTAGTAAAGGTTCAATGGAACTCAAAGCGTGGACCTGAATTCACTTGGGAAAGAGAAGACCAAATGCGCAAAAACTACCCATACCTCTTCCAAGGAATAGCTCCTACCAGCGACACCTCCTAAATTTCGAGACGAAATTCTCCTAACGGGGGGAGAATGTGACACCCGGTAATTTCCCAATCCCATAAACCAAGTAACCAACCTAACTATTAGGAGATTGTGTATGTTATGCGCGCCATTATCAGCGCGGGCATATGTTATATGCGCCATGCGCTGATGCGATGCGCGCCATGTTATTATCAGCGCGGGCAGATGTTATATGCGCCATGCGCTGATGCGATGCGCGCCATGTTATGATCAGCGCGGGCATATGTTATATGCGCCATGCGCTGATGCGATGCGCGCCATGTTATGATCAGCGCGGGCATATGTTATATGCGCCATGCGCACAGGTTTCGTGTTTTCATAACTTAATTTTATGTCGTTTCTGTCTAATGGGTTGCATACCTCTTCAATGATCAATAAGTAAAACTATGTTCAAACAATATCCTAATTTCCTAACTAAGACCCAAATCATTTACGCGCGCGTGGAAAACGGGAACTAACCTCCCCGCATGGCGGGAACATTGAGAGCTAGTTTGTGTGAAGCTCCAAGATGGAATTGACTTCAACATAACTGATCACTATGTTGAAATACCAAGACCTCATGGAGAATCTACAAATGAAACTCAACGTCCCTGACTACGAGAAGGTTACGCACCTACCCGCATCAAATAAAAAGGAGTTATGTACGACACCTGCGGGAAGAATCCTCGCGGGACACCTTAAAACTAAACCCTTTACGCATGAACGTCTGCACAGAAACCAACCACCTTTTCGCTTAAATCCAAAAGTTCAGCCTGTTAATAAACTCTGAGAACGCTGGTTCCAGCAGAGCCAGATGGACTCGCAGGATTCCTTATAAGGGCGCCTGCGCAGTGATACGCGCAGGATTCGTTACAAGGACGCTTGCGCGAAGACCAACTGGAGCCGCCGGACCCACAACGTTCAAAGAAATGGCCTCCACGCAGAAGGCTATACGCGCAAGGCTACACGCACAAAACACTTAGTCTATTCTTCAGATGTAAGGGGATTACCCCCGCCCAGAAAGAACCAATTGCGTGTTTCAGAGATTTTTACCTTTTGACTGCACACTGACTACAGTACCAGGAAAAGTATACTGTAACACGAAATGTCAGCTGTCAGCCGCACCTACTCTCACCAACCACAGTCCTGCATGTACTGTCAAATCCATCAGAATCTTTATAACCACTCCCTAGGACCATCACCCCCATCCCTAAATAAATAATAATAATAAACCCCATACCTTGTCATCAGTACACCCAATATAAATCAGATTTCAATCCCCTAAATCAAGGGATTGTGTTCCCTTGAATTTGACTATAAATAAGTATCAATTCTTGAATAAAAATATCACACAAACACACTTCAAACTCCTCTCTTAAACCTGTAATTCTGCACTAACCATCTCCCGAGCATCCGTTTTCAGTTCCAGTTCCATCGCTAGGTAAACCGAAACTTTAGTCTTGAGATTTACTTTTCTGACCAGCCCTTATATTCTTCGATTACTTGGTCTTAATACACATATTTCTTGTTATTTAAACATATTCTAGACTTCCAATTTCGAGGCTAACATCAGGAAACCCGAATCTCGTTTAATCTCTCTCTAAACCATCACTTAACAAGAATCACAGGTGAGTCTCACAGCCCCTATTTTCACTGTTTTTAAACTGTTTTCGGGGCGAGGGACACGTGTTTAAATTATGTTTTATCATGGTATATTTACAAGCAATGCAAACGATTATCTGTTCATGGTGTTTATCTTGGTTTTCAATGTAAGTGCGCAAGTTTTAGACAGTGATCACTCGTCAGTGGAACTCTAAGGGTAGGGACTACTGTGTTTGATCAACCCACTCGTAGGGGTCGCACCTCTTTGCATAGACGAGTGCCTAGTATGGTCATGGGGTAGTACTACTGGTAAAGCCCGCTCGTAGGGGTCGCACCTCTTTGCACGGACGAGCGCCTAGTTTTCCGAGCACAACATCCGCGCGTAACCCGCGGGACGGTATTGTTTTAGCTCGTAGTGGCAGCGCCACTTTGCATGGACGAGCCCGGTTTTCAGAAATGTCCGCGCGTAACCCGTGGGACGGTTTTATCAAGCATATGTTTTAATGGTGTTATCAGAAATATGTTTCAATATGGTTTTATCAAGGATATGATGCAATACGATTTATCAAGTCGCCAAAACTTGTGAACTCACTCAGTTTATACTGATTCAAATGTTTTTACGTGTCTTTCAGGTGATAATTAGTAGCGCAAGGAGTCACACATAGAGCACTTCACGCAGAACATCTATAAAAATGATTTTTGGAAGATTTTAGTTCTATCCCTTCCACACGCGTGGTTGTTCCCGCTGTGTAAGGGGATATGGCGCGGAAATCTTCAACGTTTTTCATATGTGGATGTTTTTATATGTAATTCTAAACAATGTAATGTATTTTGTACTAGACATTTCATGCGCAATGGAAAATTTATTTGAATGTTTGCAATGACCCGTGCTTGATTATCAATTCCCACGCGCGCGCGCCCGGCTGTTTCCGCCGTTTAGGGCCGGGTGTGACAAGGATAGATTTTCCTAAGAGTGGGACGATGTTGTGTTTGCCAAGGGTGTTACAAACAACCCCCCTTTGGGCTCATCGTCCTCTATGAGGCGTGTCCCATCATCCTGAACGGCACAAGAGTGCCTCTGATACCACCTGTAACATCCGGCTCCTCGTACCACCAATATTGTCCGCTCTGCCCAAAGAGCTCACGGATTTGTTTTTGGTTGCCCAGATGGAGACTTCCCAGGAGGTCACCCGTCCTAGTACTACTTCCACCTAAGCACGCTTAACCGTGGAGTTTTCATGTGCTCCACAGCCAACTAAGCCCAAAACGCGTTGGTGATTGAAGAGGCAGGACATTTACTTTTGAACCAAGGATCTCTCTTGTCCACAGCCGATGTGGATTTGCCTAAGAGTGGGCCGATGTTGTGTTTGCCAAGGGTGTTACAGTTATCAACCCAATGCATGTGTTGAACAACACAAGGAAATTCAATTTAAACTCTTCTCTTTCTCCATTATGTTTTTTCATTCTATCCAAGACATTTTGAATACTTATCCTTGAATGTTCAAATTGATTTCTAAACATATCTGCACATATGCTTGAGCCTAATCTTGGTCTGTTTTTTTCTACCACTGTTTCTCCACCAATTGGTATCCCAAATGCCTCATGCACTAACTGTAGTGTTATCTTAATAATATGGTTTCCCATATTTAATTCATTCAGATCATGATCATAGTTCATAACCAACCAATATGCCAATTGACCAGGTATTGTGGTAATCTTCATTGTTAACAATGACCCAAATCTCATTTCTTCAACCCATTTGTTTTCTTTTTCATTAATCACTTTAATTGCTTCAAAAATATTACCTGGTGCACACCTCATCCAAATCTTTGTATCTACATATTCTTGAAAAGGTTTTCTACAACGTGTTGTTTGAGGGTTTGGCCTTTTGGCTTTTTTTTCGGTGTTTCAAAATCTGAATCAGAATTGTGTAACTCTGCTTCTGATTTTCCCTTTTTTTTCTTATTATCATGTTGCTTGTGTTCCACCTTTTTCTTTTTGAATTTCAATGATTTGATTGGTGTTTCAAAGTCAGAGTCGGAAGTTCTTTCTTCGGCTTGTTTTCTTTTTACTTTCTTATTTGCAGGTTCATGCTCCTTTTCTGCAGTCGGTTCTGCATTTCTTTTTTTATTTTCAACATCTTCATACAAAAGAATATGATCAGTGTTGTCTAATACATTTTTTAGTACGTTCTCATGATTCACACGTTATGTTGTTAATTCAATTTTAATCACCCACTTTTTACTAAACAAAATTGAACATTAACACGTTCTATTTCAAATCAAAAACGTTTTAGTTACAGCTTATGCTCATTTGTTTGTTGTTGCAAATAAAAACAAATAACAACTTCAAACTTAAATTAATATATATTCTAGGGTAACAAATTATAGGTATACATTTTTTAATGCGTTCTCATGATTTATACCTCTATTTTTCCAACCTAAAAACACCTAAGAATTTTTTAAACGTTCTCACACGTTCTGTTGTTAATTCAATTTTAATCACCCACTTTTTTTACTAAACAAAATTGAACATTAACATGTTCTGTTTCAAATCAACAAAGTTTTAGTTACAGCTTATGCTAATTTTTTTGTTGTTACAAATAAAAACAACTAACAACTTCAAACTTAATATAATATACGTTCTAGGGTAACAAATTAGAAATGTTTTACCTGATTTTTGTACGTTTTGATGCCTGTCGTTTCTCGCTTTGGACCTTCGTTCTTTATCCTTAACAACAAGCTTTGTTGAAATCGAATTTCCGGCCGAGCTCGCATTCAACTCCATTTGTTTTCAATGGTTTTCGAGGTACTATGTTTACTGCAAAAACGTATTGACGAACGGAATAGGGGGTTTTATGGAAACTGATTTGGGGGAAGTTGGGAAACTGATTCGTGAAAGGGGAGGAATTTGAAATATTATTTGGACGGAATTGTCCTTTTGATAACCAGTATATTGTCAATTTCCTTTTAATTACAAGTTTGCCACCGCGTTCTATTTGTACGCTCCAGATTCTCGCGCACGTAATGTACGATAGTATATTAGTGTACATTAACCACCCCATATATATATATATAAGGATTCAATTAAAAAGAAAGAGTTTCCTATGAATGGTAAGAACCAATAGATTTTTAACATGTGTCATTACAACATATGATGAAAGAACAAATCTAGGAAACTATGTCGGTTATAATGGTAAAAGAGTAATTCTAGGAAACTATGACGGTTTTTGATAATTTTAAATCTCAACCATTGATTAACATGATCCAATGGTTATGATTTATTCCTAGTCTTCCTATGAAACTACTTGTTTTTAGGATAACCCTCCCCTATATATATATATATATATATATATATATATATATATATATATATATATATATATATAGCAAGGTTAAAATAAGAAGTAAAATTATCCAAAGTAGTGTAAGGAATGGTTTTTACCCTTAAAAAAATAAAACACATCGAACAAAAACACACCGAACTAACAAAATAAAACACACCGAGCAAAAAACACACTAACAATATCCACCATCAGATGATCACACACCGAACAAAAACACACCGAACTAACAAAATAAAACACACCGAGCAAAAAACACACTAACAATATCCACCATCAGATGATCACATCCAACGCCCGATATTACTTCTCACACTACTTATTCTAACTCCACCCTATATATATATATAGGGTTAGTATCATTTAAGAACTCTTAATAACTCTAAACAACCAAACATTTTTTAAAATTTTTTTATTTATTAACATTATTTAAGAGTAGTTTTATCATATTTTATATAAAAAAAATTTATTACATATATAAATAGCAAGTTTACATATGTGTAAAATTTATGTACTAACAAATTTACATAGGTGTAAAACAAAACATAGATATGTATAAAAACTAATTTTCAAAATTGTAATCGTAAATATAGATATAAAAATGATAAAGCTACACTCAACTAACATTAACATACAAAATTTTTTATAAAAAACGTTAGTTTCAAATTCGTAAATAATTTAAGGGTTATGTAATGATACTCATCCTATATATATATATATATATATATATGATGAATATCATTACAGAACTGTAAAATTATTTAAGAACTTGAAGGAACCTTTGAAAACTAATGTTTTTTATAAAAAAATTTGTATGGTAATGTTCTTTGAGATTAGTTTTATCATTTTTTATATCTATATCTACAATTACAATTTCGAAAATTAGTTTTTATACATATCTATGTTTTGTTTGACACCTATGTAAATTTGTTAGTACATAAATTTTACATATATGTAAACTTGTGATTAATATATGTAATCAAAAAAACTTATATAAAATATGATAAAACTACTCTTAAATAATGTTAATATACATAAAAAATTTAAAAATGTTTGGTTGTTAAGGGTTCCTAAGAGTACTTAACTTTTTTACAGTTCTTAAATTATACCAACCATATATATATAAATACACACACCCTAGTTTTTATCCCCCGTATTACGGGGGTTGTTTTATATTGTTTGTTCTAATATTTATTTATTTTTTAATTTATATTTTTTTTATTGTATGAAAGTTAATAATATACTTATGGTTTGATAATAAATTGTTTTACAAATAAATGAGATGTTATAACCTGGTTTAAAAGCTATATAGTTTGATGAGACCCAAGACCCGTTATTTTTTTTACTATGAAATTGGTTTTTTAATTATAGATAATATATATGAAAGTTAATAATATAGTTATGGTTTGATGACCCAAGACCTGTTTATTTTTTTTACTATCAAATTGGTTTTGTAATTTAAATAATATATATATATATATATATATATATATATATATATATATATATATATATATCTTTTTTAAAATAAATAAGATATTATTTTTTATTATATCCTATTTTATAAGATTTTTACATAAATAATTTGGTGAGAATAATTTTTAATTAAATGAGATGTTATAACTCATTTAAGGAATATTTGGGTTTGGTAACACCCATATCCATGAATTCGGGTCAAATGCATGAGAAGCCTCCATTTAAAAATCAAGCAAATCTGGTGACTCCAAAAAAAGAGGGGAGCGACCACATCGCGACACGTAGGATTTTTATATCTTCGTTTATATTATATATATATATAGCTACTCCTTCACAAATTCTACTATTCATGATTTGTACAAACTTCAAAACTTAACTTACAACTCTTCTATGCACATACTTTTAAAGGATCTTGAAGTTTAATCTTTTTCAATATAAGTCATATCAAAAGATTTTGAGCGAGATCATGTTCCATTATCGGTCAACGAATTTGAGTTTTGTTTTTGTGTTGTCTGTATTTATTGCAATTCCACACTGCGATTTCTTTAATTTGTTACTTCATAATGTTATCATCAACTGATTTCGTGGTAACGTTTTTCTTTGGTTAAGGTTTCACACACCGTCGCAACACGAGGGTCAAAATACCAGTATGTATTAAAAACCAACATTTCATACTCACATTAAACACCATTAAACAATTGTTCAATATAATTTGCAAGATGTCCAAGTAGCTTATGTTTTGTTTTTACATGATCATTTTTTGCAAAACGTTTGTAGATATCCCTTCTTATTGTTCAATACCTTGGTCTTATCTGTCAAAAACATTTGCACTTTTCAACCCCATTGTTCCGATCATTCTTCATACAACACAGTTCTGATGGTTTTCTTCGACTTAACCACCGGTCAACCGCCGATAGTTGTTTAGGAAACGGTGATTTACGGTTGTTTGTTTGCGATGACGATGGCAATGGTGATTTACAGTTGTGATGGTTGGTGGTGATTTACGGCTTGGTACAAAGTCCTAACTAGTTTATCCTGAATAAACGAGAACTAATGTTTTTGTTACTTAATATTTTCATAATTCTGTTGTTTAGGAAATTGATGAGGAGAGTTGAAGTAGTTGATTGGTGATAGGGATTGGTGTTCTACAAAGGTATCCTGAATAAATAAGTTGTTTTTATTCTCAGTTGCATTTCTTTGGACGATACATTATTTGGTTAGGGTTTCGTTTTCGTACATTAGAAAATGTTGATGTAAAACGCGTAAGTATTTTGTGTAGTACTTAAGAGCTTCAACAAGTTGTTCGTTAAAAGGAGGTGTTTAAACCCTTTCGTTGCTTTTCGTTAATCTAAAGACTTTCTTTAACGTTTTAACACTAGGGTGGTAACGTTTCAGTGTTGGTTGTTTTCTCCCGAGTTTATGCCTCCACAGCTAAGCACGTGTTAAAAAAACTAGTTAAATTAAATGAGAATGCATTCTCATCATGACTGATGACACAAGTTTTCTTCAAAGATTGAAAATACCCACCAAATGGTGTTGACTTTTAACACAAGTCAACAAGCTCACTGACCATTTAACCTAACCCGACCAGACCAGCCAACAAGCTCACCGAATACATTTAGTTTTCATGAAAGTAAATATAATTAGACACTACGAAAGCAATTAAGTTTAAAACCGCCCCCTTCTAAATCGTGCCTAAGCTATGGCAGCAACCGCAGCACCACCCAAGTGAGCAGATCCTGAGATTTGACTATTTCCCTGAAACAGTTGACCATAACAATTACACACATAAAATGTAAAAAGAAGCAAGTGGCCTTCAACTTCTCATTTGACTTTCCGTTAAAGAAAGTCAATTTTTCTATTTTGAAAACGAAAAATAAAGTCAACGTGTATTTCTGTTATAGACTTGTGATTTCAGATTTAACATTTAAGAATCATACCTCTAATATTCTCATCACATCATGGCCAACTAGAAATATCCCCTGAAACAAACACATGAAACAAACGCGTAACAAATACGGAAAAAAAAACCCTAAATTTTGCATGATTTTTGCAGTAAAATAATGATTTCATATTTACCCATTACATTCAATACAATATGACCATTATACACTTCACTTTCTCATTACTCCAAACTCTCATATACTAATGCAAGATTTAAAAAAAGGGTTTAAATGTCATAAATTTAAAAATGGGTCATACGTGTGTTTGATATCATGATTTTTTATCGTGTAAATATGATACTATATATTATACCAAGTTTTAAGGAGACATATGAAATTATCAAAAAAAAAAAGTAAACATACCAGTAAGATAGCGGGAACTGGTATTATGAACTCAAGATAAATAGCTTTTTTAGGATTAAGAAAGATATCAAGTAGCATGATAGCATTCACTGCACCACTTGCTCCCTAAAAGTATGAAAAAACCAGTTGCAAGTCATATGTAACGTCATTAGGCGATCAAACCTTTGTAAAACGAAAACGTTTTAACGTACCAGCCCTGGAACTCTTGAAGGGTCTGGTTCAAACAATCGCCTGTTCTGTTGTAAACAAAAAAAAAACTGCATCAATAAAGTTATACCTTAGTTGTGAAATTTGCTTAAATTTTTATTTATTAATAATTAATGTGCCAAGCAATATTTAATAATCTAAGTTTTGTTAATATAGGATTCATTAGATTCTATGAATTCAGAATACACTCTAGGCAACTTTCAAACCATTTCTCAGTTTAGCTTACTTTTCAGAGTTTACCTACTTGGCCCGTTAAGAAGAAAATTATAACCTATATTAACCCGTTCACAAATAAATCAGTAGGCTTGTAAATGAGTCGAACAAATACGCACATAGGTTGTTCGTGTTCATTCGTTAACTGAACAAATGAATGAACGATTGACCCAAACGAATAATTACAGAGGTTGTTCGTGTTTGTGTTCTTATTGTGTCCGGTTGTTTAGAAAATGAACGTGTTCGTGTGTGTTCATGCTCGTTCGTTAATAGTATTAACAAACGGCTCATGAAGGTAGACAAACACAAACGGTCATAAATGAACGAACATAACTGAACATAGATAAATAAATATATAAGAGCATAATTAAGCAAACACCATTTAAATTAAAAGTAAACAAGGCATCAATTTGGTGAGCCTAAAAAATAGTAAAACTAGGCTAAATTGTATTGGGTGATATCTTTTTGATTCATAAAACTAAAACTAGATTGCTATGGCCTAAATAAATATATATTTAAACGTAAACAAACAAGGCTTTACCGACAAGCATAAATGAAGTAAATAAACAAACATAAATGACTGCAAAAGTTCTGTTCGTTCGTTTAGCTTAATGCACAAAAAGTTCTGTTCATGTCCGGAAACGAACTTTCCGCCAAACAATTCACGAATTGTTCACCGAACACTCGCTTCGTTTACAGCCCTACATAAATGGTGGGTCGAAATAGTCACACCTCTATGTATGCCAATGATAGTCATAGTGCAAAAACAAATATAACTGGTGTGCTATGTGTAACAAAATTATTAAAACATACGGGATGGGGCGAAGCAAGTGACAAATCAAAATAATTCATAATAAATTAATTCTTAAAATGGTTAGAAGCGTTGTTACGCTTGTACCTTTGATGATGTGGCCAAAAAGCATGGCGCACCAAGTAGAAGGCTGAACCAACAAAAGCCCCGGCTAGGTATAATTTGAGCAGAAATTCAGGCCCGAACTGGTATCCAATTTGTTTAATGAAGCAATAAAAAATACTAGCGATCAAAAGTGTTAATTCAAGTAACTCTGTAAACATAAATCCTAGCTTTATTATATAATGAACTTACACTCCTCCCAAAGAAATAAAGACCGATCATGTTTGAAACGATATGTCCAACTTCGTTATGACTGAATGCAGACGTTATCATGGTATGTAACCGTCCACTTTTAAAGTTGTCCAATTGTATCTGTACTGATCAAATGATTAAATTAGTGACACTGATAAGACTAGGTCATTAGGTCATGGTGTTTTGATAACAAACAACATAAATATATAGAACTCACCATGAAATTCTTCATCATGAATTTAGGGTCAGCAACCCTCCATAACAGAAACACAGCTACATTTGTTACGATCAGGCCTATTACAACACCATCAGTTGTGAGTCTCCTTCTCAGCTGTGACAACCTGTGAACATAACAATGAACATGTTATCATACGTAAACATGCTTACACTGATTCCACAAAGCACAAAGTTGTAAAGGTGAATTACTACAAGATATTATGTGGAGAAAACTATTCACTTTATGGCTAAACTGTTGCCTTCAGATGATGAAAACGTGTCACCTTGGATTTACAGAAGCAATGGTTTGAAATACAAACACGACAATAATCAGTTATTCACTTTATTCAAACAAAAAACAACAAAACATATAGTTTGATCTGTTGGGTTTCGTAAGCCTTGGGTCGGGTAAGACGAGATCATGAGAAAGAGAGTGAGGCGCACAGGTTTGAGGGGCTGCCAGCCCTAGCCCATTTGTCTGTTTGTTTCTTAAACACGTGGACACTATATTTGTAATCTCAAATTCTCAATATATACACGCCAATGTACATGTAATCATTTATCACTCAAATAAAAGACTAACCTAGTTGCCCTGTGGACACGTGTCAGTTCAAACCGAACCACGTTAAATCCCTGTGTCGTTTATTGCTTTCGTTCGTGTTCGTGTGTCTTTAATCCTAACATGATCAGTATTGATACTTAAAAAGAATGTGCTCTTCCTAGGGTTCTTGATTTTAAACCCCCCCCCCCCCTCCCTCTCCAAATTGAACCAACAAAACTATAAAAATAAAAAGAATTACATTATCAAGTGATAAAAAGAGTATAATAATCCATTGCAAGCATAATCCACTTCACAAATTATACTTTGCAGAAGAAACTAGCAATTAAACATAAAAATAAAAAATTACCAATCTTTCGGAAACCAACTGTTTGATTGAACAGAAAGTTGTGTCTACTGAATTGATCTCTTAAAGACCCAAACTTCTCACAATCCACTTCACAAATTATACTACAACTAGCAATTAAACATAAAAATAGTAAAAAAAAATAAAAAAGAAATTACCAATTTCTTTGGAAACCAACTGTTTGATTGAACCGAAAATTGTGTCTACTAAACTGAGCTCTTAAAGACCCAAACTTGTCAAAACCCAAAACCCACTTGTTGGTTTCTTTCAACTTCAAGAAACCATCAAATAAAACCCGGTTAAATACAACCGGGTTTGAAAGACATTTCATCAAACACCTGGTGGGCACTTCCTGAAACTGCTGAAAACAACCTGTGTGGTTGGAGAAACTGTGGTGGTGGTGGTGTGGTGTGGCATTGGTGGTCCGGTGGACGGGAAGTGGGTTTGATCGGAAGGTTTGTGTGACAAATTTTCTTGGGTTTTGGGTGATTAGTTTAAGAGTGAATAGGTTACGCATGGTGTGATAATATTATAGTATGCGAATGAATTCGAAATACTCAAGATGTTTGAAAGTTGAAGCCCTAATTTATAAATGAAAACGAAGGTCATTTAGTGTGAGATACTATAGTGTTGACATGTATAAACTAACTACCTGAAAGATGAAAAACACCATGGCACAAAAGGAAATGTGTGAACTATACATAAGGGTTTAAAATTTAAAATCGGTTTGGGTTAAAACTGGTTTGATTTGGTTAACAAAATTGAAAATTGGTTTATGATCAGTTTGTTCGTGTTGAAACATATTTCTTGGTCAGGTTATGATTGGTTTCGGTTCGATTAACCGATTAGAATCGATTTTGATAGGGGTGTCCCCGTTGGGGTAAGCATGTGTCCCCGTTGGTGGGGCTAAGAGACAGTGGCTTCGTACCGGGACAGGTGGTTTTGAGAGCGAAATCTAGGAAGGTTGCTAAGCATGAGACAACGTGTTTGGAGAATCAGCACGTGTTCATTCCATTTGTCTTCGACACTTTTGGATCCCTAGCTCCAGAGGCGGTTTGCTTTTTGGAGCGGGTGCAGAAGGTGGTCCACAGTGACTCGCAGAGCCCGAGGAACCAAGGATTTATATTTAGTAGAATAGGCTTTGCGATTCAAAAGGGGATAGCGGCGCAGCTTGTTGCTCGCTTATCCATTATCCAGATGTAGCTCGGTTTGTGTTAATTTCAAACCAGTTTAGTTTCGGTTCTATTTCTAGTCGGTTCGGTTAACAAACTACTTTTTTTTCGATCGGTGACTTTCACATTTAAGTTATCTCACTACGCGAACACGTCGCGCCCCGCCACCCCACTCAGGCCAACTATGTTGACATGATCGGGATCCACGCTGGCATCCGAGTTTGGCTTGGCGATCCCAGTAAAACCCAGTTGGCTCACCCCGCCCGAAAACACGACAGGTTTTAATGCTCGGGTAAAATCCGGTCGGAATCAGGATTTGAACCCGGGGCATCCGGGTTATCCATCATGTTCCTAACCATTAGAGCAAGTCCCGATGGTTGGTTAACAAACTACTTAACAATATATATGTATAATACATATATTTTTAATTATTTATTTGTATATTTTTATGTATTTTAAATGATAGTTTAAACTAAGGGTGTGAATTAAAGGTGTGGGTTTGAAGCCAACAACAAAAAGTTTGTTTGGCTACCTCTGCGTCATTAAATGCTATGTCGAGTTAGTAAGAAAGAGTATGTGAGTCACTAGTATTATTTGGTTGGACATCTTAATAATTATACATAATGACTATTTTACTTCTTTTGAAATATTTTGTGCTATGGAGTAAACCAACAAAACATCTTCATTAAATTAAGATCAATTTTAATCTATAGCGACTCCAGCAAGTAAATGTGTTAGCGATGGTGGCTTCTGATGTTACAAGCAACAGTTGTGCTATTGTGCACAATGCCAGAATCCATAGTAGAACAGCGATGGTGGTGTTGCTTGAGAACGCTAGTTCCCAACGATGGCGACAATGTTGCAACGTAGCTCGAGAAGAAACTAGTGGTTGTGGCAAATGTGGTGGTTCCAACTGAGGTTTATGAACTCAAGTGAGAGGCAAAGTACGATAACATCATTTTGAAACTTAACTTATTCATTAAGAGGTTTGTTGCCAGGTTTAGAGGTATTAATGTTCTAAGTAATCATGCATGTTTTAAGTTGTTACTCTTTCCATATCTTCCCAAATACACATCCCCTGAGATGCAGAAAAACAAACCTTTTATCACAGTTAAAATTAATAGGAGGGTACGTTTAACACAACCCATAATTAAACATCACTCTATCCTCATACAGGTGATGTGTAGGCAAATACAAAATTACGTTTCTAGCCCTTTTAACAATGACCCCCTTGTTTACACTCAACATCACACAAGCTTGAAATATACAGACATGCTTATTATTTTAACACGGATATGTTATTTCTACACATTTTGCATAAATCGTGAAGATTTAATTTACCGCTTGTAGAGTGTTGGTGGGTGTTATGAACTTAATGCGTACACTTTTTCCACACAGATAAAGCCCGGGCATGTTTGAAACGAAATGTATAACGCCATATTGACTGAAAGCAGAAGTTATCAAAGTATGATACCGTCCACTCTTAAAGTTTTCCAGTTGTACCTGCACAAATGAAATAACAAACATTTCATACAGGTCGTGTTGATATCTTTTTTAATCCAGAATAACTTTTAAGCAATTAGTATGTCATATATGAATACATTATTTAGAAAACCGCAACTTTGGGCTGCCTTTAATCTGTCTTGGTTTTCTTTTAAGCTAACCTTTTTTATTTGGCGCGTTTGAGAAAACTTTTCATTTCCAACTAGTTTTTCAAATTTACAACCGGACAAAAACCTCTTTGACTCATTCAGATTACACTATTCTAGGTGTGTGTCTAGGGGTGTAAATGAGCCAAGACCGAGTTTGACTAGGCTTATGAGAACTCGAGCTCGGGTTAACGGCTCGTGAGTGGTTTTTTCAAGCTCAGGCTTAGCTTGGTTATTATTTATTAATTAATTTAAATACATGTTTTGTTATTTTTATATAATTTAAGAAAAACCTTAAACGAGCCTAAGCTAGGTAGTGCGGAGTGGAATTAATACATTGAAGTCCAAAAAGGTAAAACTTAAAAACACATACCCTGTAGGCTAGGCTGGATAACTAAACAAGCTTTAAATTGATATTGTCTCGAGTAAGTAGCAGCTCGTGAGTGGTTCAGCTCGTTTGCACCCCTAGGCGTATCTGTATTAGAAACCCTGGACTACTTAACTACATGCAATAAATCATGGGATGGATGGATGATCATCAACGCGAATACTAATATTTCAAATGTACGTTTCTTTTTATGAAGAAATTAAATATGACGTATATCAAATTATTTAAATAAAAATAACAAATTTTTCAAGTAAATTAAATTCCATACCGATTATAGTTATTTCGTATGTCTGTACGTGAGCATTTAAAATCATGTTTTTTTATAGTTTAGTTAGGTTCACTCATAAAATACATGCTACAAAACCAAGGGACTGAGCTTATTAGTAGAAATTAAATGCTCTATGTCAGTCATGTGTCTTTTATTATCTATCTATAGTAAATAACAACTCCCTGTTCAAAAATTAGAAATCACAAATCAATTGATTATCTCCACTTGGTCATATATGACTACTTAATGGAATTGATATTGATACTAATTCTAAACATTTGTAACAACTCCAGCTACAGCTTATGGAGCATCTGCATCTGAACCTATACAAACAGGGATAATATGCAGGTTAGTTTTATCTTCAAAAAGTTCACCATTCAATCATTAATATAGGCAATAAAGCATCTAATTATGGTTATTATCAATTTATTGCGGATGATAAGATCCATGTATAATAATACGTTTTCTTTGAAATGTTCTGTAGGCAATATAGTATCTAATAACAGAGAAATTGAGAGCATGAAAAGAACCAAATAATATGCTAGCTGCAGTTAAAATGGAATTCATGACACCTACAAGCGAAGGATGCAGAAGTTTCATTATGATGCATTTTAATATCATCTTAACTGTTTGTTTATGTTTTTTATATTATTTCACTTGTATTTGATTATTTTTAACCAGCCATCGATCTCCACATACCTGCATTTTGTTCTCCTATTGTTAGACATGGCAGCACATGTTCTCTCCACAATTATCCAATATCATTATAAGGTAATCAATTTTTTTTTAAATATATATGAAACTGCTAATGTTACAAATCGAAGCATTATATTGCTATATATGTGCTTAATGCAGTCATGGGATGCTTGATCTTAAAGAGTTGTCATTGGTCAGTGGCAAAGCCGCATGCATGATTATGTGTTCATGTATTGTGGTTGTTCTCTTTGTGGTTTGCAGCATTCATGTGATGATTCCTAATGTGTTTTTTTGTTGCTATATTGTAGTGTAAGGTTTCCGTGTGGAGTTGGTTTTATCTGTTGCTGCTGCCTAGAGATTTAAAGGTAAATGTTTCTTATGCATGTCGTTTCGTTTAATCTTATTTGAATCCATGGTTTAGAAACACCAATCGGTTTGCTTTTTTGACCAATATGTTTTGTGTGACTGGTGTATGATGACATGCAAGTAGCTAAAAAGGTTTGATTTTTCTGCTTTCTGCTTTTGGTAGTTAGGTTTTTTTTCTAATTAGATTTGATTATATTAATGTTACACACTATTTTTGACATTAGCAAACTGAACGCGCCAACACTAATGGTTCTTTCTTTATTCCCTTATTAACCAGTGTGTTTCATTTGATAATTTTTAGTCTTATGAGTACTTTTTGTTGTGCTTTTATTATTTGTAAGACAGTTAACATTTGTTTAAATTGCTAATCATGTGAATAGTAACAAGGAATGGGACTCATAAACTTATATTTGTTAACAGTATTACGATACTATAAATATTATGGTTCTATATATTGTTGTTTAGAGTACTTCAACCATAATATTTGAAAACTAAACTTCACTGGCAGTGAATCACTAATATATTCACCGCAGAAAGTAATACTGAAATCGAGCTGATGAAGATTTAATAAAGTGGGTATACACCAAGAATTTATTACAGATTTTGTCGTACATGTTAATTTTACAATTCTAAAGGTTTAAATTGCATGTTAATTACCATACACGGACTCAAAACCTTTGTTATCTCTATCTCTTGAAATCCGACTAAAGACTCATGAATTTGTGATTTGTAATATATTGAAGTATAATGCGAAAGGCAAACCTCGATTGAGATATGTAGTTAATTTCTTATTTAGATACTGACGGTCAATCTGATTTTGCGAGTATTGTTATAAACTAAAGTTTTATGTATATATATTTGCTTTGTTTGCTTGTATGTATCGTTCTTATTTGGTGTTCTGAATCAAATTACTATATTGCAGAATTCGCACCATCAAGTTTTGGATATAGAGGCTAAGAAGCCAGTTAAAGATGAAAGTCAATATCTTGGTGGTCTTAAATAAGCAAGAGAATGGTAAGCTCATAAATCGACATGATCATATATTCAGTACACTTTGATGCTGGCTCAAAACAGACGACAGGTCAATTGATTTCGGTGGGCTTGGGTTGACCCGTGAACAACCAATATAGAAGTTCTAGATTTTGCTGAACCTATTTTATTTTTTTAAAGGTTTTTGATGTTTGTGTTTTATTTTAGTGATGCATTTAGGCTTTTAATTGCTTTCTTTAGTTTGTAATTAAGGTAGTCACTTTAATGGGCTGTTGGTTAACTGACGTGGTTTCTTTATGCTAAATTCTAATACAAATGGGTAGGTTGTCGTTCAAGTAATTTGTAGTGTGTCATGACCATGGTGTTATTGTATGAATTGTTTCAAAGGTCTGCATGTTTGCATTACCATTAAAAGATTGTAAGACTATTTAGGATGACAAATGGATTTGTTAAGTGACCAGTTTGTAAAATGACAACATGTATAGAGCAATCATGTAGATTTCTGTTAAAACTATAGGTAACATATATGGTGTTTGTTTTGCCTATTTGCTAATGGTATGTATGTATATACATCAGTTGAAGTTCTACGTTTCAAAACAACCCCGGCGCATGCGCCGGGCAAAAGAACTAGTTATAACTATTTACAAGTACATATGAATTATCCAAAAAGAAAAATCTTGTCTAATCCAACCAATCCAAATCCGACGGTTTGGGTTTTCTGTTTTGCGTGTAAATAAAACAGAAAAGGTTAAAGCGAACTTATAAATTTTTATTATTTATTTTGAAGTATAAGTTATGATAATATAATATATACTTTAGTGATTATCAAATAAAGTATAAACTAACAAAAAGAAAATCGGACTAGATTTATTATTTTTTTCCAACTTTTCCCAAATTCAAAAGCCAAAACGAAACTAAGCCCGATATAAATCGAAAAAACCAAAACAAAAAAACCTTAAACCGAACAGTTTTTAAAAACTCAAAAACTAAGATTTCGATTTAGCCCAAAATCAAACTGAATTGACTTATGCACACCCTGAATATACAAGTCCAAAGTGTGTTAAGAGATTTTCCTCATTGAATCATCTTCCTTCGAAGAGATAGTTTTACTCAAAATACATACATAATTCACAACACACATAGAGTTGGAAAGAGGTATACTCTACACCACTTTAACGCAGGGTCGTCTCGTGGGTAAGCTAAATAAGGCAATAGCTTTAGGCTTCCAATTTTACAGGGCTTCCATCTTAAATAAGAGTTATGTATTATGAGATTTTGAAAGTAGAATTCTTTTAAAATTAGTAACTCAATGATAATCCACAAGCTAAGAATTGTTGCTTAATATTCATTATCACAGCATATCATTCATATTCTATAATTCCCGTATACTCTCTAGCGCTATACGCATAAAAAAAGAAAATAAAAAGGCCTCAACATTTTTGTTAGTTTTAGGCCTCCGAGGACGTTGAGCCGGTACTGCTTTAACGATAGATACAATCACATTTGTTTCTAAGCATTGAGGAAAAGATTAATCACATAATATAAGACTTAAAAAACTTTTATGAGATTATGTATTGTTTATGATCTCATAATAGTGATATGGTTCTTGATAGAAGACACCAACGGTCCCTCGCAAAGATCTTGTTCCCCGACATAGAATTGCTATTGATGATGTTCTTCACTGCCTGAACTCCATACATTGCCATCAAAGATCTCGGCAAGCTTCACTATTTTTCGGGAATGGAAGTGCTCTACCTTGAGAAAGATATTGTCACAAGGAAAATATGTCTTAGATGTCCATCGTTTCGGCCTCTCGGATTGCAAACCAGTTAATACTCCAATGAGCACCTCACAAGTCTTGACCATTGATGATACCATCTCTCGTCCTGATATTGAGATATTCCCTTTTGGGTTATTTTCCACTTGGTTCGTGAGCAAGTGGCACAAGGTCAACTATATGTTCAAATCGTATCTACAAGCAATCAGATTGCGGATGTTTCACAAAGCCCTTATCATATCGATTTATATTCTTAAGATCCAAGTTGCAAGTCGTTCCTCACGTTCAACTCGAGGGGAATGTTAAACCATGTTTGTCATATTTACTATATTTAGAGGGTTATGTATGTAAAATGTGTGGTCTTTATATCAACCTTCTTGAAATCCATTTTTCATTGAATAAATACAACTCTTTTCAACTAAAAACAAATAAATATAGATATACAAACATTATAGATACTTGAATCATATAGTTTTAACACACTTCTTGATTTTTCATTTTGGACTTGGCATGTTCAAGTAAGTTCTCTTCTAGTTCATAATCTGTTGCATATTGATCTATGATGTGCCTATTACCTGCTACATTCTATGCCGTGTTAGTTTTTACTTGTTAAACATACCGTTTTAGGGGTTAAGTGTTTTAGATTGCCCGAATCGGGTAAAATTCCAAAGGGCCAAAACTATTAATCGAGAAGCTTTAAGTTAATCAACGACAAGGTCCCTACTCAAACTCGTAAAAAACCAAGGTAAAGAAGGGTTTTATTTAAGGGCCCCAATTTTTTGTTTCGCTTTAATCCTCTGAAAACATTGAGCCACCCCTAGTTCAAGGTAGATAGTTCACGTGTATTGAGCTTTGAACACATAAGGCAAGCAGAGATACTATAAAACAGATCGAGATCATTGTTAATATCATCAGTGTGAAATGGATTTTCATTTGAACAACCTCCGCCCCAAGAGTACATATTTGTATAAGAGAATAGGGATAGCAAGAGTTTAAGTGTAAAGTGAGAACACGTAATCAAGTTTTGAGTTGTCATACCTAACATATAAATTTATTCAAAATATGTTTGCAATGCACATTAGTAGATATCTAGAGAAGGCTTGTAAACTCACTCCTTTTACTCTTTTAGTCATATTCTATTATAGACATGGCAAAACACAGTAGGTCGGGTCGGGTAAGCTAACGGGACATATTATTTGAAAGAAGATTCAGTTTAGGTGGTGGGACTAAAAACTTAACTGTATGTTGATGTAAATGGTGTATAAACTTGAAAAGAAAGAAAGAACTATCAGATAAAACTATACTTTAACTCAAATAAAAGCGAGTCTAATTAACAGAATTTACGACCACCCATTTCTTAGCCATGCCCAAGCGATGACTCCAACCGCACTACCACCCAAGTGAGCAATTCCTGAATAGTCGCCATCATCCTGAAATAGTAAACAGTATGCAGCAAAAAAAAAACATTTGTTTTTTCAATCTTAATTTCTTAGATAAGAAAATGGTTGAGAATTGAGATGCAATGTTTATTTATCTCCTTACAATTCAAAAAGAATGTATGAACAAATTTCCTTTATGTATAGAACCTACACATGTGTAGGTAAATGATTAAAAAAAAAACATATGAATAAATTAGTTTGATGGTTATTTGTGTACACAACATACACGTACGTTTGTACGTAAGAAGTACAACATTTTAAAATATAAACCACTGATAACAAAATTAAACAATTTAGTTTCGTTCTTTTTGGTTTCTCAATAATTTAGTGTTAGTATGTGTATGTATATCAAATGAAGGTGGATTTAAATTTCTAAATTGCAAAAATTGACAATAAAATTATGGTTTTAGGTCAGGATTTTGACTAGTTCAAAGGTAAATAAATTGATCATAGCATATTAAGGATCATACCTTTACTCTTTTTATATCTTTCCAGATATGCCTTCCCTGAAATGATCACATGAAACAAAATAATCATAAGATGTAAAAACAAACCTTCTATCACTCAACTAATCAAGTGAATAAGTAATTATAGCTATTTTTATAGCATTAACACATTAAGATAATAAAATCTCTTAAACTTATAAGCTTTCATGCTAAATGGGCAGTGACAGTTTTTTATTGAATATATATAACGAAACATCACATCACCTGTGTCAGGTGATGTGAACGTCACTTCACACAGGTGACGTGTTGGCAAATACATAATTACCATTCCTAAGCCGTAACTTTTTATAAATTTACATGTTTGGATAAACCGTGAAGATTTCATTTACCGCTGATAGAACACTGATGGGTATTGTAAACTTGAAAACTGGAATGCCCACTGAGGTGAGTAAGATATCAAGCATCATGATAGCATTCACTGCATCACTTGCTCCCTAACATGCAAAAAAGAAAGAAAAAAAATAAAAGCATGTTCCAAACAAAGTATCTAAGATTCTGAGAGAAACAAGAATGTTAACGCAGTACCAGTGCTGCGACTTTTGAATGGTCCGGTTCTTCACACAATTGATTACCGTCTGGATGTTGTACCTTTGAAGATCGGGCTAGACAAGCCCGATGGGCCAGGTATGAAACCGAGCCAGCAAAAGCCCCAGCAAAATACAACTTAATCAGAAATTTAGACCCGACCCGTTGTCCAACCTGTGTAGCATGGTTACAAATTTAAAAAGCATTAATAAAGAATGAACATTATGTGGACTTATTACATACACGATTGCCATGGAAATAAAGCGCGAGCATGTTTGAGATGATATGTTTAATGTCCTCATGACTGAAAGAAGAAGTTATCAGAGTATGATACCGTCCGCTACAAAAGTTATCTAGTTGTAACTGTGCAAAACAAAGTTTTACACAATCAGTATGTCAAATATGATTACAAAATTATATTATGTAGAGAACCATAACTAATTTGGCAAAGTTTCCTTTTAAGCTAAATGTTTTATTTGACCCATTAAAGAAAGACTCACAGTGAAGTGTTGATCCATGAACTCTTTGTCTGCAACTTTCCAGAGCAGAAACACAGCCACGTTTGCGAAGATCAAGCCTTTAACCGCACAATTTGCAGGTGCGAGTCCCCTTGTAGAATGTAACTGCCTATGAATATGTATACTAATGATCGAATAATTAGTGGCGATAAACAAAAGGATTTGTTTCTGTAAATTTCACCACACTCACAGAGGATTATGGTTATTCTGTTGACTTGCTTGATTACAAGTAAATTCTCGCATAAACAAGATTATTTATCGATAATGATAACAACAATAGACATTTGGTCCGGTTATTCATATATCAAGGTCTTAGTGTAAGTTTACAATTTACAACATGTAATAAATCAAGTTTTGAGTTGTCGTATCTAACCGTCATGCTCAAGTTGCATTGTTTAATTTAAACGGGTTGTGTTCGGGTTGAACTATTTAAAGTTTAAACCATCAACTACCAACTCCTTTAATCCCGTTTTAACTCATTTATTACAACACGTTTACAGCAGGATAACAACTTGTTTGACTCGTTCAGACTACACTATTTTAGATGTGTCTGGAGTAGGGGTGGCAACCTTGACCCAAACCATTCCAAATGGGTCAATTTGGGTTGTTTTAAAATTTAAATGGGTTGATTTGGGTCATAGGTTTTAATTAAATGGGTCAAAATTGGTCACTTGAAATTTTACATTCTTATTTTTGGGTCAAAATGGGTTGACAAATTTAATTACATGGGTCGATGTGGGTTAGTGTCTTAGACTCTTAAGGAAAAGTGACATGTTTTGGTTGAAACGGGTTTTAGATTGGAACGATATCGGTTTAGGTTTCGACTCGGATAAGCTTTCGTGCCGACACGAGTTTTAGCACTGGACGGGTTGGGTTTCGGTTTCTTTCGAGTTTTCGCACTAGACGGGTCGATTAAGGTTTTTGATTCGTTTTCGTCGACATTTCGGTTTCGGTTAATTTGTCGGTTTTTTTTTTTTTGATGAACGAGAATAACGGCGAAAATATTTTAGTTTTTTTAAGCCGTTGTTCGGTTTATATTTTGAGTTATGATTTTTTATTTGTTTTTTTTGAATTTTTTTGAGGGATTTTGATCTTAATAGAAACCATCAAAAAATATTCAAAAAAATTAATAAAAAAATCATAACTAAAAAAATAAAACAAAGACAAAAAATGTAAAAAAACTAAAAGGTTTCGTCCGTTGTCCTCGTTAAAAAAATCGACAAATTAACCGAAACTAAAAAGTCGACAAAAACGAAACAAAAACATGCTGAAACAAGTTGTTAAATGATGAAAGGAACTGAAAAATCGCTTAAACAAGCTGTTACGCGCTGAAACGAACTGAAAAATCGCTTAAACGAGCTGTTACTCGCTGAAACGAACTGAAAAATCGCTTAAACGAGCTGTTACGCGCTGAAACGAACTGAAAAATCGCTTAAACGAGCTGTTACGCGCTGAAACGAACTGAAAAATCGCTTAAACGAGCTGTTACGTGCTGAAACGAACTGAAAAATCGCTTAATCGAGCTGTTACGTGCTGAAAGGAACTGAAAAATCGCTTAAACTAGCTGTTACGTGCTGAAACAAACTGAAAAATCGCTTAAACGAGCTGTTACGCGATTAAACGAACTGAAAAATCGCTTAAACGAGCTGTTACGCGCTGAAACGAACTGAAAAATCGCTTAAACTAGCTGTTACGCTCTGAAACGAACTAAAAAATCGCTTAAACGAGCTGTTACTCGCTGAAACGAACTGAATAATTGCTTAAGCGAGCTGTTACGCGCTGAAACGCACTGAAAAATCGCTTAAACAAGCTGTTACGCGCTGAAACGAACTGAAAAAATCGCTTAAACGAGCTGTTACGCGCTGAAACGAACTTAAAAATCGCTTAAACGAGCTGTTACGCGCTGAAACGAACTGAATAATCGCTTAAGCGAGCTGTTACGCGCTGAAAAATCGCTTAAACGAGCTGTTACGCGCTGAAACGAACTGAAAAATCGCTTAAACAAGCTGTTACGCGCTAAAACGAACTGAAAAAACCGCTTAAACGAGCTGTTACACGCTGAAACGAACTGAAAAAATCGCTTAAACGAGCTGTTACGCGCTAAAACGAACTGAAACCGACGAGCTGAAAAATCGCTTAAACGAGCTGTTACGCGCTGAAACGATTTGAAAATCGCTTAAACGAGCTGTTACGCGCTGAAACGAACATCGCTTAAACAAGCTAAAAAATCGCTTAATCGAGCTGTTATGCGCTGAAACGTACTGAAAAATCGCATAAACGAGCTGTTACGCGCTGTGACGAACTGAAAAATCGCTTAAACGAGCTGTTACGCCCTGAAACGAACTGAAAAATCGCTTAAACAAGCTGTTACGCGCTAAAACGAACTGAAAAACCGATTAAACGAGCTGAAAAATCGCTTAAACGAGATGTTACGCGCTGAAACGATTTGAAAATCGCTTAAACGAGCTGTTACGCGCTGAAATGAACTGAAAAATCGCTTAAACGAGCTGTTACGCGCTGAAACGAAGTGAAAAATCACTTAAATGAGTTTTGACCCAAACCCGTTTTGACCCGTTCCAACCTTGAGCCGTTCTAACCCGAACCTGTTGACCCTAACCCGTTCCGACCCGAACCAAAACAACCTTTTTTTTAAGTGACCCGTTTCAACCCTAACCCGTTTCGACCCTAACCCGTTCCGACCCATGACCCATTTCGACCCAACCCAACCCATTTGCCACCTCTAGTCTGGAGTGTAATTGTGTAAACGAGCCTAGCCCGACTTTGACTAGGCTCAAGCTCGGCTCGTTTTGACTTATGAGAACTCAAACTCGATATCTTTTTCTAAAGCTCGAGCTCAGTTCGTGAGTAGTTTTTTCAAGCTCGAATATTATTTTATTATATTAATTTATACACATTTTTTATAACTTGAAAAAAACCATAAACAAGCCTAAACTCAGTGTAATACCTAAAACGGCTAAAGCATGGCTCGAGCTCGGCAAATCGGCAATGTAACATGAAATTAATACACAGAACTCCAAAAGAGGTAAAACTTAAAAAATAAGCCTAAAAGAGGTTCCCATACAAGGCTCGACAACTAAAGGAGCTTTATTTGAGGCCCGGGAATAATGATGGAATGAGTGACGATTAATAACATAAGGAATAAGGAACTACCATGTGTTACGGTAATTAGTCGGCTGATTGAATAGAGAATTGCGAGTTCGGAATTGAACACTTGTTGACCTAAATTCTCCGTCATCGTTAAATAAAACGTTGCACGTAACTTTGCGTTTCAAGAGTAGTGCATTATATTTACACGAAAGCCGCAGTGGTGGCTGTAATGACTGTGGACAGTGGGTGGAAGCACGGCGGTGGTGATGCGGTGGCGTATCGGTGGTCAGGTGGTGGTGCGATGGTGGTTTGAAGGAGAAGAGCCTCTGCATAGTGTAGTGGGAGAGTGGAATGATGATCAACCCTCTGCAACTTTTCAAACATATATTTTTAATTATTATTATTTTTTGACCGATTATCTTAGAGAAGATAGTGTAACCCGAAACTTGACATAATTGGTATGGGTAAATAATACATCACCCATTAGAGTTTGGATTAGTTTTGAAATTCTTCGTGGGTTTGGGATGAATTTGGGAATTGTAATATGCCCGATTATCAGATAACATTGACTCACTTACCTGATTATATACATGATGTATCTGACATAATTTTTTCTATATTAATATAAAGTCTTCTCTAACTATTTTAAATATATTATTTGTTATAACTTGTTTATAACAATTATTTGAGGCATTTTATTTTTAAGGTAATTGTTATTTTGTAATCGATGAGCTATATTTTGTCTTGACAAAACCCGAAAACCGACATGTAATTACCTAATTAATTACATAATCAGGTATGTGTTTTCATAATCAGGCTTTCATAATCAGGTATGGGTTTAGAAATACCTAAACCCAACCCATTAACATCCCTAGTGTAGGACTCCACGTAGTTCGCATATTTCTTGATGCATGGTGGTGGAAGTGCAACACTACAATTGTGTTTGTATTACAAACATATGAATATACAATGTATAGATATTAGTTATCGAATCATCCTCTTCAAAGAGTTGGCATTACTAAGTATATTAACTATATAGACATAATAATTCACATAAAATGGAGAATTGGATATTACTCATCTACTTAGTGGAGAAGGTCATTCCCTAAATTGGTTAAAATATCTTCCACCATAACTTTATTTCGTGAAACAACTAGTATGATTTCAACTCTAGCTTGTAAGTAGCAACTGTGTGTTTATGTACTCATAGCCTAGCTTCTTGCTAGATGCTTTGTTTTTAATGGAAATTTGCTTTGTCATGAAAAAATAAAAGTATTATTTCACTTGTTGATCTCTGGTTTATGACAAAAAGACGTGTACGAGACAACGGTTTTATCATAATGAGCTTTCATGCAGTGGATTTCCTCAAGAATTTGTGGCATTACGGGTTAACGTCATTATCTGAAATCACAGACGTAGATAGTCTTTTGCAATTGATATACCCGGATTGTCAAACTTTGTTGGTTGTTATGAAAAAAATTGTTACATGAAATGTTGCCTTGTATTTTTGCATCTAATAATAATTAGGGGTGTAAAATGTCGAGCTGCTCGTGAGCTACTCGTGATCGGTTTGTTTGAAAGCTCGATCGAGCCAAGCTTCATTGAGACAAGCCTGAGCTTCAATTATCGAGCTTGAGCCAAGTCACGGGACTGTCATTAATACAATTCTTAAAATATATATTTAATTACTATTAAGTAATATATATAATATTATGATAAAATAAATAAAATAATCAAATAATATGTATTATTTTATACATAAAACTATTAAATATATGAAAATAGTTATAATTATATAAAATATTAATTGATAAGTATAGTAAACGAGTGGAGCCTAAGACGAGCTCGAGCTTGAAAATCTGCTAGTGAACTTAGCTCGAGCTTTGAAAATAAAGCTCGAAACGAGCCGAGCTCTAGCTCGAACTCTGTATAAATTAAACGAGCTTAGCTCAAGCCTAGTCAAACTCGAGGGCTTGGCTAAGCTTGTTTTCACCCCTACAGTTATAAACAAAAATCGGATTCCAAGTCTCCAATTATCCTGGAGGTGAGCTGGTCTACAGTTCATCGTCAATGGCGTATAGACTCACAACAAGAAAAACACTCTTCTTCTCCAAATCAAAACCAATCTTTCAAACCCCTAATAATAATAATAATAATTACTCCTCTTCACCAATCACCACCAACCCAACTCACCTCTCAAATCTTTTCCACCAATACGGCTTCCCACTATCCGACCTTCACAATTTCTTCAAAAAGAATCAATTTTTACTCAATTCAACACATACCCACATCGAAAAATCATTAAAAATCCTATCTTCATTCAACCCATCAACCAATTTCATCATCCCCACCGTTTACAACTGCCCCAGGGTTCTAGATATCCAGTTTTTAAAAAATTGGGAATTGGGTATTTCAAGATTATCGTTTTTAGACACCGGTGGTAACCCAAAGGTGATTCGGAACATTCTTGAAGTTTCCCGGAAGTTTGATTTGTCCCCGGATGAGGTTTTACGGTCTATTGAACATTTAAAGGGGTTTCGGTTTAGCTCGGGTACGATAACTAGGGTTTTAGAGGAGTTTCCGGATATTATTACGATGAGTGAAGAGCAAATTTGGGGGAAAGTTGAGTTCTTGTTAGGGATTGGGATTCATAGGAGTAGGATAGACTCGGTGATCGGAAGTTATCCCGGGATTTTCGGGTTCGGTAGTAAGTTGAAGCCGTTGGTTTGTGAGTTTACGGAGATGGGGTTTAAACCGAACGAGATTAGGGATGAGATTGTTAAGAACCCGAGAATTCTTAGTTCGGAAGTGGGAGAGTTGTCGAGGTATTTGAGGATGTTAAACAGTTTGAAATGTCGGGTTCCGATTAAAGAAAGGATTTTTAGTGACGGGGCGTTTAGGGCTTGTTATAATGTTAAGTTGAGAATCGATTGCTTGCACGAACACGGGCTGTTGTATAGAGACGCGTTTGGTGTATTGTGGCGGGAACCGAGGGTGATTTTGTATGAGTTGGATGAAATTGATAAAAAGATCGAGTTTTTAACGAACGTAATGAGGTTTGATGTTATTTGTTTGGTTGATGTTCCCGAGTATTTAGGGGTAAGTTTTGAGAAACAAATCGTTCCTCGTTATAATGTGATTGAGTATTTGAGATCGAAAGGCGGGATAGGTGATGAAGTCGGGTTGAGGTCTTTGGTTAAGTTTAGTAGGTTGAGGTTTTATAATCTTTATGTGAAACCGTATCCGGAATGTGAGAAGATATATGGGAGGTTTGTGGATGTTAAGGTTAGATGTGGGCATCCGGAAGGATTGTGGAAGCTTTTTAAGCCGCCAAAGTATTCGGATTCTAAAGAGGATTTGAAGAACATTAGGTCTTTTATGGAACACATTCGTTAATGGATTAACGAATGATTATTTGAAGCATTTGGGTAAAGTTCAACCATAGAAAGGTATCATGATATTTGTGTTTCCATTGAGTTTATTATATGACACTTGCATTATAGTTATAAAGATTTGTTTTCAGCCACTCATGTTTAACAAGCAAATTAACCAAATATATAAAAAAAACTAACTTTTAAAGAATTAAAGTTTGAAAGATATGTTCTTTTTGGTGGTTTTTAGTTTAATGTGCTGGTGATTCAAGAGTTGAGAATTAGTTTGAATTATTTGTTTTCAATCCTTCAAAGAAATGCAACTGAGTCTATAAAGAATATGCTGTGAATACAGTTCAAGTGACTTATGCATCTATGATTATTAACAAAGCGATTTAGTAGGTTTTACACATTTGAATACAGTTCAAGTGAATTTTGACTCACATGATCCACTCAGCTAGTTTGACCTGTTTCTTTTTCCAGTTATAAGTTTAGCCTCATTTTACCTGTTTTAATAGATTAAACACAATCCAAGTCTACCCATTTGTATGTAACTGAACCGAAATTGTCACGTTATATTATTTTAAATTTGTTGCGCATTATGTTATTTCATGGGTATGTGTTGCTTCCGGTGTATTTAATTTCACATCACTTGAAAATGTAGTTATTCTCTTCACACGTATTGATGGATTTCATTATTTGTTTTGCTTACTGCAGGATGGATGCTTGTTTGAACCCTACCCGTAAAAAGTTCAGGTGGTTGTGTCTCAAAGGGACCACCACTGTCTGGTCTCGCAGCTAACGTCGTGGAGGACGTAGATCATGAAAACTGCAGACAAACGATCAGCCACAATGACTTTTATGTAAAAGATCATGGGCAAACGTGGATCAAACTTAATCATGGAAGAAAAGGTGAACGTTTAATTAAAAGAATCTTGAAAGATAACAATAGGTCGATTCAAAGAATGGTGTTGCATCAATTTTGTAACTTGTCATGTGCTCGAAGGCCTGATTGTGTAACCTGTAACATGAAAAACACCATTAGGCCATCCCCGATGGTTAGACCTCATGACCGGACTTTTATGTTAAAAGAGTAGTTAAAGGGGTTGTTGGTCTATATGAAAACTGGTTAGGAAAGTATTTTTGATTTGACTGTTGTTCCAAACCATGGCATGGTCCTCAAGATACACAGATCCGGTAGCGTTTCTTACACGAACACATTATCGCATTCATGATGTCAAAACATACTTTATGTTTGTTAAGATTACGTCTCACTTGTGTGCCTCTCCTATGTTGTTTTCCTAACTTAAATTCGTCAACGGGTCAAATTGAGTTACCTTTAAAATGGGTTAGCATCCCCCATTACCATCGTTTAACTTCGCCTATTTGTTGCCGCCACTGCCGCTCCACCATAGTCGTTGCTGCCGGCACCATCCCATCACTGCTACCACAGCTCCACCTTCGTTGTCGCCATCACTGCGACCACTGTCGGCACCATCCATTACCGCTACCACAGCTCTACCTTCGTTGTCGCCATCGCTGCGACCAACACACCCTCATCGCTATCTTTCCTGCCAACCGCTGCCACCAATGGGGTGGGTGGCGTGTGATGAGGTGATATATATATATTTTTAAAATTTTAAAATTTTTATCCTTTTGAATTAGTTAAATTATGGAATAGGTTTTTTCGAAAATGACTTTCACTCTTTATCTTTTATATGAATTTTTGGCTCGTTTTTAGCTCTTTATACTAACGTATGTTAAGTTTTTTAGTTAGATCACCTCATATGCTGTGCATATGAGGGCAATTTAGTCAATTTATCATTGAAGGGCTATTTGTGCAAATGAATATAACTGTAAGACTAATACTAAATTTAAAGATAAATGACTAAAATGGCCCTTGAATGAAAAAATGACTAAAATGTCATGAGGTGATCTAACTGAAAAACTTAACACCCGTTAGTGTAAAGGACTAAAAATGAGCCAAAAATTCATATAAATGATAAATAGTGAAAGTCATTTTCAAAAAAGACTCATTTCATAATTTAGCTAATTCAACCGGACAAAAATTATAATTATCTCTATTTTTTTTCTATCAAACACCTTATCTATGCTCATAAGTTATTCGTTGAATCAGATCGATATATCAGTTTTAGGTTCAAATGTTGGCAATAGTCGACCCATATACATTCCTGTGTTTGCAGCCACAACAATTGTGTGTTTAAAACTAGTATGTGATGTTCGCGTTTCACGGGAGGGTATATTTCTTACTCGGTGGATTGATGGTTCAAATATATAAGCTTTAACCATTAATTGCCATGTCCCTTAATCCCTTAATGTATGTTATATTACTACTATGTTTAGAAACCTGTGTATTATACGAGATAAATTAATATATAAATTACAATGAATAATTTAATACAATTTTCTTTAATTTTTTTTTAATTTAATACAAATAAAAAAAAGATAATTAAATCTCTTCATATTATGTAAAAAAAATGTATTACAAATATAGTCGTTTTATATCATCAAATTTATTTGAATTTTAAATCGAGAATGAGAATGAGTTATTCTACCATCGGTATACAATAATAAAGCTATGCCACTGGAAACAACATTTAAAACAATGAGACATTTAGATGTGAAAGATGTAGTTAAAGTCTTTCACAAAAATGTTTTACATTCCATACCCAAAGATAGACAAAAAAGACACCAGATTTTCCTTTTTGAACAGCTTTGATGTTGTCCTTACACATTCCTTTATTTTTATGTTTGTTTTGGATAGTGGGACTAGGGGTGTAAAGGAACCGAACCCGAGCTTGAGTAGGCTCGAGCTCCGCTCGTTTGGATTCATGAGAGCTCAAGCTTGACTCGTTTATTATCTACGAATTAATTTATATACATTTTTATTATTTTTATATATGTTGGAAAAAAAAACCTTAATTGAGCCAAAGCTTGGCTCGAGTTCGGATGATAATTGTTAAGTTAATATATAGAAGTCCAAACGAGGTAAAAAATAAAAATACAAAAGGCTCGTTAAGGCTCGACGACTCTAAACGAGCTTTACATACAAGACTCGAGCTCGGCCTTGACTCGTTTCGAGCTTTTTATCGATCCAAGCTCGAGTAGCTTGGCAAGTTTGCACCCCCATATAGAAGTACCAGGAGGTCTGTTTTTCCCTGACCCGATTAATAACCTTTTTTAGAACGGCGACTTTCTTGTATATAGGCTACCACACTCTCCAAATTTGGAGAGCTCCGATGCCCCACTTTGGCCATACTATGTTGTCTTAACCGGACCCACGTTGGCTTCAGAGTTTGGATTGGACGTCCCCCGGAAAACCATACCGCCGATTGCCACTTGACAGTCGTGTCACCATACGAGCAAATCTCTCTGGCGTAACACACGGTGAGACGAAAACCCGGTAGGCTTCGGATTCGAACCGACAACCTTTTTACAAGCCCTAGTTCAAATCCTTCATTGTTATTTTTCATCCGAACGTGACACATGACTTGCTATACCGTTTTATGGTTAACTAGTTTGAGACATGTGTATTACACGGGCAATTAATGAAAATTTTAATATTTAAACATTAAGCAATATACAATCAATAACGCAATTGTCATATATTGTTAATACAATTACAAATTACATTAAAGTTACAAGAATTATAAAAAAACATTACCCACGTCTTTTATAAATTAGAAAAATTTTTCTTGTACATAACATTTGTGGTTGTATTGGTCAGATTACCTTGTTTATCAAGAATCAGAAACTTTCTAAGCCCACACATGCTTGTAACTCTTGACAAGGCGACGTATAGTTGTTCATGTGAGAATACGTATTCTTTTAAGTAAAAACTAACCCTTGATAATGATTGACCTTGGCTTTTGTTTATCGTCATCGCGAAACATACTGCAAGGGGAAATTGTCGTCTTTGAAATTTGCATGCTATTTTGTTGTCTGATGGAGTCAGTGGCGATCTATGGATCAAAACTCTATGACCAATGTTAGTTCCAGAAATAATTTTGGCTTCAACTACACGAGTACTTAAAGATATAATTTGTAGTCGAGTACCGTTACATAAGCCTTTTTTCTGGTTAAGATTTCTAAGGAGCATAACAGGAACACCAACTTTTAGCACCAGTTTGTGGTTTGGTAGTCCGGATATTCCTAGACCATTAAGCAGTTCAGAAGAGTATAAAGCAAGACCATGTATATAAATTATTTTTAAAACGTTAATAATTATTTTTAAAACGTTAATAAATATAATTCATGTAATACATATAGGGTGATGGTTTTGGTATAGATAGTTAGCAACTGTTTCTAGCAAGCATAAGAACATTTGCAAAAACTGTGGCATAGTACACTTTCCAAACTAAAGAACTTTCAAGGTGGCATAACATTATTGATCAAAAAAACTTCAGCATCGTGCGTTAACCTTCCAAACTATTAGGAAAAAAACTTTAAACTTTCCAAACTAATTGTTGAAACCTGCAATTATGTCCGTCTTAAGATCCATGATAAAAAAATTGACCATCGTGCCACTCTCCAAACGATTAGCAAAGCGCTTTAAACTTTCCAAACTGCTTACATACATAAAACTAAAGTGGAACATATATGATTTCACCAAATTGACAATTCAACAATAAAGTAAAAGGTAAAAACTATATAACTTAAAATCATTTGGAAGCTCAGAATAGATGAACACACACTTAAAATACGCTGATTCGAATAATTTATCAACACAAATAAAAATGATTCATACAATAAAGTTAGATAACATCCAAATGGAGATGCACAAAACCTGAATTTGGACCGAATCAAATTGATTTTAAAATCGGTTCAGCTCGACTCAAAACGAAGTAAATATCGGTCCGGCCCAAAACAGATTAGTCTAGAAACCAACTTATAAGTGGAAAATCTAGATCGGTTCGCTTCTAACAGGCTTGAGCATGTGTACTCTCAAACCAGAATCAAATTATGGATCAAATCGAAACCCGTTTTACCCAAACCGGTTTCAAAGTCATTTCGGACCAGATCAAATAAAATCTGATTATTCAAACATATTATGATCAATAATTCCTAAATAATCAACACATGCATGATTATTGACTTATTAAAAGTGAAATTAATGTATACATGTCAACCAAATAAAAGTAACACAACCAATTTTCCATCTGAAATAGCTTTCAATCTCATTTACACCATTTTTCTCTATTTTCAAGTTTTCTGTCTTCTACAATGAAAACAAAGGATTATTTATATCATCACAATACGCACACAATCTATACCAAACTGAAACAGAAGACGAAACTAACCTCATAATTGATTAAAATAACTTTCACTGTGACCAATATCTGAGTCAAAGTCCGGTAATGATTCATTAAATATTGGTCAAAATTGACCTATGAAAGCTGAAAAAAGATGACTTGTAGAAGCTTACCTGTGTAGCTGCATTGAGGTCTAGCAATGTTGTCGTAACTACTTTCACAACTCAATGAAGATAAAGTGAATCCAAGTTCAGTGAAATCAAAATTCTCTTTTCCACCAACCATCAAATCAAACCGTCTATCTATCTGTTCCGATTAATAAAATGTATAAACTACAAATTGACTTAAAATCAAGTACAATAACCTTCCATAATGGAAATTCCAGCCTAAATAAAAACATGTAACTATGTCAATAATCAGATTTAAAAACGGTGAAATAAATAACTTAAAAACAATATATTAGCCTAGACTTAAATCTCAAGTTGCATCAGCCACACCCATTCAAATGCGTATTCATTCACACATTATTTCCATAGCTTTAGAAATATTGACCTAGACTAAGAATCTAAATCTCATATTGAATAAAGTGAGTTTGATATTCTCCTAAATCAAAATAATTTACAATCCTAAATCAAAAACCTTGAATAGAACTGCAAAATAACAATTTTTTACATAATCTAAAACCTCAAAATCATAATATGCTATGTTGAGTTAGATTTTTAACAAATTTAAAAGACCCATTGCGTACTAAACTCATTGTGTTTATTTTGATAAGAAAAATTTAATCTTTTTAAGCGTAGGCTATGTCACCAAATATATAACAATAACAATAACAATAATAATAAGAGAATACATGATCAACTTCATGATCATTAAAATTGACGAAATTAAATGAAAGAGGTGGTTAATTACCTCAACAAATTTATGGAGAGAAAAATCTAAAGCCCACTCGTGAACCAAATCTTTCTACATTTATAATTGAAAGGATTAGACATAACCACAGAAATAAAGATACGCATTTTGACCATTTTATCATCTCTAAACATATGCAAAACATAACAAAAAGAATAACTCGTGGACTTACTTATGAACTTCAGGTCTCCACGTCTCCTAGTGATTTCCATGTTAAGCCTAGACTGATAGGATCCAAACCGCGGAGAGATATTTCTAATTCATGCTTCCTCACAAGTTTAACATATCTAAAAAGTTAGAAAAAAATTATTAAAAATCTCTATAGTAAAAAGATACAAACTTTATAGACCCCAAGAGAGAAAATTATAGCTTTACTAAGAAAAGAGTGACTGAAGTTTTACCCAATGTAATCAGCATATGAACGATCGAAACCACAACTTCTAGCTTATGAGGTTCCACGGAAGATGTTTCCTTCACCAACTATGGCTACCTAAAATTAAATAATTTATATTACAAAAATATAGTATATATGATTATTCAATATCATATAACCAGTTTAAAAACACGCATTTAAGCACCCCTTAAATTATAAAAAAAAGACGGACCTCAATGCCCAGGCGAGTGACATCAGCAACTTCTCTTGCAATAGATATGGTAACCTATTAATCAGAGGTAGCATCATATGCTAATATTTATTAAAATTAAAATATAGATATATTATAAATAAAAACGAAATATAGTTTAAGTTACCTTTGGGGTTTGTTCACCATCACCGCAAGTGCTTCACCGCTTACTTTTATAAATATTAGCCACCACAAAGATTGTTGATGGAAAAACCACTGTATAAGAACATTTATGTACAACATAGCTCTACAGCCAGCATGAAAATCATAAATCTCCTTAACTACTGTATAAGATCATAATCATAATAATAATAATAATCAATCAATCAATCAACAACGATTAACCTATCACCGTTATCACAACAAATCAGCTAATTAATACACAAATTTCAAATTAAACATATTAAACCTAAACCTTCAATCATAATCTAAACTTACAAAAAGATGAAATCGGCATGATTTGTGAAATTAAATACAATTGAATAATATTATTAGATGAAAAAAAGAGTTAATAACAATAATATTATTATTATTATTACCAGGTGAAGATAAGAGAAAGAGATTAGGGGTTTTGAGGTTGTCGGGTGTTGCGAATGAATGTGTACTGTGTAGATATAGTGGAGAGGGGCGATGGTAGTGGTGGCGACAATGGAGATCGAGGGGCTATTTTGTTGTCGGCACCGGCGGTGGTGCAGGCCATGGAGAGGGGCTATAGTACGATGAGTTGGAAGAATTTTGGGATTTAGGTTTGATGAGAAAATATTGTTCAGACACAAACCGAACTACATCTGGATAATGGGTAAACGAGTAACAAGCTGTGCCGCTATCCCCTTTTGAATCGCAAAGCTTATTCTACTAAATATAAATCCTTGGTTACTTGGGCTCTGCGAGTAACTCTGGACCACCTTCTGCACCCGCTCCAAGAAGCAAACTGCCTCGGGAGCTAGGGATCCAAAAGTGTCGAAGGCAAATGGAATGAACACGTGCTGATTCTTCAAACACAATGTCTCATGCTTAGCAACCTTCCTAGACTCCGCTCTCAAAACCGCCTGTCCCGGTACGAAGCCACTGTCTCTCAGCCCCACCAACATGGACACCCCAGTGAGGTCAACACACGCATGCTTACCCCCTGCCCAGCCAAACACAAGAACATCCGCAGGACGCAGGGTAGATCTTCCCTCACGCGGATCAGTCAAAAAGTTAACAGGTGCCTCTTTCTTGGCTGAGATCCCGGCACGTCTAAGCACATCCCATAACACATCTCTAACCCAGTCATGACGATACTTGAATCCCGACAATTCCTTACAGTGGAGGGCATGCTCACCAAATCTATCCAAACAAGCTTTTTTACAAATGGGGCATAATTCATCTGGAAGGAAAAGGGGAATCATAAGCCGGTATTTAAGTATGGCTCTGTATTCAACTGCCGACATCCGTTGCCCAAGACCTTCAATGGGCACAACAGTCAAAAAATCCTGGGCATGAGCCCCCTTGAGACAAGCTAAAACTGCCTTTTGTCTCGGGGTCATATCGAATCGCTCCTCCAAATCATGTACGTGTTTACCATAAAAAGCACTCGCCAAGGTTTGTTGAGGTTTCTTGGGGGCGGTCTCCTTATCAGTAAAATCGCCTATATCAAGGTTCGTGTCACACCCCGACCAAAGGCGGCGGAACATGCCGGGGTGCAACGATTGCTCATAAGCGCATGACACTATTTAAAGCGACAATATTTAACAAACTCATTTCATTTCACAACATCGAAAATGTCACATAACCAAATATTCATAACTCAAATACAACAAAATATAACAAAATATAGCAAATCAAATATTGTTCATTTTTGCTAATATCCTAACGGTATTTGTGACGTTTTCTTCACCGAACTCCATAATCAACCTAGATGCAAACCTGTAACATTTCATAAAATAAAGTTTATCAACACAAAGGTTGGTGAGCAATTCATAAGTTTGAACAATAGATATATAGTATGAAAGGCCACAAAACTAGTATACAAAACCATAAATAATAGCTATAAACTTGGATAAATAGTTATCGCTAACAAGTTAGCGACACCCAACTATAAGGGGTTGCCAAATAGTTTAGGATTTTATAGTTATCGTTAATTGCATTACGTTAACCACAACTTGCCATGAGGGATTGCCAAATGGTCTAAGATTTATAGTTCCACCATACAAAAGCGATAAACACATAGTCAAATAAGCATAGAACACCAAATCGAGCAATTATTCAAGTAATGTATACAACAACGTTTGTGGTTTAAGACCCAAGTATAAAACATTTAGTTTAGATAAGTTGAAATGTCACCCCCAAAATAAAAGATAGAAAACGGGGTATGAAGTTACTCACATTCAAGTAATAAACTTGAAAGATTGATTATTTGGAGATTTGCCGGAACGACGAGTTTAACGTATGAAGCCTAAATAAAAGAAAGTCTTGGATTTAGAAAGGTTGTCTTGAAGATCTTTAAATAAAATAATTGTTGCAAAAACTAATCAATTAAAGTTCAAGGTTTAAAATGTAACTATTTAAGAATTTATAATAATAACCCTTTTAAAAAATGTAAGTTTGCTCAAAACCGGGTTAAAGTATCTAACCTTAATATTTACTTAACCAATGTTAAGTAATAAGGTGGGGAAAATGCTAAAATGCAAGTTCCATTAGGCTAAAGATACTAAACGGGTTTTTAATGAGTGTTCGGGTTGTCGGTTCGGGTCTTGACAAATGGTCAAACCCAAAGTCAACTTTCCAAAATATTAATTGTTATGAGATAACTCATTAAAACATACTAACACTTAACCAAGTATGTAGATCTATTGTTTAGAACTAACAACGCACGTTAAGCGAGTGTTCGGTTTTGTCGGTCCAAACTATGTTATGAGATCAAGTTGGATCCAACTATTCCAAGTACTTAAGAAAATAATTAAAATCAGTTTGTAAACTATGTTTTTAAAGAAATATACAAGTCTTGATAGCTAAAAACATACTTGTATGTCTTAAGCGAGTAAAAGTCGGTATAGTTCGGTTTGGTTCGGTCTCCATCTCACAAATAGTTAATAGATGGTTTCTACATGCCCAAATATCATAGAACTTGTATATTGGTTTATAAATGAAGAAAACTTAAATTTTACAACAAAAAAAGTTAACTACAAGTCTTTTAAGCAAAAGTTTCGGTTTAGTTCGGTTTCCATCTCTCAACGAGTTCATAGATGGATTTCATATGCTTAATATCAAAGAACTTGTAAAAATGATTTTTGAAACTCAAATCTAGCAATAAACATGTTTAAACAACTATTTTAACAAAACTAGTAAACAAAAGTTCAGTTTCCGATTTGGACTAGTTTCGGTTAAACCGAGGTTAGTCTTATACAAACCCACACCATGGAACTTGTAAATAAGATGAACAAACTAAAGGGTTAGAAGTTAGTCATAAGTGATATGTATAATAAGTTATGTGTGTGTAAATATATATCAAGAACACGAAGTCCTCCATGAAGCCTTGCCTTATGACATTTGAAACTTAACCAACCAAAGTCGGTGAAGTAACAAATAAAGGAAACAAGGGGTGTGTATTATATATATGTTGTACCACCATATTCAAGAGTTAGTAATGTTAGATGAACAAGTTAGAATGAAAGACTATAGTTAGTTTGACTTGAGAAGTCAAAACTTCAAGAATATATAAGAAATAACAACCTTGAATCTATGGAGTTTTGAGAGAGTTTTTGGAGATGTAGCAAGAGTAAAATGAAGAAGATGGGTGTGTATATATAGGGAAGGAGTGAAGGGTTGGGTATAAAGATTCTTTTATGGTTTGCATAAAAATGGGTATGTTTAAATGGTCAAACAATGCATAATATAAAAAACCATTATTTTATATATTTTAAATGACAAGATCCAATATTTTATATATTTGAAATGTTCGGGTTACAAACGGGTCGGGTTTACATAACAAAAGTGACCCGAAATTGACGAATGTCACAGTTCGGGAGAGTTGTTCCAATATTACCAAGTGCAAAAGAGTAGTCAGGATCTACCCCCGTAACACCAGCGTTTCGCAGGACGTGGTCTTGCAATTTCCACGACTGAGACCTGGAAGCCACAAATGCGTACGCGGAGACATCCTCAGCCGAGAAAATTCCTAAGCCTCCGCAACGCATAGGGAAGGAAGCCAACCTCCACTGGAGGTCCCCAAAATGCGGTCCTCCACACACAACAATATCTTCAATTGCCCCCCGCAGGCCCGCATAAAAGATGGACACAGCCTCTTTGACATGTTCAGGTTGACATGTCCGGAGCCCAAACACTAACTTAGCAACCCCCATGCACGAGCGCAACAAAAGGAGCTCACTTTGGGGGTCCCTCAGGTCCGGCAGGCATTTCATAAGTTCAACCGCCCTCAAAGCTCTTTTAGTTGCCAAAGACCGAATAAACCCTGCATCCCGACTAACCGCTCCCCTCAAGAGTTTAACTCCCATCGCAGGCCTGCTAATCTCTCCAGGGAATAAACCCGACACTTTCTTCGAATCATCACATGACGGCCAAAAAACCTCTGTTTTTCGAATATTAAGCCTAAGCCCTAGAGACGCCCCCTCTGAGCGAATAATGCCCAACGCTCTAGCGACCTCCTCAGCCTTACCAATAATAGTGCCATCGTCTAAATACCAAGCATGGAAGGGCAAGGGACAGGTCCCCTGCACCCTAAGGATGAGCGGATGAAGGACCAACGCAAAAAGAAGAGGGCCAAGGGGGTCCCTTTGCTGCACCCCAGTAAAAGCCCCGATATGAGTATCCCTCACATATAAACGGGCGGGGCGGGCATATAAAAACTGGACCCATGGGAAGATGGATGAACACATGCAGCTAACTTCCCTGAGAAGGGTCGTCCGATCCACCTCGTTGAAGGCGTTAGAAAAATCAACAGTGAGCATAGCCAGGGACCCGTCAGAATGAAACGCGCTCAAAAATCTGTTAGCACTATGCAATACCGCTTCTGCCCCATTAGGGATCCCAACCCCGAATTGGAAATCCCCTAGATAAGCAGCAACCTTTTTCCCTATTTTACTCATAGCGACTTTCGACACCAATCTTATCCAAATGGCCCCCACTGCGATGGGTCTAATTCCATTGTCAGGCTTCAACAGGGGGGTCAACGGTGCCGAAGCAATGAACTCCGCTAGAACTTTTGGACAAAGCCCCCCAAGCCACAAGTTGACAACATCAGTGATGGCCTTTAAGAGCCCGAAGGCGGTCGGAGACCCCTAGCCACAGAAAGCATCTAAAATATGTTGGGCCCGCAAACCATCCCTCCCACAAGATGTACCTTTCGGGAAGGTTTTAATACATTCCAACACACAATCACCGTCCACCTGCAAGGTTGGTTCCGATGGCACGACGGAGGGCATGGTCGGGGGGTCCACCACAGGATGTTTATCAATCAATGCTCTCAAAGTATTCCCCCCGGCAGGCGCGACCCTGGATGAACACAGGACTTTGATCGTCGCTGTGTAATGACCGTCCGCTACCTTCCGGGGGCACTGCTTGATATCCCCCCCCCTCTTCTTTATGTTGGCAATCCCACATCACTGGAAGTTTAAGGAGCGGTAGCACCAGCTCTTCTAAACCTGCCCCATCTTTCCAAACAGCCAAAGCCCGCATAATGGAGCTACATTAAAGCGATTTCCTGATTGGAATAAAAGGTTTTTAATAACAATAAACTAAACTAGGTGGGTAATGAGTTTTGTAGGATCTATGTTTTAGAAATGTTTTAGGGGGTGTTTGGCCTAGCTTTTATTTTTAAGCTTATGCTTATATATAAAATTAGCTTATAGCTTTTTTTTTTATAAGCTTTTTTTAAGTGTTTGGATTAACTTATATTCTACAAGTTAATCAATCCTATAAGCTTTGCAAATTCCTGCACCAACATACTCGATTCGTGATTTCATTTCACAGGTAATCCAATTCTCATATCTGATTCATTAAATTTACATGTATTACATTACGTTACGTTTCGTTTCGAATCGAAAATTAGGTATCCAGATCTTGTTTAGATTCATTTCGCCATGCTATAATTCGAATATGATTGCTGATGTTGCCCTAGGGTTTGCGTATGCATAACAGAGCACAGTATAAGTTAGGGTTTACATATCCGCTGTCAAAGTTTGTACGTAGTTTATAACTTAATATCATTAATTTGCATCTCTGATTCATACATTGAACTATAGACATTTTCATTTATGGTGACGTGGCAGTAAGGGAGGCTTTGCTGGTTAATTAGTTGTTAAGAGCCTGAGTTTTAGCCGGTTCTATGTTTCGAAAATTAGGTATCCAGATTTTGTTTAAATACAATTCGCTGTGTCGGAAATCGATTATGAGATGTTGCCCTAGGGTTTGTGTAGATATAACAGAGCACAGTATGAGTTAGGGTTTGAATATATGCTGTCAAAGTTTCTACGTAGTTAGGGGGTGTTTGGGTTTCCTTATTTTACCTCCTTATACCTTATTTAAGGCATAAGGTATAAGTTACAATGTTGTAACTTATACCTTATACGCTCACAAAACTCAACTTTCCCAAACACCTTATCACTTATAACCCATAAGTTATAAGCTATAAGGAGCATAAATAAGGAATCCCAAACAGCCCCTTAATCTCATTAATCTGCAGTTGTGGAGCCTTTGCTTGTGAGTTTGTTGTTGGGAGTCTAAGTTTTAGCCAGTGCTATGTTATCGGGTATGCAGATGTTGCCCTAGGTGTTGTTCATGGTTCATGAATCATATCTGTTAGGTTTCAAACTTTCAATATATATAACAGAGTGCACTGTAAGTTAGGGTTTGCAGATGTTGCCATAGCCCATAGGTTTCTGTTTATCTAGGTGTTTTATAATTTTTTTTTTCTATAGAATGAAGTGTTTTCTACATTTAACTATAAACGTTTTAATTTATGGTGACATGGCAGTAATGGAGGCTTTGCTGGTGAATCTGTTGCTGTGAGTCTGAGTTTTAGTGTAGTTTGAGGCACCGGTGCCATGAATAATCAAGGGAACTATCAGCAATACAGGGGCCTGGTACCACCCCGTCCACAATATGTCACGCCCGCTCCTGCTCCTGTTCCTTCAGGTGGAACGTTGACCTCGGGTCAAACTTACATGAGCTGGGGTCAGAGTCAACGCATGCCGCCACCGGCTCTGGTTCCTCCTCATGGTCAACATCAAATTCCAAGAATTCCACCACCAGGGCAGCAGTTTTATAGAGTCCAACCGCCACCCGCGGCTTCCTCCACCGTCTTCAGCCTACTTCACACCTGCTCCACCACCCGGATCGTTTGTGCTACCGCCACAACCATCAGCTCCGCCTCCCGGACCACCACCTCTTCCTCCGCCTATTGATGGCAACAGTCATGTTATTGGTTCTGATGTCCCTCCACCTCCACCTAGAGATGAGAAAATTGCCAAGCAAATCGAGATTTTATGTCAGTATATTGCTAAAAATGGCGAAAAGTTTGAAGATATAACACGTCAGAAAGAGGCTGGTAATCCAGATTTTGAGTTTTTGTTTGGTGGAGCACCAGGAAGTGAAGCTGCAATTTCACATGAGTATTTTAAATGGATGAAAAGAAAATTTATGCTTGAAAAAGGGCATAATAGGGATTTATCTTTAAAACCATCAGCGGTTGCCACATTGCAAGAAGATACCTCGCATTCCCCTGGTGGTTCTGACATGGATATGGAAGGTTAACTTATTTCAATTTATGATATATGTGTTATAATTTTTATATACTGCAAAGGGTTCACTTTATTTGGCTTTTTTTTTTCTCTTAGATGATATTACACATCCCGAAGAGCCAGCTACTGGCAATACATTTGGGAACGTAAAACATGAAGCTGCCTTTATATCCAACGAAGTTGATATAAAAGCAGAAAATGAATCCACTCGAGCGATTGAACAAGGTACAAACAACAACACTATAGGGCCCAATCTCACTCTCAAAGATACACATATTGAAAAGTCAAAGTTGATACTTGGCGCTGCGGTTTCTGAATCATCTTTAGATTGCAAAACAGAAGACAAGATAAATTTATATCAAGAGACGAACCAGTCAGAGCAAAGCCCGTTTAGACTTATACAAGGCTATGCTTCTGATGATAACTCTGAAAATGATAACGACCCTCATTTTGAAAATGTTAGTCCTGTAGCAGTCTCCCCACAAGACAAAGAACACTCTACATTACCTGTGCATGTGGTGGAAGGTTCTTTGAATATAATATCTAAAGTTTCGGAACCTTCCTTAGAGAAGGAGAAGTTGGAGAACAGAACTGATGGTGGTGCTTCCACAAAACAAAATAATCGTTTGGAAGGTGATAGTACTTCTGGTCCTAAAAATAGTGGGGCCCAGAAGGAAAATAATAATGCTAAATTAAAAACCGATGAGTTTGGGAGAGTGGTGAAAAGAGGTGGTAGTGATAGTGATTCTGATGATTATTCTTCCCGGAAGCGTGTTAAAAGAGGTAGAAGTAGGAGTAGAAGTCGATCTCCTTATGAAAGGCGTAGAAGTCGGTCTCCTTATGGAAGGTGGAGAAGGAGTCCACGGAGGAGAGATAAACGTAGCCCATCGCGCAGGTACCATATTAATTTATTGTTGTTTTTTTAATTCGCAAGTAGTCACCTTATCACTATGATATTATTATGCTAAAACTCATCGATATGTGTTCTAAAAGCTTTTAAGATTTCTCAAAATGTGTGTTTGGCAGCTGGTCTCCCAGGAAAAGAGACAGGAGTAGGTCTCCTTATAGTAGAAGGAATACAAATCAATCACAAGAAATTTGTCATGATTTTCGTCGGGGCAGGTGCTTTCGTGGGGCCACATGTCGGTACTCTCATGAACTTAAAAAGAGTGAGGAGTCCAAGTGGCATAAAAACAAACAGTACCACCACGAGGTACCAGATAGATTAAAGAGCACAGATAAAATAGCACCCAAGAAAGATGAGGTTGATTACCATGTTTCTAGAAGTATTGAACCTCCAGGTCATTCTGCTGAGGTGGCAAGTGGCCATGAAACTGAACACCCTGCAACTGAAACAGCTCCTCCACCCACCACCTTGTGGAACTCTTTGCCATCAGCACTGCCACATCCACAAGTTGGTGGGCCCGTGTCACAGTATCAGTTGAACCCGCCACCTTATCAAACTAACTATCCTTTTCAACCCTTTGTCACACCTTATGGACCGCCTATTAACTACCCAATCCTCCAACAACCTGTGGGTCCCATGACTTCATCGCCAAATTTAGTTTCTTCAAATTCTAGAATCTTGAACCACTACAATCCATATGCATCAACCTTTGATCAGCCATTGAGTACCAAGTTCAGCTCTGGTGTTTTCAATCAAGATTATGGCTCTTCAGCCAATCAGAATCACACACCTGACGAGAGGCAAACACGTAATTTAACTCCTAATCCGCTTGCATCCGGTGGTGATCAATATGATCCACTGTTCGATAGCATTGATCCATCTTCAAACTCAGTCAAGAAAACTGATGCTATTGCTGTTGCAAGTGAAGAAAAAGAAGAGTTTGGTGAAACAGCAGATGCTGAGGTGGGTGCTGTGGAAAATGACAGTCCTAGCCCTAGCTCACCAACTGATTTACCTGATATGGCCACTGGGGAGGTTGAGATTGATCAAGTGAAGAATAAAAAGAGCAAGGGTTCACGGTCAATGAGACTTTTTAAAATCGCGCTTGCTGAGTTTGTGAAGGAGGTGTTAAAGCCGTCATGGAGGCAGGGCAATATGAGTAAAGAGGCGTTTAAGACTATTGTTAAGAAGACGGTTGATAAAGTGTCGGGAGCTATGAAGAAACACCATATACCAAAGTCACAAACCAAGATAAATCATTACATCGATTCTTCTCAAAGAAAGCTCACTAAGCTTGTAATGGTAATCCGGGTTCATATTATTTTCTTATTTTATATAAAGATAATGTAACTAACCCCCTATGTTATTTTGCAGGGATATGTTGACAAATATGTGAAGGTATAGTAATCCTGTTAGGAGTCAAATCAAAATGAGTGATCTGATGGATGACGATGGTGATGATGATAATGATGTCTTCAACATACTAGTATGAATTCCCATAAACAAGTAATGTATTTTCTTGTCATGTTGTTTTATGGATGCCGTTATGCTTTGTTATACATGCATACATATGCTTTATACATGGCAATAGAAACATCTTGTATAATATCCTTGCAATGGCTGTGAAAGGTCAATCGCTTTGAGTTTGGCTCTTTTAACTTAACAAGTTGAAGCTCGAGCTTAGCTCGTGAGAAACTGTCCAAACTTGAGCTTGTGCTGTTTAATTTCCATTTATCTATAATTATAGTTATATATAATATAATATATATTAAATAGTTATGTTGTCATAATTATAGATTATACATATTAAATAAGAATACCTATGTTTATATTGATAACAAGCCTGCTTAGGTTTACAAGTCTATGAGGGGTCGGTATATGCAGCTTGTTTAGGCTTGCAATTCGAGTTGTTAGCCGGCTAATATTGAGTAGCTTACTAGTGGCATGGCTTAGCTCATTTATACCTCTAAATTGACTATTATAATCATAATCTGTCAGCTGCTTGTTTCACTAATCTTTGTATTGGTCACCATATTAATAAATCATCTTACTAAGTTGGTCGTGATAAGCCATTCAAATGAGTATCTATCGTATTACTTTGTCCTCAAACTTAAAATGAAAAGAGGACCACGACCGTGTCCTTACAAGTCAACCTTGCAATGAAAAGACTAAGGTTTGGAAAGGGAGGGGATCGGGGCACGTATGAAAAAGGTTCAAGTGAAACTATCACTCTAACCCACAAACTTGACGGCCATCTACTCTAGACTCTAGAGACCGTTAGAATTACCTGCTTATGAATAGTAGAGACTACCGGTATAACTAAAATGCAATATGGGTGAAACCGACTAACCATCTAATAATAATTCTTACTAGAATCTTACGCTACGAAGCAAAAAAACAAAAAGAAACTTATGTATCATCTAATGGAAGTTTTATTAACGATATCTTAAGTTACCCTTTTAGTTATTTTCTGCATATAAATTATGTAGAAGACATCATTATCTAGGTACGAGTTCAGGTATTAAAAACATATGCATGTATAGTATACTTGTTATTTTCTACACTCGTACAGTCATACTCGTGGTTTAGTAATGTGTACTTTAGCATACATGGCTTCAACTTCGACTAATTCTCTAGGCCTTTAATTTGTTTCATTTGACTGAGCCCATAAGAAAGCCCATTCATTAGTTTGTTAATTGTTATAGCATAGCTATTCAAGTATTGATATTAAATTTTACGTATGGGGTGTATAAAGAGGGGACTAAAAATTACATAATGGTAAAATGTATCACATGTAATTCCAGCACTCTAGTCACATCCATCTAATTTCTATTACATTCTTTTATCGATATCATTATTCTCCGGTGTCGTAGGGGTTGTCATCGTCATGGCCGTTATCATCGTCACCTTTTTTATTGTCGTTGTCATCGTTGTTGTGTTCTTATTGTTGTCGATGTTCAGTTGGAGTTTATTAACCCAAAAATTATGGGTGTAATACTGTAATTACAATGTTCGGTCTCAACATCAACAGAAAAAAGGTCCAAGCACCACGAAGATGAAGGACGCGTCAACTCAAGACATTGTGTCATCTTTTCCGAAATTCACTTTTCCTCAAACCAATCCACCGTCATCAATTTTGGGGAGTTATAGGTGTCTTTTCTCGCGATGATTGTTATTTTTAGTGTTTGCTTGTGGTCTTTTGTTTGTTCTTGGTGTTTTCTCCGTTGTATCAAGCTCCTTGCTAGTATTTTTGTTGGAATATTAGGTTCGTATGTATTAAAAAAATAAAAGAGCTTTATAAGTTATAACCATCTCTTTTCTTCTCTCATACTAAACACTGATTTCTTTATACAACATGTACAATCGTTTATATGGGTTTTTATATAAGTATAGCATGTCAAATTGTTAATCTGTCATGAAATAACGTAACAAGTAATAAGTATAATCATCATATGAAAATTTAGTTAATTTGATTTCTGAAAAGAATTAAAACGAAAATAATAATTATCTCGAAATAAGATTCTTAGTTTGTCATAAAGTTTAGTAGAAGTAATACATTTACGTATTTATATATTTATTGCATATATTTCATGTATGTAATAAAATACCTATAATATATACAAGTAATATTTATATGTACATTTTTTTCTCTCAAACATGATTATCTCATATAATTCACTCATAATTGCCTATAAACAATATTAAGTATAATTAAGCCAAGTTGTACCATGTGCCATTTTGATCCCCCATACCTAATCTGTGACTTCTTTTGGTTTATTCTTTCAATTATGATATATTTCTTTTTATATAAGATAAGAATTATTATGACAATAAAAAACATTAATAAGTAACACTGTTGTATTGTTTGATACTTTGATGTTTGCGGACAACAAGGGATGCCAGATAAATCCGAATCCTGCTGTTAAATCTAAAGCATGAAATGTTTGGGGCGAGTATACATATATGATGTTAGACTTTAAAATTTTTTACTTGTACGATGTTAGGTTATACCCGACTGCTCACCTCAAACATACATACCCTTTTACCTTAATTTATATGCATAAACATTTCCCTTTCTTTTTCTTCTTAAAAAAATAAAGACAAAATGGCAAAACTAGTACTTTATGTTTGCACGTTTTTTCAATGGTCGTCATTTAGCAAACTTAATAACAGAAAACATCCTTTATGTTCAAAAAACGTTGCACGGTTCGTCCTTTTCACTAACGAGGGTTAGTTTTTCTCGTTAAATCCAGTTATGTGCACCTCATGTGAGGGCAATTTAGTCTTTTTACCCCCTCAAGGGTTATTTGTGTAATTTACTTAATATTTTGGACTTTAAATAAATAAAAATATTTTTTCTTTTTAACCATATCTTCTTCCCCAAACACCATTAAGACCATAACCAAACACCATTGACCAGCCACCACTCATCATCATCATCATCATCATCATCATCTCAGATCCGACCCTTTTCAAAACCAAACCCGATGACGGAAGGTAGATCCGATGACGGCGGCGACATGGGTTTCCGGCGCTAACTAACTTTCTCTCATCATCATCATCATCATCATCATCATCTTTCTCTCGCTAACTTCAAACCCAACCACCCACCTCTCAACAAACCACCACCTGCCACTGCCACAACTAGCCACGCCACATCTCCGTCTATACTCTCTCCTCTCTCTCTCTCTCTCTCTCTATACCAACACCAAGCATCATCACTACCCCACCGCAGAGAGGCCAACTCTCTGGCGGTTTCTCAAATCCGGCGGCCACCAATCACCACCACAGCTTCAAGATGACGGTGGGGTTCATAGCAACCACCAAACATATATGTCTACCCAATCGCAACTTCGACTTCTCAACAATCGTTATCACCATCACAACTCCAACTTCTCACCGACCGTCGTCGCCACAACCGTCGCCGCCGCCGCCGCCACCAAGATCACATCTGTCTTTCCTTCTCTCCATATCCAACAAAACCCTTGAAATGAAAAGCCTAATTTTTTTATTTCCTCCGAATTACAACTCACAATTTTATCTACAATTGATGTTCGTTCGATTAAGTCTTCTGCTACTATGGACATATAAAATCTGGTTGTCAAAGTTTGTATAGAGGGGTGGTGGTGGTGGTCGCTGGGGATGTTACTGTTGTACAACCGGAATTTGTGGTGGTGGTGTAACTGGTGTTGGAAAGTGGATGGTCGGATTTGAGAAAAAGAAAGGGATGGAGGGAGAGAGAGAATGAGAGAGAGAGAGAGAGAGAGAGAGAGAGGGGTTAGTTTTTTTATTTATTTTTTTAGTTTTAATTAATAAATAAATTGTAAAATTACAAAATTACCCTCATGTGCGTTGCACATGACCAAATTTAACGAGAAAAATTAACGGGGTTAGTGTCAAAGGACGTGACGTGAAATAGATTTGAAACATGAAGTATGCTTTCTGCTATATGTTTGGCCAAATGACGTCTATTGAAAAAACGTTCAAACGTAAATGACGTCTTTTGCCATTTTGTCAAAAATAAATATTTGTAATAATATAATTTAGAAAACTGTTTTTTTAGTAATTTAACTTTATCGGTGATGTTCCACGTAAGAGCATTCTCATTCAACTCCATATTCCTAAATCTAAAATTACATACACTTATTTTTTTTCTCTTTTTCAATTAAATAATACTTTTTATACCTTTATCATTACCATTTCTCTCTCATTCACTCACAACAACTTCCAAAATATATTAAAAAAGTATATGGGGTGAATAATAACTTTTCAAATATACAGAAAAATCATCACATTTTCTAAGAGCAATCTCAACCCATCCCCCATAGTTATGTGAGAGGAATTGGTAAATTATAGGGTGAAGTTTTGAATGGTTGTGAGTGTAAATTATAGGGTGGAGAGATAAATGTAGTGTTTTTTGTAAATTTGAGAAAAAAAGTTTGTCCCTATTTATTTTTTAATATTTGTGAATTGGTTGTAAGTAGAGGAGAGAGAAAACTGTAATGATAAAAGTATAAAAAGTATTATCTAATTAAACAGGAAAGATAAATGTAATATTTTGTAGTGTAATTATAGAGATAGAAATGAGGTATGGGCTGTGAATGCTCTAAAATATAAAAACGATTCACTCACAATATCCTAAATCACTCTCTAAATTATAAAAACATCCCCTAAGATAATATGATAGATGAGAATGCTCTAAGGATTAGCCTTTCATGGGCAAATTAGTAATTTGCAAAATAGTGGTCACAAGATTTGTTTCACTTTATGGTTGATTTGATTGATATGGGTGGTGGAGAGATTGGAAAATGAATGTTAGGGTGGGGCCATGAGTAATCATGTGCCAATGAATTTGATTCAGAAAAACGTTATTTTATATTGTTGGTGTATCAATTATTGTATACTTACTTTAACCATATATAGGTATATTAGACATACTAACTATTTTTACGAACACATTTTTGAATAAATATACTTTTCAAATTATAAACTTATAAAAACAATGTGACATATTTACTTTTAAGTAAATATTAAAAATTTTAAAAAAAAGTGTTAACACTTAGTTAATGATTTGTATTTATTTATTGTTTTAAAAACATATTAAAATGATAAGGTGGATGATAACTTTAGATATAAAAAATATTATTTTAAATTTGTAGCTTGGTTGAATCCACAGGGCACACCAACATCCATGTGACACCTTTCCCCCTTTTGCATGTGATGATCATATCCTTTTTTGTTTTCTAAATATGTGACAATACCTGTTTTCCTTTTTACATTTAAACATAAAAGGTTGAGTTTTTCTAATAACTTTTTAGATCCAAAAAATTAATGATAAAAGATTTTAGTTTATGAGTATTAAGATATAGGGAAAAATTTTTAAAATAGACCAATTAAGAAGAGAGTCTCAAAATAATCCATCAAATTCAAAAATTTCAATATCAGTCTCTTAAAAATAATCTTTGTCATGTGTAACATCCCGAAATTTCTAAATTAATATTAATTATGCTATTTATTTTTGGTGAGAAAGTTTACTCGGGATAACGGAGAAATAATAAATAGAGTAGGAGTTAGCATGGGTCGGGCTAGTGTTAGGTAATGAATATGGGTTATGAACTTGGGTTAATAAGGAAGGAAGATGGACCATGGGCTCAAGCCCATGATCCATAATATTTAAGCCTTAATGTAGGTTCCCTGGACGGATCGCACGAGATATCTCGGTCTACTCAGGTGCGGAATCCCTGCGTAGATCGTTACGAGTATAGAACACGAATCACACGAACACACGAAACGAACACACGTTATACATTATAACTCAAACACGTGATGTAATATCACTGTTACAGACTCTCGTCCTCACGTTACAATGAACTTGAACAACTGACACGAACTTAAACAACGATTACAAACCAAGCCGTAACCTAGGACTATTTATACACGACAACTTCGCCTGGCATGTTCAGGCGAAGTTGTCCATAACTTCGCTTGACTAACAAGTTCGCCTGTTAAGCGAACTTGTCAGTAACTTCGCTTAAACATACAAAACATAATTAAACATTACAGACTCGATTACAGACACTAGACTATGAACTACTGACATTATGCACCAACAGACTCCCCCTTGGCAGTAGCTTCATATCTTGATCTTTAAGCACCTGTCTTGTAATCTTCAATCTTGTATCTTCACGCATGTACTCCTTTTCTAACACAAACTGACACAACTCTTTGATACTTCCTCGCTTCTTCCTTCCAAGCAGGAATATAAAAGATTTTCTTCTCATTAAGCACCTTCATATCAGCTTGCGATAAGTTTACCAAATGCATCGGATCGTAAACTCTTAGGAGCTCCTGTTCATCCTCGTCTTCCATCACCGCCTCTGCTGTCTCATAATCCACATACCACCACTTTAGGTCTTTAAGCACATCCTTGGGCATTAGCTTCATCGGTACTTCTTTCAGGCACCGGATTGGTTTATACTTCATGACCATCCAAGGTTTTCCATCAGCTCTCAAACCTCTATCCTTGTCTTCAACAAGTTTTCCCTTCTGCGGTTTCAACAGCTCAAACTTCTTCTCTTTTATACTCTCTCTCCATACAATTTTCTCAATGACTCTAGCCATATTATCGTCATTTCGATTGATTAACCCCAATCTGGCTAAGTCTTTCACTTCACATTCCGGCAGTGTATTCAACGACCTTAACATTCTTTTAAAATACTGAACGCCGTCATACCGTTTAATCACAAAGAGCTTCAACTGCTCATCATAGATCCAGCAAATAATCCCTTTCTTCGCTTCAGCATAGCCTTTAATATTGTAACTCTTCTTAAACATTGTAGGGACCGCTGGTTTCTTCGTTTTGACGAACCACTGAGCATAGCCTTCCTTCCACCTAGGCTGCTCTTCCCATTCAGTCTCATCGATTACTGTCTCATTACCCATATCTGCTTTCTCCACACCTGGAATGTCATGCTCCACATTCTCTTCAACTATTTCACCTTCTTCAACATCTTCTTCAATCACAATCTGAGCACCAATCTTTTCAATCTCTTCGACTGGCAATACATCATCATCAAACAACACATCATCACTAAACATATCATCATCTAATTCTTTCAAAGCATCAATCACATCATCTCCCATTCCTTCATCATCAACCATCACCACCTCATCACCACCAGAACTGCCAGCCGCACCTGCAGACTCCCCCTGAGCTGTGGAAGTCCCAAGAGCTTGAGTAGTTCTTCGCAACTCACCACCTGCACCTTTCGATGCATTGGGATCATCGTCTCTGTCATTCCTCTTCTTTGTCCTTAACTCGTCGCCTTTACAGCTTGTCTCCCCCTGAGATGCCAAGAACTCCTTCATAGCATCTATAATTCTCCCATGTTCAACCAGGAGGGACGACTGTAGTTGATTTTCTGCTACAAGGCGTTGAATAGCCTGGGTCTAGACTAGATTCACCCTTGACTGTTCAGCCACGACCCGCTCAAGTGCAGCTATTCTCTCCGAGTCTGAGAGGGTTGCATCGAAATCAAACCTCATGTGAGATGTGTCTTGAGTATACTCAGCAGGGATTTCGAATGAAACCGGGACATCAGAAGCAGCTGTGGACGTAACCGCAGGTGGTATCGTTACCGACAACCCTGCAGTTGCAACGACTGTGGACTCTACAAATTGTGCAACCACCTCTGAAGGAGTAAGCGTTGGAGGTGGTAAAGACACAATCTCCGGAGTCGTCAGCTGGATAGTAGTGATTGGGATGCCAAAAGCTGATGATGTAGCCACCACGGGAACATCCGCGGCGCTTAAACCTGTGACCTGTAGTGATATAGGAACAATCGACATACCTGACAGTGCGGGCAGAGCGAAACGTACAACTCTTGAAGTCTCTCCAGCTCCCATACCTACACCTGTCCTTTCCCGTCTTGAACGTCTAATCAACTTGTGAATATCCTCTTCTTCTTCTGACTCACTATCATCAACTGTCCTCTTTTTCTTCCCAAATGTTCTCTCTCGAGTCACCAACATCCTTCTCGCTTCATTCATTACATCATCAAGATCTGAGTCAGCCACCGTCGTAGCTGCTCTAGTAACATTCACTTCCCGAACCTGTGCAGCAGAGACCTGCACCTCTTCTTGCGGATTAAACCGGTCCATATCGAAGAATCATTGGCCGCCAAATGCAGCATCAAGGTCTACATCCTCCTCAGCCGATACAACAGGCACAGCAGGTACATTTCGAGTTGCTCCTGCCTGTCGTGGTTGAGGGTCTCTGAACTCATCCCCAGTAGCAGGAACATACTCCTGGTTGATTAAATACCCAAACAGTGGAGTATGCCTCGGACGCAGCTCAGGCTTGCTTCTCGCACTCGAAGTCCGGTATTGAGCAAAGATCCGTTTGCTCACACTCTCCACGTATCGTATTGGACGTCTTTGAGGCAACGTGGGAGCAACATGATTCAAGAGCATCTGAATGAATCTTGGATACATAATGAACCGCTCACGAGCCATCGCTCTCTTCTGTCTATCGATCTCATAAAAGACCATCTGACTAAAGCTATAACGTTTGTTATAAGTCAGAGCAGTCATTGCTGACTGCATGGTCGCACCCATCCCGTCAGCGCCCGCCTTCCTCCCTGACATGCAGACAATCATTACGTGCATGAGGAAGCGCCACTGATCGAGTAGGAAACCCTTCCTCCTCTGAGTATCACCTAATGGACCAGAATAGCCCATTCGGAGAAACGCTCCATCACGGAACGGAGCCACAAACTCTGTAGGGTCATCCCTAGTCTCCTCACCGAACCGTAAAGCCACCCGTATTTGTTCAGATGAGAACTGAACCTCTTGATTGTTGACGGTTGCTCGCATAACCGGGGGCTCAACGCGGCAATCGTATTCCACAGTCTGCCAGAAATCCTCGATATTGGGTAAGGATATCGGCAGAGTCGTAGTGATAGCGTGGAATATCCTCGAGCGAATGAGGAATGTGATTATCTCGCGGTAATCCTCAACACCGCTCGCTTCCGGGTCTAAGGTGATATACATGTTATGACCCGGAAAGAATTGCCTCTGATTATCTCCATCGTCGCCTCCAGCGCCTCCAGCACCTGCTACTGCAGCCATATCTGCAACAAACGAACCAAGTTAGATAAACGTTAAGGTATAACACAAGTTCGCTTGTTACCATGAGCGAAGTTGTGAAAATCTGTATAGGCGAAGTTAAAGGTGGGGCGAAGTTGGGAACAACTTCGCTTCATCTTTAAGTTCGTCTAATAATTAATAAATAAAAAGGTCCAGGCGAAGTTAATGATAACTTCGCCTCACCACAACATCGCCTCAGGCGAAGTTGAGCCTCAGGCGAAGTTACGGATAACTTCGCCGAAACCCTAAGTTCGCCTGAATCTAAAACGGCGACAGTAAGGTCGATGCAACATCGAAAATCTGGTGTTTCGGTCAATTTTGACGATTAAGAACTCCCAAATACAAGACATTAAGGATATTTAGACGATTAGGTTGTTCATGAACACGTAAAAACAAGCTTTAAAATCCGGTTCAAAAATCCGTCGGTCCGAGGTATCGAAACAGGTCGAAACGACCTTTGATAAGCATTGACAACACGATGTACCGACACCACGAACCTTGAAATCGAAACGAAATCTGGAAAAAAGAACAAGGAATTGGAAAAACAACAAGTTCGCTGAAAACTGGTTAAGTTCGCCGGAATAAGTTCGCTTAGATCTGTGAATAATAAATCGTTTGACCTTTGAAAATCCTTATATAGGGTCAGAGATTATACAAGCGAAGTTACGGTTAACTTCGCCTAGGCGAAGTTATTCACAAGTTCGCCTGTTTAACAACTTCGCCGATATTTACAAAATCATACCTTATTATTCGAAAATTTCAGTCTCGATAGGGACTACTACGTTTTAGAAAAGATCCGAACAGGAATCATATTAATTACGTGACTGTCACATAGATCCGTGTTTAGCTGTATTATGACATAAAGAGACAGGTTGTAAGCAGGTAAATAACTTAAGATGGTTTTCATCGTTTCTGTGATACGAGTTAGGTTCAATTATGCCTCAAAATTTAAGTGGGCAACAACTCAGAGATTATGATGCCTCCTATCTATTCTCAAAGCGTATTTGGCTTTCCCCAAGTCACCCCGAATTGATCTCGACCCATAGTGTCTGATTAAGTTTATAAGTACTCTTCATCTGCTTCCCGTTCTCTTTCTTGCTCCATGATTGAGAAGTCTTGACATTTTCAGCTCTAGAATGTTTTCATAACTCATATTTTTTTTTTTTATGATAAACATTTACATAGACTTCAGAGTAGTAAACAACTGCAAGTCCCGAATCTGGATCACTGCAGTTTATTGAAACGCTATCTTCAAGGGAATCAGAACATACATGGGCTCGTGTATGACTGGGTAATCGCTTTTCTGCCTATCATTCGGAAAGATATATATGAAGACATGCAAAACTCGTAAGGAGTTTCCACGTAAAATCGAGTAAAATTAGTTTGTATCACATCTACTTTTACGCACCATAAAAAGCTACCATGACATACAATGACTGTCCTAAAGCCTTTTAAGCCTAATAACTTCACTAGTTAAGCACACAGAATCAGTATATCTATCATTTTCCAAGGTTGGATCAATTTTCTGTTAAACATAGCAAACGAACTTCTTACGAAGTAGTAGACTTGAAAAATAATTTCATTTTCCAATTTAAAAAATTTTAACATTAATCGCCCCGACCAAAACAAAGTCTTCAGGTAAACGGCTATCCCGAAGATCCAATGGATCAGCTGGACCGACCACATACTAGTATGTGTCCTTCTAACTAAGTATGGTCGACTAATTTTAAGCGAAAGAATGAAAACTCATCATAAACCGCCCCGGTCACTTTAAGTCATCTGGTTAATGGCTATCCTCAAAATCTACAAGTAGAAAATGAGGACCAAACATATCCTAAGACATGTCCTTCAAACTGAGGTAACCGACATAATTTTAAGCGTTAGTGACGTTTTTTTTTTTTTTTAATAAACATGAAAAGCAAGGTTACTCGGGATTGATCATCCCATTCAGCTCGATAAGGTTTTGAAATCTTGTTTTGTCAAACGCTTTAGTATAAAGATCAGCGAAATTATCAAGCGTATCCACCTTTTCAAGCACAATCAGTTTCTTCTCAGCACAATCCCGTATAAAATGATGACGTATGTGAATATGTTTAGTTTTACTGTGCTTCACGGGATTGTTAGTTACTGAGATAGCAGCTGTGTTATCAATGCAAATAGGAGTAAGTAAGAAATTCAGACCATAGTCGCGCAACTGTTGTTGAATCCAAAGAACCTGGGAGCAGCAGTTGGATGCTGCCATGTATTCTGCTTCACAGGTTGAAATTGCGACCGAAGTCTGTTTCTTGCATTGCCACGACACCAATCTGCCACCAAGAAACTGACATCCTCCAGTTGTTGACTTCCGACTCTGATTGCACCCTCCATAATCAGAATCTGTGTAAGCGACTAGCTCCAAGTCTCCTCCTCTCGGGTACCACAACCCCAGCTTCAGTTTGCCCTTGAGATACCTCAGTATCCTCTTCACACCCTTCAGATGAGATTCTTTTGGGTTTGCCTGAAAGTGTGCACAAAGACAAACAGCAAACATTATATCAGGCCTTGAAGCAGTTAAGTACATTAAAGAACCTATAATAGCTCGATATTGAGTTGGGTCCACATCTGCATCACCGTCTGACTCAGCACCCAATTTGTGATTGACGCAGATTGGAGTGTCGAATGGAGTGCTGTCCTCCATCTTGAAGCGTTTGAGCACATCATGGACATACTTGGTCTGATGAATGAACATCCCATCCTTCTTCTGATCAACCTGCAATCCTAAAAAGAAAGTTAGTTCACCCATAGCACTCATTTCAAACCTCTTTTTCATGACGGCGTCAAAATCTTGACACATGGAGACTTTTGATGCAGCAAAGATAATGTCATCCACGTAGACTTGCACCAGCAGGAAGTCGCTTCCATCTCTCTTGAAGAACAACGTGCTATCTATCTTCCCTCTTTCAAACCCATTTTCAAGCAAGTAATCTGATAAAGTTGAATACCAGGCACGAGGTGCCTGATGAAGTCCATACAATGCCTTACTTAACTTGTACACGTGATCAGGAAAGTCTGGGTCAGGAAAACCCGGAGGTTGCTCAACATACACTACCTCATCAACTTTCCCATTCAGAAACGCACTCTTCACATCCAACTGAAATACCTTCATCTTCTTATAAGCAGCGAACGCCAAAAACAATCTAATGGCTTCCAACCTTGCCACAGGAGCGAACACTTCATTATAATCAATCCCCTCTTGTTGATTAAAACCTTTAACGACTAGCCTCGCCTTGTTTCTTATGATAATCCCTTTCTCATCTCTCTTGCACTTAAACACCCATTTTGTGCCTATCGCATGCACATGCTTCGGTTTTTCAACCAAAGTCCAAACTTCCATTTTCTTGAATTGAGCCAACTCTTCTTGCATAGCTTCGACCCACGAGCTGTCCTTGAGAGCCATTTGATAATTCTTCGGTTCAATCTGGCTGATAAAGCAGGTGTACAAGCATTCGTTGATTATCCCTGTCTCCTTGATGCTTGTGTAAACACAGGTGTGCTCATTCAAGCTACGTCTTGTTTGTACACCGGAGGACACATCACCAATCACATTCTCTCAAGGGTGATCTTTATGAATTCTCGTGGTCGGAACAGAACCGACATGCAAATTGTCTTCCAAGTTAGAAGAGAGCTCGTCAATGGGTGTTTCATGCTGAGAGTGAAATGGATTGAAAAATTCTTCTTCAGTCGAGGCAGCAGGGGTATCGACAGCATTTGATGAGGAAGGTTGACATTTATCGATCAGCTGTCTTTGCAATAGGTTTTCTTCCTCATCAAGGATCATCTTCGTAGCAACTCTCTCTTCTTCTTCAGCAATATCCAAATACGGTATGTTAAAAGACTTAAAAAGTTTAACATAGTCGAAAAACTCAGCAGGTCCGTTGCTTGGTTTTGGCGGTTGGTAACTTGTGATATCGGTGTTACACACCACCTCAACCTTGCTGGTCGATGTATTAAAGACACGTCTGTTGGGAGTCCCAACAACATAACCGACTAAGATTCCTTCATCGGCTGCTTCACCAAATTTAGAATTTGTCTTTAAAATCGAACAAGGGGACCCGAATGGTTCAAGACCACTCAAGTTGGGCTTTCTCCCATGCATAAGCTCATAACACGTTTTACCAAGTCTTTTAACAGTTAAGACTCTATTCAGAACATAACAGGCTGTAGCAACAGCTTCAGCCCAAAACACCACAGGAAGCTTCGAATCAGCCAGCATTGTTCTGGCTCCTTCAATTAATGTTCTGTTCTTCCTTTCAGCCACTCCATTCTGTTGCGGTGTATACGGAGCGCTGTATTGGTGTTCAATCCCTTTCTGAAGGCAGAAGATCTCCATCTCAAAATTCTTGAACTCCGTTCCATTGTCACTCCTGATGAACTTAACCCTTTTATCCATAACGTTCTCAACTTTGGTAATCAAATTCTTCACCATCTGAGCCGTTTCGTCTTTTGATTTCAGGAAATATACCCACGAATATCGTGAGTAGTCATCAGTGATCACCAAGCAATAAGAAGTACCTCCTAGACTTTTTGCATTCACGGGACCGAAGAGATCCATGTGAAGCAACTCTAGAGTACTGACAATAGAATTGACCTTCTTGGTGTGATGGGATTTCTTGTGCTGCTTTCCCTTCTTGCACGCTATACATTTATCTTCAAAATTGAAATTCTTCAAGGGAACGCCCAGCACAAGTCCATTCTTGACAATGTTGTTCATCTTCCGAAGATGAATGTGCCCCATTCTCCTATGCCACAATTCGGACTCCGATTCGCTCGCTTTTGTCATAAGGCATGATTCTTCCGTGGCCATTTCAGTCGACCTCATATCCATAATATACGTATTTCTTTCACGTGGAGCCTTCATTACAATCCACTCCTCTGGTATCTGAAAACCAGGTTGCAACACAATTGCCTCATTCTTTGTAAAATGAACAGTGTACTCCTTATCACAGATCTGCGACACACTCAGCAGATTGTGCTTCAATTCTTCCACAAAGTTAACTTTCTCCAATGTCATCTTTCCGTTCGACACCGTTCCCATTCCTGTAATCTTGCCTCCACTTTCACCGGCAAAGCTCACTCTCCCTCCTTGAACAGGTTTCAAATCGTGTAACAATTATTTGTTACCCGTCATGTGCCGGGAACAGCCGCTATCTACAACCCAAAGATTGTTGGCAGCCCTGTTCAACTGTTCCTGCACAATAAAGCAAAAGATTAGAATTTAGGGACCCAAGACCAATTGGTCTTGGATCTATACATCCCAAACTTAGGCTTTCCAAAGTTAGTATCTTGATAATTCCCGTAAGTCCTATTAGGATACCTCCTTGAAGATTGGTTGTGAGGCCTTCCAAACCTTTGTGAATTGAAAGAATTATAGCTTGTGGTTTGGTTATTAGCAGTGTAAAACTGAGATTTGTTTCTATGAAAACCTGAATTAGTCACATGTTTGAATTTTAAATGGTTTTCATTTTTAGCAGCATGATAATTACTATTAGGCTTATTCTCAGTTTTAGTAGGCCTTACACCTCTGAATCGCTGCTTCAGAGGGCAATCTGCAACTAGGTGCCCTAATTGATTACACCTAAAACAACACCTATGCTCAACTTTTTTATCAACCGGTGTTTTAGATGTCGAGGCTTTATTACCGCCCGTTCGTCTCACATATGGTGGGACGTACGGGTTTAGTGGAGTACTCTTTTTATTCGTCTTATCTTTCTCTCCACCATTGGGTAATACCACCTCCTCTTTTGCCTTACCAGACTCGGATGACTTATCCGAATCCGATGAGACTGGACTTGGATCAGAAATTTGAACACTTGAAACAGGCGAACTTGTTTCGCCTCCACTAACATTTGGTTCTTTACAAGTTACTTTAACTGGTACTGTCTGAGCAACTTCAAAGTCAACAGATTTCTGAACACTAGGGTTAAAAGTGTAATTGTGATTATAAGGTGGTGGAACCTCATGATAACCGATTCCTCCTCTCTTAGCAGAGGAACCTTGATCACTAACAAGGTGATCAAGAATAGCAGAGGAATTTCTGAACTGCTCTAGTTTTCTATTTAGTTCCACCACTTTTACCTGGTGATCAGCAATCTGTTTTTCTCTATCAGCAATTAGTTTGGTTTTTTCTTTCAAAACTTCATAGCTTAAATCAATCACTTCAATTTTTTCAGCAAGTTTTGTTTTTAGACTTTTAACATCTTTTTCACAAGCTTTTATTTTGACTTTATAGCTATTTTCTCTTGCTTTTGTAAAATGATGATCTTCTTTTAGGGTTTTAAATTCAGCATCCAACCTAACATACTGATCTTATAGTTGCTAATTGCTCAGACAAGTTTTCACATTTAGAGCATGTAGGTTTAGAACATACCTCGGTGAGCTGGTCATTAACGTCTGCCATAAGAGCTTTTTCTTCTCCGGTAACCTTCTCATTTTCTTCAGTTTCAACCTTCGCCAAATTTGCCTGCTCAAAAGTTTCTTTAGAATGCAGGTTCCAGTTGTATTCACCATCTTCTCTGGACATCATTGCACTATAATCTTTAGAACCCCCACTTTGCTGTGGAGACCTGCCCTGACTTCGTTCCACACGCTCATTCCTGCATTCCTTTGCAAAGTGACCGTTTTGCTGACAATTGTAGCATCTCACCTTTGTCTTGTCAAACCCTGGCTTTCCACCGACAAACTTTCTTCCGGTCTTTCTCATAAACCGCTTCACTCTTCTTACAATCATGGCCATCTGCCATTGCAGATCCATTTCCTCCAGATCATCAGCATCAATCTGGTCATAGTCTTCATCCAACATAGCTGGATCAACAACCTTCCCTTGAATGTAGTTCTCATAGGAAGCAATAAAAGAAGCATTGAGACCAAACTGCTCTTCAGCAGACTTGACACTCATAGGCATCTTGGAGTAGTTGTTGCTGGGAATACTTGGAGAGCAACTACTCTTGCTTACCTGGGGTTGAGAACCACTCGATCCACCTGCTACATAGCAAACTTCACCATTTGTGTTGACTGACACATGACCCTCATGTGATGAGTTTGCGCCCGACTCTCCCTTCGAGTAGTAGGCAGCAGATTCAGTCTTCGATCCTGAGCTAGTGTTGACTTTAGCTCCATACATACCTGGATCTTGAACCTGATCCATAGGTGTCTCTTTTCTGACCATGTTAAGCTCAAAGGTTCTGAGCTTGTTGACTGCCGTTTCTAGATCATATGTGGGAAAGTCATTGTCTTCCCTCATCAGCACAGTGTACATCTCCCATTTTGGTGGGAGAGCATCTAGAAGCTTCTCAACTATTTCTTCTTCTCGGTAGGAAATTGAATAGTTGCTCAATTCAGTCATCAGATGGTAATATCGAGTGATAATATCATCTAAAGATTCATTCTTCAAATACTTGAAGACTGAGAACTGGGTTTTGAGCAATTTTATCTTTGAAGCACGGATTCCTACACTCCCTTCAAATCTGTTCTCAAGAGCTTCCCAAAGCTCTCTTGCTGACGTGTACTTTCTAAACGTATGAAGGATCTCTTGTGGAAGAGCCATAGTAATAGCAGCATGAGCCTTGCTCTCAGCCTCATACATCTTTTTCTCTTCTTCTTTCATTTTGCTATACTTTTTGATTTGATCACGACCTTCATACTCCATAACTGGTGGAATATAACCATCCTGGATGCATACCCACATCTTCGCATCCTGGTACTTGACATATTGTATGAACCGATCCTTCCATGCAACGAAATCGGTTCCCTTCAGCAATCTTGGGGCCTTAGTAGCTGACCCTGCTTCAACTTCCATCTTCACTAACTCAGAGATGTTAATCGACGACATCTTTCCCGAAAAGTAAGAGACCCAAAAAAAAAATCAAAAATTTTCTGAAAAGTACTGTAGGCGAAGTTACGGATAACTTCGCTTAAGCCTTAACTTCGCCGCTGATTAACTTCGCTGAAGAACTTCGCAGATGATTAACTTCGCTTAAGGTAAGCGAACTTAGGAGTTAGGCGGAGTTGTAGAGAACTTCGCTGAGTTAGGCGAACTTGAGAAGGTAGGCGAAGTTGTGGATAACTTCGCTTAACCTTATATCTTCGCCGAAACCCTACGTATCCTGACGGCAACTTCGCCTGATGAACACGGACGTTTTTGCAGATCTGAAATCTGGATTTTACGAGGATTTTGACGGTGCAAAGGCTTGAATACGATGGTAGGAGGTAAGATTGACTCAAAAACACAGAAAACACGTCCCGCGAATAGTCGAAACGGGACGATTTCTACACCCGCGTGAATATCCCGAACCACACAATCGAGCAAATGCTCTGATACCCATTGTAGGTTCCCTGGACGACTATTCGCGGGACGTGCCTATTCAATATTATCTCCTGGACGACTATTCGCGGGACGTGTTTTCCGGGTCTAAGGTGATATACATGTTATGTCAAGCGAACTTGTCAGTAACTTCGTTAAACATACAAAACATAATTAAACATTACAGACTCGATTACAGACACTAGACTATGAACTACTGACATTATGCACCAACACTTAAATCACCCTTTAATCCTTTCATTTCACATATTCCATACACCACACAAAACACACACTTAGCTCTCTCTCATCCTACTTTCTCTCTAGCCGAAACAGAAGAAGAAACCGAGCATCAACCCGAGGTAATGATAGTATGATATTGTAGAGATACAAACCCGTTAGATTTAGTCACGAAACAACGAGCCGACACCGTTAAACCGTTGAAGTCACGAGATCCGGGTGGAATCGGGTATAAACTGAACCTAAGATGAGCTTAGGGATCACCCTAGCTCAGATCTGGATTGAACGGGACGAAAAACGGTGAAAGCGGTGGCCAAACGAGTGAGATCTCGCTTTTCCGGCGAGATTCACGTTTGTCCGGCAACGGAGGCGCCGGAAAGGCGGCGCCGGAGGTTGTGTCACATCAAATGTGACGTCTGACGTCTGACAAAACCCTAACCCTAATTCGTTAAGGAATTCTAACGAATTAGCGGAAATTTTTTAACGGAAGGGTAGCCAGTTCGTTATGGCAATTCGTTAAGGTGGAAGGACGAACTAGAAGCAGCTTGCTAAGTGATTCTTTAAGGAGAAATGACGAATGAGGATAACGAATCAGACCATGTTAGCTGATTCGTTACTCGTCCATTCGTCATGACAAGATAACGAATTAGCTCACTAAGTTCGCTAAGTCAAGATAACGAACTAGGCGGTGTTTGATAACGAATTAGACAGTGTTGTGATAATGAATTAGGCTTAATTCGTTATAGCAAACAAGTGGGCGAATTAAATAATAATTTAAAATCGTAGTGGAAAATGTGATAAGACAGTTAATAGAAATAAAATTTTTCCAAGCTGGCCTGGCAGCTCGACCCCAGCCAGGGGCTCTGCCCCTTGGACCCTGTGTAACATCACGGGAATTTTGGGCCAAAAATGACAAGTTTCCAAAGTATAGGGATCAATACTACCAACTTCTAAACTCCAAGGGCTAAAATAAAAAATCTGATTTCTTGTCCTTTCGCGGTACGCGACAGGACAAAAGACAAGCCCCTCACGTACCGCAATAGGGCTTGGTCAAAGTTTCTAGAAAGAGTCACGGTTGATGCTTTTTCACCACGGCTTGTCAATAATATAGCGATGACGTGGCCTGACTTGTCTGATGCTTTTTCACCACGTGTCCACACGTGGCACACCGGTCGCCACATGTCCCGACACGTGGCAACACGTGGCACATCGCCCGCCACGTGTCAACACGTGGCACACCGTCTGCCACGTGGCGACACGTGGCAGACCTACGGGGTGACTCACCTGGGCTACGTCGCGGTATGCGACGGGTGCCCAGGAACCGGGCGCGGTACGCGATGGGATCCAAAATTTGCCTATAAATAGCAGCCTCCGGGATTTCATTTCTTCACACCAAAATTTAGTTTATATCTCTCTCTCTACTCTCTCACTACACCTCGAAAAACGTGCCCTCGATCCACCTCGAAAACCGTGCCGATACCTCGTTTTTCGTGCCCTACCTCGATAATCATGCCATTTTCCGACGAAGTGTATATCAAGAAGGTGATCCCATACCGACGTCCCGATGATCATTTTGAAGTGCGTGCCGAGAAGATTGGGTGTCTCGATTTGCGTGCCGAAGTGAAGTGGCGATCAAGGCAAGTGTTGAAAGGACTAAACGGCGTAGAAGTGCTGCTCGAGTATCTAGGGAATTATAAGCCGAGGAAAGGTAAGGCTTAATACCTTACTAGAATAAAAATATAATATTAAAGGCTTAAGCCCTAAGTCGAAAATATATACCTCGAGAATAAATGATATAACAAAGAAAATAAATAAAAATAGGAAATGTGTTTATATATATATATATATGTGTTGTATACTTCTTTGTTATAATTATTATTTAAGTATTATGTGTATTTTTAAATAATAAAGAAAAGAATACGTTTCTTAAAGAAAAAGAAACGTCGGGTTTTATAATAAACTAAAGGTTTATAAACAATACTTTCAAACTAAAGGTTTTTAAGTAATTAAGAAATGAACTAAAGGTTCATCGAGGTAATAAGACTAAAGGTCTTAAGCCGGATTTTATATCCGACTAACGAATAGTTATACTCGTACTATAGGTGCGAGATAACAAGAAAGAGACGCAAGGACGGTGTTGGAAACCGATCCCGATCAAAGGTGAATACGCCCCACTTTTACAAACTTGTTTTCAAATAAATAAACGTGTTATGTGTAAAACTTTACATGAGACTAAGTGTCTCTAAAAACATTATGAATAAGAGTAAAAGCCTAGCCCTCAGGCTGTAGTATGCGTTAGTCTGGATCCTTACATATGTGGTGAAATGCGGTGGGCACATCGCACCACGTCTGGTCACGACCTCCAGCCAAGATGGGCCGGACCAAAGTATGTTCGAGTGAGAATGACTTTGTGTATATTTATGGTACCTAAGTACGTCGGGACGCTGCGGTGTCTTGCCGAGGTGACCTAGGTAGAGGCTCGAGTTTATAATGATATTGTTTTAACTTTCTTATTCCTAAGCCAAGATGGGCCGAGGCATATGTAACCCTCGAGGGGTAACAAAGTAAAAGAAAATGTTTTCGCGTCAGTATATTCACCAGCATTCGTTGCTGACATATTTTTATAACATTTTGCAGGTAACCAATAATAGGGCTTGAAGGACGAAGGGCTCAAGAATCCGATGGCTCGGATAATTTTGTTTGAATATAAAATATGATGACTTTGTTACATAAGTAAACAAGTAAACTTATATGGAACTTTTTTTTCCATATTTTGTCATGTAAATATTTTAACTATGAATCCACATGTTTTATAAAGACTTCCGCTAATAACCCATAATTCTGATTTATTTACAAATGTGGTACCAAATGTCGAGTCGCACTCCTAGGCCTAAGATTTGGGTGTGACAGGTTGGTAGATCTTAGCGAATTGGGTATCATAAAACAATACCAAAGCTTCGATCCAAGCATAGGAAAATATTTTACTTGATTATTTGAATAGGGATAAGATTGGTTGGTAACCCTTTCTTTCCCTCTCTACATTCTAAAACCACCCATTAAAGATGTCGTATGAAAAGTTAATGGAGTATTATGATCGTGAAACAAGAAGAGCAAGAAAGTACTACAAATTCCCAAGAGACATCATGGACGAAGATTACTTTGAAGCCTTCTTTAGCCGAGATCAATACATCGAACGTCCTAAATCAATATACTTCCCTGGGACTGAGAAATGCCCAATTAAACTACCTGATAGCCCACCCAAACAAATCGAACCATCAAGACACTCGAGCTATCATCCACCCACAATACCTATATACCATCTATCCGAAATATCGACGTATCACCCATCAGAGATCCCTAATTATCAACCATCACAAGAGCCACAATATTTTCCCACCGGGTATTTCCCAAATGCACACCCGTCCTATACCTTCCTTTCAAACCGACCAATCAAGGAAGAGCCAAAATCCCCATCCTCCGATTGGATGCAATGCCACTCCGACCAACGAAGGTGGCATACTGGAAGCTCTACCGCTATTGAAGTCAACTCACAACCGAACAATGGCGAAGGATCATCCCGCAAACCAAGAATGAGGGTGACGATGCCTTACGAGAGTTTCAAGATGCCCGCGATGATCAACGAAACCACTCAGTATATGGAAGAGGAGGAAGAGCCTATGGAGGAAGAAGAGGAGGATCCCGAAGAGGAGGATCCTGTAGAAGAGTCCGAACCGAAGAAGAGCATCCCGACAACCCGAATGAGCCTATGGAGGAAGAAGAGGAGGATCCCGAAGAGGAGCCTATACGTGACTGCGTTTTTAAAGTGGCAAAGTGGCATAACGTTATACGTTATAAAAGTGGCAAAGTGGCATAACGTCATTCGTTATTAAAGTGGCTAAGTGGTAGGGGTAAATAAGAGGATAAGTGGTAAGGTGAGCAGGTCAGATAGTGGGCTACGTGCCTTCGGATACGTATATGATGCATATAGTGGTTGTATGATAAGTTGCTTGATTAACTAGAACTCACTCAGCGTAGCTGACTTTTAGTATGCACGCAGGTGAGCAAGCTAAAGAGCTAGCATGAGGATGACACCTGGCATGGATTGAACGGCTGGCATCTGAAGATAGAAGAGGATATGTTTTAAATATAATGTTTTGTGTTATGGTATCAAAGAAAAGATTTAATGTTTTGTAATAAACGGTTAAAGTTTTATATTCCGCGAAAGTTTTGATTAACGCTGATTTGTAGAACTGTGTTTATGAGTAAATCTGACGCTAAAGTAGGGCTACCGGGAACGGGGCCTTACACCATGACATTTGGTTTCCCGCCGATGGTTTTCGTCCACCAATAAAACTGTGACACGTTTAAAGATGTTGACCCCCATCCATGAGATTTCAAAGGAAATCAGTTTGACCCGTGAAATTTCAAAGGAAGTCCGTTTGACCCGTAAGTTATGATATCAAAAAAGTCCCCTCCGTGAATTTTTGAAAAAAAGTTGATCCATCTTATTCCACCATTTATTTACCATCGCCGCCGCCACTTGCTGGAAACCGGAGAAGACAACGGAGAACACGGCGGAGTTGGTGTTTGGAAGATGAATGAGTTAATTCACCACCGCCGCCGCCGCCATTCACCGCCACCACCGGCACTTGACGGAAACCTCCACAACGAGACCAGATCCATCACTTTTTGATTCACCCTTTCTGATTTTCATACTTTACCAATCCCTTCATCATTAACCTAACCAATCCTCACATCTTCAATCTGACATCTCATCTTCCGATCGATCATATCAACAATCCTTACTTTGTTGATCCTTACTTTGACCTAATTATGAGGAAGTTTGTTTGTAATCCTTACTTTAACCTAATTATATTCTATTCAGATTCATATTCAGTGGTAGTGAATGGCGGTGGTGGTGAATTAACTCCGTCGTCTTCCAAACATCAACTTTGCCGGCTTCTCCGGTTTCCGGCAAGTGGCGGGTGGCGATGGTGGTGGTGGTGAATTAATGGTGGAATGAGGTGAATTCAACTTTTTTCAAAAACTCATGAAGGAGACTGTTTTGGTATTAAAACTCATGGGCCAAACGCATTTCCTTTGAAATCTCACGTGTAGGTCAACATCTTTACATGTGTCACTCTTTCATTGGGGATGAAAATCATTGGCGGGGAACCAAATGTCACAACGAAGATGGATTCGTTATCCTATTTTGATACTCTCTCTTCTCAATGACCTTTTTTTATACTTTCTCTCATCAGATGACCTACTTTAAAAATTTTTCCTAAAATATATCCTTATAATCATACTCCTAAATTTACACTATTATTCGTTATGACAAGATATATCATTATGTACACATTGACTCATTAGGCTACAAGCCTTTAATGTGAACATTATATGTATTTAATAAAACTATGGATTCAACACGACTTTTTGTAAATTGATTGTGTGTGAAAGAAAGTTTCTAAAATTGGTCAAATTTGACATGTGATGGCGTTTTGAACAAATCCATGTTTAGAACATTAATAATCGACATGCATAGAAAACTAAATAAGATTTTTTTTTGTAGATTAAAACACGTTTTTAAGTACTGGAATTTATTTTAGTTAAAATTACGATTTTAAAAAAATAAAAACGACCCAAAATGAAATTATGAGAAGTTCGGTCAACCAAAATGATTAAGAGAGTACGTGACACTCATATAGGTAAAGTGCGTGACTTCATTTTATGGCAAAAATTTGCCATAAAATTGATTTCTATGGCAAAGGTTGAGAATTAAAATAAAACAATAATTAATTTATTAAACATTTTGATACGTGTTGTCAGTGATTTTGCAGTTTGTGGATTCTTAATGAAAGAAATAGTGTGGCAGTACAGGAGGGATCGATGCATGAGTAGTACCCATAAGTATCTATTTCACTAACTAGATGTGAGAATATGAATGATTTTGGTTGGATTCGGGTGATGGGTTAGAATGAGTTTGGGTTAAATTAGGTATGTGTCAAGATGAATTTTTAAAATGGAAGGTTAGAATGAGTATGAGTCAAGATGGGTAAAATTAACCCATTTTAACTCAAATAAATGTTAAAATACAAATGGTTTAAAAAATCCTTTCAAAAAAACTAATAAAAAAATAATAATTAAAAATATACATAAAAAACGCAATATGTAAAAAACTAAAATATTTCTCCTGTAACACCCCGACCAAAGGCGGCGGAACATGCCGGGGTACAACGTGATTGGACAAATACACAAGACACTATTTAAAGTGACAATATTTAATCAACTCTTTTTAGTTCAACAAATCAATAAACAACATATCGCGTTCACACAAACAAGTTGAATACAAGTAACATTTATATTGTTCGTTTTTTACTAATACCCTAATAGTCCTGGTAACGTTTTTCTTCAAGTCCTAGAGTCAACAAAGTCAAACCTGTAACATTTCATAAAATAAAGTTTGTCAACACAAAGGTTGGTGAGCAATTCATAAGTTTGAGCATATAAGTATATAATAATAAAAGCCACAAAACTTGTATACGAAACGATAAATAAAAGCAACAATATGGATAATATGAGATCGCTAACACATTAGTGACACCTGCCATAAGAGAATACCAGATGGTTCAGTATTTTTATATGAGGTCGTTAATAAGAATACATTAACAGCACCGTCTATAAATAGATTCGGATTTCATGAGGTCGTTAATAAGTATACATTAACGGCACCGTGCTATAAGAGAATACCAGATAGTTCACGGATTTATTAATCAACCTTCCAAAAGCGGTAAACACATAAGCAAATAAGCATGTAAGCATAGAACACCAAATCGAGCAATTATTTAAGTAAAGTATACAATCATGTTTGTGGGTTTAAGATTCAAGCAAACAAAACATTTAGTTTGATAAGTATGAAATGTCACCCCAAAACGAAAGATGGAAAAAGGGGTATGAAAGTACTCACCTCGATTAATGAACCGAGAAATAAATAGATAAATAAATGAAGCTCGAACGGTAAACGAACAGATCCGACTTGAAACGACAAACACCTTAGTTAAAATAAATAATGTAATATATATTAATGAACTTGAAACCATAATGAAACTATATTGGAAACATTGAACGAGGAGGTTCGGTTGTTAATCGGATTATCGGTTAATTTGTTAATGATTAGAGACTCGTACTTAATTAATAGTTAGAATAAAAATAATATAATTTTATTGGGACTTTTAAATAACTAAACCAATATTAAATAAGAACAAGACGAGCTTAATTTAAGAGTTCGGTTTTATAAAAATGAATGGATAATAAAGTTTATAATAATATTATTAATGATAAGATAGTAATGATAATAATAATTCTAAAAAGATATGTTATATATATATATATATATTTATATATATAGATATATAAGATAATAATAATAACAATAACTATTTCTAATAACTAATATAGTATAATATTTATAACAATAATTATTATTAATAATACTAATATAGATAGTTATAAGGGGGTTGCGGCGCAGCTTGTTGCCCGTTTGCCTGCCACTTTATTGTAATCGTTTTTTAGTAAATTATATAAAACTTCGTTATGACAAAAAAAAAAATTTGGAACAAAAATAATTATAGAATAAAATCTTGGTATTAAATTTTAAGGTGTTGTTGATAAAAAAAATAGTAACAATAGTAACTAATACTGATAATAAATAATGATATCATACCTGATGTTGGTTCGAGTTCTAAACGTGTTCACAAAATAAATATAATAATATTATTGCTAATAATAAATGATAAAAATATAATATTAATAAATAACAATAATATGATCTTTTAATAATATTAATAACCACTTTAATATTTATAATAATGATAATAATAATAACATTAATAATGAATATATATATTAGTAAGTTTAATATAATAATACTAATAACAATTTTTATGTAATAATATTAGTACTGATAATAACCGAAATTTGTTAAGTATAAAAACAACACCAAAACCGGTTTAGCATGAGACTCAAACCCGAGACCTCTAGTTTAAATCACTAACGTACAACTCAACCGAAACCAAGGTAAACAATTGTTAATTTAAACCCGTAAGAAAATAATATAACCATTTCCCGGGTGTTCGTCATTTACCCAAATCAAAAACAACACTAAATCCAAACCAACTCGTTTCAAAATATATAATCAAACAATATATCCGATTATTAACAATTTAAATCCGACAATTGATATATGAAAAATTAATAATAACAAAATCCAAATTATATTGTACCTATTAGTCGTACACGAGTCGTGGCTCTATACCAAAGAATGAAACGAGTTGCACCAGCCGGAGACGGGAACCGCAACCGGAGGAAGAGGGAGAGAGAGAGAGAGAGAGCCGAGAAGAGAGCATCGAAGAGAGAGAGGCCGAGAGAGAGAAAGAGAGCCGAGAAGAGAGAGAGATGGTGGTGCATGGCGGCCGGAGACGAAGAGGCTGCCGGAGCAGGAGCTCGTCGGAGCAGGAGAAAGAAATGGGAGGTTATGGCGGTTTTGTGTGTGTGTGTTGGAGGTGGTGGCCGGAGTTGGCAGCGGCCGAAATGGAGGTGGTGGTGGTTTGCTCGCCGGAAAACGAGCGAGGGAAGAGGGGGAGTTGGCTGGAGAAGGGGAGGTGGGTTCGCTGGTGGCTGCGGGTGATGGTGGTCGCCGGAATGTCACCGGACGCCGGAAATCGGCGCCGGAAAACGCCAAGAGAGAAAGAGGGCGGCTGGGCTTATATTATAAGTTAGGGTTAGTGTTTTGCTTTTATATATGCATAACACTTATTTACAAAATGGTCCTCCAAGTTTCAATAAATGTTTAAAACGAGTTAAAAGGTTTCTAAAGCTTATAGCTAGCTTACGAAAATCATTTTAAACCCCTTACGTTTTTTCTTAACACATTATAATATGACAAAACATCGATTATTGATGATCGAATTATATATAATAATATTATATAATAATTAAATAAGGAAACAAAATGTTGAGTCGGGTTTGTAAAATAAAAGTTTACAACATGGATACAAATCGAGATCCGAAAATTGACAAAAATCTCACATCTCCCGTCATCCTCATTCAATGAAAAAAAAAACCCGATTTGTGCCGGTTAAGGTTTGATTTTTTTCGGTTCAGTTTTGCTTTTTTCATTTCGGTAGCTTCGATATATGTTCTGTTTCAGTGATTTCGGTTTTAATTTCTCGGTTTCTATTCGATTTCGTGAGTTTTGTTTGAAATACAATTAAATAGAGCTTGTTTTAGTCTATTCTAACCCACAAACAAACCCGTTCTAACCTATAACCAAAAGTCACGAGTATTTTCCCAACACAACTTGACATCATTGCAAAATTCTTTTGATCCTTTCTGATCCATTTCAATTTAAAAATTATTTATATTGACTCAAAATAACACATTTAGGTTTGTTTTGCCACCCTTACCCCTAACAATGGCTTGGAATTGCCAAAAAGACCAATAGAAGTGTGTTACTTTTTCTTTTCAAAAAAATTAATAATGGAATTGGAACCGTATTTTGATGATTTTGGTAACAAACACGTCAATCAAAGTTGAAAAAATCGATGTAGTGAAATTTGGTAGTGGTAAAACATATTTTGATGATTTTGGTAAAAAAAAATGCGTAACTTAGAATAATCGGTTATAAGACCAGAATACACAGAATTTATACTTTAACATGTATACTTGTTAGTTGTAACATATGTGCATAGGTATACAAAATGGTTTTGGCCAGTTAAGAAGAACCGAAAGAATGACTGGTAAAGATAAGGCTTGGATTTGGAAACATAGGAATGAAGCTATTTACAGGGATAGTGATTTGAAGACGGATCTCATTTTTATTTGATGGTCCATTTTTTTGTTTTTATGGATTTTTACTAGAAACAAAAATGTTAGTATCTTTTTGGCCCGTTGGCTTCTAGACCCTCTTCTTTTCATGTAATTTTTGTTTTGAGATGTTTGGTTAGTTTTTTCTAATCGTTATAATAGATTAGCTCTGATAATGGAAAATACATCAAAATGACCAAGCATATGTGTGTAGTATTTCGCAAATGTCATTTCTAAATGACCGAGTAAATATCCATAAAGTCGACATTACATTACAAAAGTAAACTTTTTTGCACCAATTATAATCGTAAGTATTAGAATTGTGTTTCTAAATAAAAACAAGTTACGTGACCATGTGAAACTTCTTGTTGATGCGGTAGAACATATGATCATAGTTTATAATAGATTAGCTCTAATAACTGTTCTTGCTTATATAAGTGATCATGCAATGATAAAAACACATTTAGATCTATTTACAAATTAACGTAAACTGAATAGGGTGACAGACACATGTTTAGTGGTAAAAGAACGAAAAGCTAATTATAACGTAAGTTGAATGGTGAGATAATTTTAACCTCCTCTTAGTATCATATCATTCACCTAAAGCTTTATTAAAATGATTTATCTCATATGTTTTGGTTTTTTCGATCATATTCCATTTTCTTATCATCTCTATTTACATATTTAAAAAATTCATTTTCACCCTTCAAGTCTTAACAATATCCATAATGGTTTCAAATATTCCAACCATCTTGCCTTCAAAAATATTATTATTCAAACATGTCGACACAATATTTGTTGCTAATTAACGATCCCCGAATCCCTATGATAGTTCTTAACTTTTTAATAATACAATTATCTTTTTTTTTAAAAAAAAAATTGGACCACTTTCACCCACTTTTTGGTCACCTTGGTTATGTGTGTATTTAAAACTAATTATATTCCTTCAACTTGAGCCCTTTGAATTTGGTTTCATACTAAAAGAATTTAAGACTTTTTAACATTAATAAAACAACTTTATATAGAGTTATGGTCTAAATATAATAGCTAGAGGTAAGTTGGATTACACACACTTAACTTAATTATTTTTAAATAAAAACGGTGAAAATCATATAAATTTTTACTATACAATATTCAAAGCTAAGCCAGCAAATACATGTGGTTATGTGACTCTATAAGCTCTTTTAAATCAAATTTTGTAGCATATGCTCAAACAATAATTTTCACGGGTCATGGATCTCACTAAACTCAGATAACCCTTAAACAGGTTATAACATCTCATATATTTGTAAAATAACCCCCTTAATCATCAAAGAATAATTTCCACGGGTTATGGGTCTTACCAAACCCTAATAGCTCTCAAATGGGTTATAAAATCTTATTTATTGTGTAAGGTCCCGTCACCGGTGCCTCACATTTGGACGTTGGATTTACTCATAAACGCAGTTCTAAATATCAGAGTTAATTAAAAACATACGCGGAATATGAAAACATTCAAACCATTGTATTACATAACCATCATTTCTTGTCTTAACAGGCATTCAGATTAATTAAACATAAAACATTGTCTTTAAATTAACATAACATTTCTTGTGATGCCAGCTCCTTCAAGATCATGCCATGTGCTTCCTCTTATGCAAGCTGCCTCATTCTACTCATCTGCGTGCATACTAAAAGTCAGCTACGCTGAGTGGGTTCTAGTTAATCATACAACATACAATCTGTTCTCATACTTGCACACATGCCCCAAGGGGTGTAAATTAATCATACTTACTCTTCATATATAACCGTCCATCCTATTTAAAGAGCCTTCCGCCCTATAACCTCACAAATATTATTAGGGTCTGGTCCCTAACATCACAGATATTATAAAGGGTCTGGTCCCCGACATCACAGATATTATTAGGATCTGGTCCCTATCATCACATATATTGTTAGGGTCTGGTCCCTACCATCACAGATATTATTAGGGTCTGGTCCCTTTGTTTCGCTTAACTCTTCAATATCTGCTCTTACATACTTTCCTTGACAATACGTGCAATCTCCAAAGAGCGTTCACGTACCATCAACATATCATACATACATTATGCATACATCATATATGCTCACACATACATCTTATCTTACCTCATACATATCGCTCATTTCTCTAACTACCACCTGACGGTACATGCAATATCCGAATATCGTTCACAGCACCGTCAAACAATCATTATACATAAATCATACAAGACATACACTTACCACTTAAGGTAAGTGTATTAACTATCACATCGAGTATGCACACAACCCCGAAAACATAACAAGGGAGTGGGGCTAAAAACTCACCTGGATTCTGTTGCGTTCGCCGCTAATTGTTATCTCCTTCTTTAGTTGTGCACGGCTAACTGTTAAATATATATATATATATTAATTAACCGTATAGTTATTTAAGTTGGTATTCTAATTCACCAACACTTCTCTATGTTGGGCTTGCTGTCTAATTCTTAAACAGATTGGCTATCTTGTTAGATCAGGACTCTGATCACTTTGGCTTTTGGGCCTAGTTGGGTCTGGCCTACAGACCACAACATTCCCAAGTGGCCGAAAACTCTTAGCAGAGAACCCACATGTTGACCGAGAACACTTGGTGACCGAGAACCCTGGGTCACCGGGAACTTGTGTTGACCGAAATCCCATACTTGACCGAAAACAGGAGTTGACCGAGAACCCGTATTTGACCGAGAACTCGACCGAAAACTCAGGTTGACCGATTTCTCGCGTTGACCGAGAACCCATATGGAGGCTCAGGTCCGAGAACCCTTGTCTGATGCTTTCAGCTCAGATTTTCCTATCTTTAATTCCATTTTAGGCTCAACAACGGTTAACGGTTTATGAGTACACTTTTAACCACCTATATCCCATCCTCCTTAACCGTTTTACATTCGTTATCAACCCATCATCAAGACTTAACCATTTTCTAGCATAAAACTTGCACCTTTATGGCCAAAACGTTCAAAACTAGATCTAGGGTCTATTTTAAACGAGCCGTTCATAACCATGAGTTCGTTAAATCCATTTTAATCCTCAAGTTTGCAACTTTACGATTTATCTAGACACGATCTATCGTCCTACAAATTTTCATGTAAATCTGTTTATGAAAAGTAAACCTTTTTAACAAAAACGTACATTTGAGGTTTTTGTTTGAAATCACTCGAGATGCTCAAAACCATATCAAACGAACTCCGATTTGAGTGATTCAAGCGGCCAAGGAACCGTCTCGTCCCGATCTACAAACCCATCAGCTCACCTTTGTCGGAAACCGCCACTACAGTCGCCGGAACAGCTGAACAGTTGCCGGAATCTTCACTTTTGAGCTGCTATGGTTTTGCTGATAAAAATCGGACTTCCCGACCTCTGATCGAAGATCTTTTCTGTGGAAAACTTCATTTATATGTCAGGAATACTCGGTTAAAATTTGAGACCGATCCGACGGCTAGATCTCCGGGAATCTTTGTGTCTTTGTGGGTGTTTTTCTCAAAAACGGGAATTGGGTTAAGTGTGTGCTTTGATGGTGTAGGCTATGGTGTAGAGATGTATGAAAATGGAAAGAATTAGGGTTTTTAAGGGGTATTTATACTCCTTTAAACCCATGGACCTTAGGCCCATCTTTCCTTTTTGGTCCATAATTAATTACATCTAACTAGTCTACTTATCCTTCCATCTTTATTATTTTGCTATTTTTCTATTAACTCAAGTAAACTTTTCTGTCTTAAATAAATAATATATTAATTATTTATTCTTGTAAATTTCGGGATGTTACATATTGGCAAATACTTTCATCCTCAAACCCTAATTTAATTTATCTTCTTTACATGTTCTCCATTGCTGGTCTATCATATCCATCGACGGTTAACTTCCGATACTACCCGCCATCGTCAACTACATCAACGTCCCCTTTTTCATTAGACAAATATAAGTGTTCATGTTTGTTCATTTAAAAAAAATCAACATATTCATGTTTGTGTATTTTTGTTCATTAAAAATCTAAAAAACCTATACATCTCAATTGAAAATACAAAAAAAAAAAAAATACAATAACAAACTAATATATATTAAAAACAAAAACTTAAATAAACTCCCGTAACACAAGAGGATCAAACTAGTTATCATATATTTCAAAATTAAAATAATTGCTAGATTATCTTATTTTCAATATAATCATTCATAAAGAAATAATAATAGGAAAGAATGTTGATGTCTTGACAAATAGTTTAACCAAGAAATGCAATTACTCGATGAAAATAAGTAGGCGAATAATTGTGTAGTCTAGCTGTATTTTCTTGTAAGATTAAGCACAAATATTGTTATTTCATTCTTTTATTGTCTTTATATGATTTATGCTCAAAAAGTTATAAAAAAAATAAAAACCCATCTCTAATTTATATTATTTTATAAAATCTACAAAGTTTTGTCACCGATCACTCCTAAATCTTTAAAATCATTCATCACCATCTATTTGTTAATCAATAATGATTAAATACTAATTTCAATGACGAAAATAACTAAATAAGTACTTAAATTGTATTAGAGATAACTACTTTTAGAATTCTTAAATTTATAAAACTTTTGTTGATGTAACAGTTACATTATTATTGCCGTTATTAGTTATACTTTCGGTCAAATCACTATTCTAACCGGTTAACACAACTTTGTCAACATCAAATCATCAATCCCACCTGTGTCAACATCTTCCCTTCATCGAGTTATCATCGTTAAGCACTAGACAAACACATACAAATCCTGTCATAACCGGACAACACCACCATAATAAGGTGCCGAACACATAAAAATAAAAACAAAATATATTTGTATAGTGTATGATTTATATAAAATGACCACACAAGAGTCCTAGTTAGATACTTCCATTGTATGCTTATATGTCATATCATGAGTTCATGACTTAGTTTATCATTTAGTTATCACCATTTTGTATCATGACTTGATTTTCAGTATGTTTTTAGTTATCATCACCTGTTACTTGCTTACTAGACAATTGAGTCATTCGTGTCATTCTTTGTCATAAGGGTTATATGAAAGCAACGACAAGTGTTAAGTTTGAGGTTGAAGACTTAATTATTTATATATATATATATATATATATATATATATATATATATATATATATATTAAGCATGCATGCTATACTCATTTATATATTTTATATCATTTATGAAACTAATATATGAAATTTGTAACATTGACACACTAACATCATAGTTGAGAGTGTTATAAGGGTGGTTGTTCTATCGGAAGAGAAGACAGAGAGTGATGGCTATTGTCAACCAACTTAACGCGTCTTAGTAGAAGGAATGGTTACGAAGACGAGAGTGAGAGAGATAAAACAATAAGTACCATTGAAATTCTTGCCTAGACGTATGAGTCGACCCTAGGACATTAGTTAAAACCGTCATGGATACTTCCGTTGTATGCTCAATTGTCATATTATGAGTTCATGACTTGGTTTATCATTTAGCTATCACCACTTTGTAAGTTTGTATCATCACTTGATATTCATCATGTGCCTTGTCATTATCATTCATTACTTGTCCATCGGATAATTTGAGACCAAAGACTTAATTAGTTAATATAACAAATAACTTCAACTTTAAGTATCTTTTATTCATATCATATTGTATTTTATTTATAAAGCTTAAGTTTTAAATCTTGTAACAATGACATACTAACATCATAGTTGACACTGTTACAAAGGTGGTAATTGATGGTTCTTGTCAATAAGGCTGAGGGGTGTGGAGCGCTAGAAAGGGCGCAAGAGGCCAGCCGCTCGCGCCCCGAGCACCACACCACCGAGGCGCGAGAGGGGCGCGAGCGCGGAAAAAGAGGCAGGCGCAAAGGGGTTCGCGGGACCTGTGTGGCGTTAGGGCTTGGGGAATGGTGAAAAAGAGCTGTTGGAGACCTTAAATGAGCCGTTGGCTCTTTAATTTTAAAAAAAAAAAAAATTTTCTACTCCTATATATTACCCATTTTATACAACACTAACACAACTTCAAAAAAACCCAAACTTACCCATTTCTTTATACAACACTTCCTATATATTATCCATTTCTTTCAAACTTTTTTAAAAAAACCTTTACAAAATCCTATATAATACCCCTAAATCAACCCATTTTTACCATATCAAACATGAAGGGCCGACCCTCATACTTGAGGCGGCGGTTTCACAGGATCTTTGGTTTTGGCATGCTTTTTTTGGTGTTGCTGGGTCAAATAACGACCTTAATGTTATCGATCAGTCACATTTGATCAACGACCTTATCGACGGGGTTGAACCACCTCAATCTTTTCTTGCAAATGAAGAACTCTTCAAGTACGGGTACTATCTGGTCGATGGTATTTACAACGAATGGGCTGTGTTAGTTCAAGCTTTTACAGATCCAGTCGCCGACAAACGGAAGTATTTTACGAAGAAGCAAGAGTCTGCTAGAAAAGATATTGAAAGAGCTTTTGGAGCTATAAAAAAACAATATTATGTTCTGGCGAACCCGATACGTTATTGGACTCGGGAGAGGATAATGGACGTCGTCTACACGTGTCTTATCCTACACAACATGACGTTAGAAGACGAGGGCAAAGCTATATGCCAAAACTACCAAGGTGACATTCCGCCACAACCGTCCACAATCAGTGATCAACAAAAACTTCATAACATAGCAAATATCAAGAGCCGTGAGATACACGGGGATCTTCGACATGAGTTGGTTGAACATTTGTGGGCGAGGCGACCAGATGATCTTGTATTAGATTAGTTTTATTATTAAATATTATTGTTTGTTTAATTTTTAGTATGTTTTTTTTTATTATGAATTTTCAAAAAAAAGTGTGTTTTTTTAAATAATTTTTGAGTTTTTTTAATAATACGTTTTTTTAATACATTTATAAAAAAATAAAAAAAAAAACCGCTCGCGCCCCCTCTCGCGCCCCTCCACACCATGTCCCGGGGCGCGAGCACCACTACCAACACCCATCTTATCAAGTTTCTCTCTCTGCCACACGTCACAATATTATTGGCTGGCGCCCCCACTCGCGCCCCCACACCCCTCAGCCTAAACTCAATACGTCCTTAGTAAGAGGAGTGGCTGCGAAGATGAGAGATAATGCAACAACTACCAACAAAGTGGTATTGCCATATTGACAAATTGTCTATAGATTCATTTTTTTATTTATTCTTTTTTTAAAACGGCGACCGTCTCCAAATGTTGGCCCCGATGCCCTAATATGATCAGACTGTGTTGTCTTAACACGCTGACTTCAGAGTTTGACTTGGGCGTTCCCCGGAAAATCATACTGCCGGCTGCCACTTAACGGTCGTTGTGCCGCCACAAAAGCGGAACTATATAGCGTAACACACGGTGAGACGAAAATCTGAGTGGTCTCAAATTCTTCATTGCCAATATCCATCCAAAATAACACAAGAGGGAATCGATCTTGGGTCTCCACTGAAAAACCTAAAACTTTCTACCACTAGGCCACATGTGAAAGATGTCAAAATTTATTATTTAATATTAACTAATAACAATCCATTTAACTTGGAAAAAATATAAGAAAATAAATAAAAATAATTTTTATTTCATTTTACTTGAAAATAAAATAAAAAAAAAACTATAAATTTGTTTTATTACACGTCATCTTAGTTTAATTAGCCAATTGAATGATGGCAACTTATTTTTGACTTGTTGCAGGTTCAATGGTCTCTTTCTCTCTCTCTCTCTCACACACATATCTCTGACACTTCACGTGATGTTACAGACAATACAAGACCCACATTCAAACAATCATCCCTACTACCTCACATGGACCTTTGAACAACACATACATACATTTGCTTATTCTTTTATTATTATTAAACTCCGTACATCACCCATCATCATTACCTGCTTTCAATTCTATAACTAACCCACCACACACCTTTTACTAAAAGGGTTATTGTCAATTTGGGCTTTAGGGTTTCAAATTTCAGATTTTGTTCTTGCACACCAGGTGTTTGTGTTATTGTCTCACAGAAAAAAAAAGTTGACTTTTTTGGTCTGCATTCATTGGTTGGGTATCCAGGTTTGTTGGTTTATGCTGGAAGGTGTTAATTGCTAACCATTTGGGTTGTTGGCTCATTAATATATACATCAATGGCTGCAAAGCTTTTGCATTCATTGACAGATGATAACCCTGATCTGCAAAAGCAAATTGGATGTATGACTGGTGTTTTTCAGCTCTTTGACCGACATCAGATCGTTACCGGAAGGCGGTTTCCGGGTCACAGCCCGAAAAGACTCCCTCCTGGTAACTAATCCTTAATATCTTGTTGAATGGAATTGTATTAATTAGTTTAGTTATCTTTAGTTTTTTGTTATTATAATCAAGTTATAAGTGGTGGTCCAGTTAGAAATCTTTTTAAGACCATACACACAATCATGTGATTCCATTGATGGTCACAAAAAGATAAGCTAGTGATTCATATAAGCATCAATTAGAAATATATGGTTTCTTGGTTGTTTTTTCGATTAAAATCTACGAAATGTTCTTCAAGATCATGAATGCTATTGTGATTTTAAGTTTTTAACATCATGCAGGAAGTCCACAGTTTGACAATATAACACCTGAAAGTGAGTCAAGTAACTCAAATCAGAGACCATACATTGTGGTATGTCATATATGCACTTTGTTTCAAACTCGTTACGAGGAGTTTTAAGTTTGAACATTCATAAGTCATAACTATCTGAATCTTAACTTGTTGTTATAGGAATCGCATTCAGTCAAGATTGTACAAGATAAGAACAACAGGGCATCGACAGAATCATCTCGGGATTCTTTCTCGTCAATGTCTAGATCATCTTCTTTCTCATCTATAGATTGCAATGTTAACAAACCAACTCATCAAGAATCCGATGCGGTCTTGTTTCCAGAAACCCCTTCAAGGGATTCTGTAACACGCCAATCTTGTGGCTCTCGGTTAAGTGTTGACCTTCGAGACGTGGTCAAAGATTCAATGTACAGACATAAACCTACATCCAAAGACGAGTCACCTGATTGCGTGATGAACTATAGAGAGTCGCTTGATGCTCTTGCTAAGTTTCAGGAGTCTAATTGGTATTATAACGAACCCAGAGAACTTTCTAGATCAAAATCTTACCAGATTAGAGACGGGTCTTCGTTTTCGGTACCAAAAGATTGTCCTCGGTTTTCTTATGACGGGCGGGAAACAAACCGTTTATCGTTTCAATCACGGGATATTTCAAAAGCAATGGGTACTAAGCTTGAAGAAACACCAAGACTTTCTTTAGACAGCAAAGAAAGTTCAGCCCGTAGTTTAAGAAACCCGAAAAGCGATGATGTCATCAATGCTAACCGAGCCACGACACAGTCACGCCCACCTAGTGTTGTAGCCAAGTTAATGGGCTTGGAAGCTTTGCCGGGCTCCGCATCTAACCAAAAGGAATTGGGCTTGGGGTTGGGCCCGATTAGAACTTCTCGGGTCGAGGATATAAACTTATTGTCAAAATCTTTAAAACAAGTTGATATTTTTGGGCCAATCAAAATGCATGGTTCTTCAAGAGGCTCGCCAAGGGAACCGACATCACCGTTATGGAGAAACTCTGACATGAAGCCGATTTCAAAGTTTCCAATCGAGCCTGCTCCGTGGAAGCAACGGGAAGGTTCTAGAAGTCCTCAGAGGCCGCCTGCTTCTCGGGCTGGAAAATCACCAAATAAAATACACAGCTCGTATTCTTCTGTTTATAGTGAAGTTGATAAAAGATTGAAGGATCTTGAATTCACACAATCTGGAAAGGATCTTAGAGCTCTTAAACAGATATTAGAGGCAATGCAGTCGATAGAGGCCCGTAAGGAAGGAACACAAAGTATGGCGAAAAGACAACCCGTTAATACTCAAAATGAAAGATTTTCAGACCGACAAAACCCTAGAGGATCAGATAATTTGAGGGCTTATGAGTCGCCTATTGTTCTTATGAAACCTGCTAAGCTTGTTGAACGATCGGGTATTTCTGTTGAAGAATTGCCTACTGATGACAGAAAGATTTTTACAAATCATATTCCTAAAAACACACGACGAGAGAATGTTAATACAGTCGTTATTAATGAAGTTAAAAGTGGAGGAAGACATGCAAGGAATGCGATCAATGCACCGATTTTGACCAAGCAGCAACAGTTGACCAAGGAAAATGCTACAACTTCAGGAAAGAGCACAAGCCCGAGGTTGCAGCAGAAAAGGGCCGAGTTAGAGAGGCGGTCTCGGCCGCCCACACCGCCAGCGGATTCCAGTAAAGCGAGAAAACAGTCAGTCAAACAGGTGGCAGAGTCGAGTTCCCCTGGTGGAAGACGGAGGTCAAAGAATACAAATGTTCAGCAACATGATGGTCAACATCATGAGGTCAGTGGTGCATCAAAGAAGTTGGTCAACATTCAGCAAAATGATGGACAACACCATGCGGTTGGTACTCCTGAACGTTCTAAAGAAATCGATAACAGACAGAGTCCTAGCTCAATACAAGAGGTAAGTTCAGTTATTGGGCCGGTCGGGCTGGTTGGGTAACCGGACAAAGTGGGTGCGGGTTGAAACGAGTCATTTTTTATACGGGCTGAAATGGGCTAATTTTGTTAGGTTGACACACACTCTTTTTGTTCATTAATACTTGATGTGTTGATTATAATTGTAAAAACAAGATATGTTGAAGACTATGAAAGTTAATAATCTAAATGTTTACTTAAAGTGAGTTAGGAGATTACATGCATCAAAAGTAGAGTTCAGGTGACTTTCACGCTATTAGACCCTATTAGCTAAATTTTTGGATTTGACCCGTTTGTGATAAAACACAACCTAAATTGATCCATTCATTAGCAACCGGCAAAATTGCCGTCTGTAATTTAAATTCATCAAATTTCAAGTTTCTGACAGCTTATTTGTACTTTCTTTTTAGAAATCAACTTTGCTTCTAAGGGAGGATGAATCAGTTGATCCAGAATACCCAAGTCCTGTTTCTGTTCTTGATGATGGAGTTTATTTAGACGATTCGCCTTCATCTGTTAAACATATATTGAAGACTATGAAAGGTAAAGTGTTTTTTTCTCATTCTTCTTGGATCCAAATAAAGTTATAATGATTTAATTTTTAGTGTTTCGGTAAACAAATCATACTTTTGATTGTTTTAATATTTACAGGAATCTCATTCTAAGATAAAAAAAAATTGATCGTCAAAACTATTCTGTACATCTTGCTTTATAATAAGGGATCTGATTCTGATTATTCAGTACCACATTATCATTGTCAGAGCACATATCCAAACATGCCCACATTTTCATTCACCATCTTTAAAATAGAATCTTAGTTATAAGCATATCCATGCATATTATTACTTATATGCTTTCTTTGTCCCATGTATTTTTGAGCATTTGCAATACAAAACACGCAATACACACGCACACATGTGTGTGCACGCGCGCGTGTGTATTTATGTTGTAAACGCTATAGGAGGTATTATGTATTATAAATACACTTTTTTCGGACTTTCACGTCGTTAGACCCATTGGCCTCTTCCTTTTAAAGTAATCATATTATGAGTTAGACCCGTTAGAGGTCAAGTCATGAAACATAATCTGAATCAATCAATTCATATGTAAACCGCTGCAATTTGCTAGTGATTTGATAAACTAACACAGATTGAATACGCAGATGATACTGCTTCTCAAGGTGTTAAAGATCAGTGGGAATCACCAGATGATGTCATTCCTGACACACTATCTTCAGGCGTATCTTCTGAAATTAACCGTAAAAAGCTACAAAACATTGAGAATTTGGTTCAAAAACTAACAAGTCTCAACTCGACTCATGATGAAGCACACACAGATTACATTGCATCTCTCTGTGAAAACACAAAGCCCGATGACAGGTATATTTCAGAGATTCTATTAGCATCCGGACTCCTTCTCAGAGACCTCGGGTCAAACCTCACCACTTTCCAGTTCCACTCTTCCGGCCACCCGATTAACCCTGAGTTATTTCTAGTACTGGAACAAACTAAATTCAGCAATGTATCAAAACAAGAACCCGACACACCTGAAAAGATCATCAAAAAGGAAAAGTTTCACAGGAAGCTTATTTTTGATGCTGTTAATGAGATTCTTGCAGGGAAGTTGGCTTTATCGGTTCCTTTTCAGAAGTCGTTTAAGCTCACGAAGAGGACATTAAACGCACAAAAGCTTTTAAGGGAGTTATGTTCGGAGATTGAACAGTTGCAAGTGAAGAAGAAGAAAGAAGATATCGGTTTAGACGATGAGGATGACGGGTTGAAAAGTGTTTTATGGGAGGAAGTATTGAATCGTGCAGAAAGGTGGACTAATTATGATGGTGAACTACCGGTTCTTGCATTGGAGGTTGAAAGATTAATATTTAAAGATTTGGTGAATGAAGTTATTTTGGGTGAGGCTGCTGATGGTAGGCGGATTAAGCCTGGAAGACGCTGCAGACAGTTGTTTTCAAAGTAGTCTTTTTTATATCGTTTATACTGTTGCTGAAATTCGATTTTATTTTCGGGTTTGTTTCAGATACACTGTTTATCTTTTTTTACTTCTTGATTTTGGGGTTTTGTATGTAAAAGTTTAAGTGAAGGCGGTATGACACCCTTGTATTGATTTGATGGATATTAACATTTATCTACATAAATTTATAGGTTGATATTGCTATGTTTTACACAATTTTCTGGGCTTTTAGAGGTGTTTGTAAGGCTTGTCGCTTTTTCACCGGGTTAACATTAATAATCTAAAGTTAGCACTTCATGAAAATGCGACTTTTGTTATAGTAACTTCTCGATGGGTATTCTACAGACGGCCCTTCGTTGGAAAAAGCTTAATGTCTCATGTTGCTAGAAGTCCCCCGTTGGAAGAGCCTTGGAGTTGAGTTAGACCGGCTCTCGTCTTACTCTCAGTTTAGATTGAAGCGGTAACATGTAAGGAAGCTGTTACAATACACCCAAGAATGTTTTCTTATTATCCTCGCTAACTATTGTAAATCATGTTTCTTACAAGTTTTTTTTTATATATACATTAGTTGGATCACCAAAGAGAGCCCAACCCAAGAAAGAGCCCAAATTCAGTCACTAGGAAAAGAACATCTCACTTGGTTCCTCTTTAACTTGAAATCTTTTATCATAAATCAATAAAAAAGAGTAAAGATGAACTTATGTTTATGAAATATTTTTTCATAAATAGAGAAACAAACAATTAATTTTCTTTTCATATTTTCACGTCTTAAAAAAGATAACTTACTCACTTTTGTGTATCGTTTTAGATGGTAAACACTATCGGTGATGCGTCATGCCATTTTCCCAAAGGCGTCGCCAACAAAAATGATGTTCATCGAAAGTTCTATGTTTTGTAGTGGTGTATATATAGATCAATACCATATGAAGGGGTATTCATGGTTCGGTTTAAACCAACAAAACCGTACAAAAGGTTATCGGTTCAGTTTTATGGTTGATTTTCAAAGAACTTTCGTTTGGTCCACATAAAATTTCTACCGGTTTTGTTATAAGATAGAATAGAATACAATAGTAATCCAATTATATTAAAGGATAATAATACACTGATGAGTGAATGTATATGTGAGCAAATTTTGGAGGCTAACAAGGAAAAACATGATTTGAAGGATAATGCCATAATACAAGGAATTACAACTTATGTGAATATTCACAATAAAGACTATTGGCTTAGTGGTAAGACTTTTGATTGCGAGAGTTCATAGGTTTGAGACCCATTCTAACACTTTTCCTCTTTATTAGCTTAATTTACTATTAGTGAGATTATATTTGGTACACTTGTTTATTTGTTTGTTTGTGAGAATTCAAATATTAAAAGTATATCTTGTGATACGTATGGTATTCTAACATGCCCTTGGAGTTGAAGCGTCTGTAATTGGTTTACAAATGTTTAAACCGAATCGAAGTTCTCCAAACAGTTGTACCCAGGGCCGGCTTAACATCCTCGGGTGCCTAAAACTAACTAAAATGTTGAGGCCTTTTTATTTTATTTTCTTTATTTGTATAGCGCTAGAGAGTATACAATAATTATAGAATATGAAATGATATGCCGTGATAATGGATATGAAGCAATCATCCTTAGCTTGTGGCTCATCATTGAGTTACTAATTCTAAAAGAACTCCACTTCAAAATCTCATAAAACATAACTCTTATTTAAGCTGGAAGCCCTATAAATCTGGAGGCCTAAAGCCATTGCCTCATTTAGCTTACCCAAGAGACGACTCTGGTTGTACCTCGAAGGACCTTTGTGACAATATCAACATATTGTTGAGTAGATTGAACATAAAGAAAATGGATGCGACCAACAATTAATACTTTTTCACATACAAAATGAATGTCTATATCAATGTGCATGTTTTATGTGTGTTAATGCCAAATTAGGTTGGAAGAGATGTAAACCACACTCATATTATTGTTGCTAGTTGAAAACGACGATGCGTTCCAACAGAAGACTTTGTAGCTACACAACAAGCATCTAAGATCCCCATTTGCAACCCCCATACGTGGAGGCAAACCGCGGTTAATTAGTACTAGGCACAAGCTGACTAACTTAAGTTCATAAAGGGCCTTGTTGAGATTAAATGACACACATGTTTGGGCTAATCATCAGGATCAATAAACCCATATGGTTGGCATGTGTGCAATATACAATTGCATCTAGTTGGCCATGCAAGAGTGCATTTTTGACATCTATACAGTTGGTGAATGTTCATGAACAGTTGACAAGAACACCGGGAATAGTACGAGCAGTACATAACGGATTTAATTACATGACTAGCCTTAATGTTTTATCGTAGTACGTTAAGGCTATATATATTATTGAGATCGATCATCCATGGACTACGTACCCTGAAAAGACAAGTTTTGAAGGGACCCAATCAAAACATGGTTTTGGATCATATACCAATCAAATGCATGCATCACTACTAGAAAACTGGGCTTTAATGACACGCGAATTATGACGTGCAATAGTGAGTGTCATAAAAACATTGTCATCTTCTATAAAATTTGAAGAAACGATGACAAGTGGTTTTTGTGTGTCATCATTTTAATGTCATAAAAAAGTAAAAAAATATAACCCGGAATACAAGTTGATTGTGTGTCATCTTTTGAGTGTCGTTTTATGTTTTTTTTAAGAACCCCTGCGCGCGATTCTGTTCATAAAATTATGGCTTGAATGCTCCATCTCAATTCCAGAAGGTAACGATTCCAAATTTCTATCAATCAAAACCTATAATTCGCTCCAATCTCCTAATCACGCAATTTCTAATCGCGAGACTTCATGAGGTACGAATCTATATCTGTTCTTCATGCAATCAACGCAATACTGTTGATCGCGAGCTTCTAATCGCCGAATTTCTTGTTAATTATACTTTCCAATTTGTTAATTTCATGTATTTTGTTCACGTCATTGTTTTCATATCGGAGTTCTGCCGCAAATCTGCATTTACGTGTTTGTTATAGAGAGTGGATCACGTTTGCTGATCAAGCTATTGTTTATTACTTTTCTGAAATTGAAGATCGATATGTGACTACGAACGGTTACTGGTTAATTACCATGTTTTTAAGTTTTTGATTTTACTATCGGCGAGGTTATCGGAATCTGTATGTAAATTATGTTAACGAATGAGCGATTGTTTAAAATTAATTGAAATTGAAGATTGATTCGTAAATAAGAACAATTACTGGTTAATCACTCAGTTTCTAGGCTTTTGATTAATCGAAGCTTAATTTTACTCGGTGGTGCTCGGTCGAGATTATCGAAATCTATACCTGTATCTATAAACGCCGATACACATATTAAATACGTACATAAATTAGGTAAGCATGATTTAATACTAATTAGGTTATATTGATTTGACTATTGTATGTGAGGCTATGAGTTCAAACTTCAAAGTTTTGGCCTAATTTCTTTTTTTTACTGATATATTCAATTCAATTCTTCGTTTCATTGTTCAGATGAACCGTAATTGTAAGTTGTAACAGTGTCACCTAGAAGCTGATTGTTAGGGCATTGATTAACAATTCAGTTGTTGTATGATTGAATTATGAGTCTTAATGTTTTGAGGCAATTTACATGTTGTATATTGTGTGTAATCTTTTGACTTATTTCAGGTTTCACTTGTACACGGCTTTTGCTCTACTTGAAGTGTGCATACGGTTCATTGAAAATTTTAAATGGTCAAACTATTGTTTGATATATTGTGTGTTGGCAGTAACCGCGCAGCTGATAGAATATTTGGAATACCGCTTCATGGAACACAGTCGCATTTGTTTGTTAGCTCATTAATGGTTAGTTTAACATATAACCTTATTGATGCAATATGTAAGCCTTTTACATATTTAATAATCAATTTGTAGGGACCTGATGAGATTAAAGAATAATTTTCAGAATTTATGATGGCTCTCGTGTATGCGAGGATTTCATTAGTGGTGTGCAGACATGGTTAAGCAAACAAAAGGTTGGTTTGTGTTCTATATGTATATATTACCTGTTTATTATAGATTTATAAATTTTGTATATATTATATATTTTTTAATTTATTTGATTAATCTAATTTGGGTTAATTTGTTTGTGGTGTTATTAGTTAAGGGTGCTAATACAGGATTTAAGTTACTGATATGTTACATTGCATGCTATAATTGATTCACAACCTTTGACTGTTGTGGTTCTCATTTCGATGTTATTTGATGAACAATTAGTTTAGTTGGAACTGCAGGCCTGGTTCTTGGTGTTGTTGGCCTTGCTCTTCCTGAGATATATACTGAATCTTAGAGTTGTAAACAAACTTGACCTGGTCTCATGAGTCATTTTTCTAAAGCTCAAGCTTGGCTAATTTATTATTTGTTAATCTATATGCATTTTTAGTTATTTTTATATATTTTGATAAAAAACTTTAACCAAGCCTAGCTCATCTCGAGCTTGTGTGAAGTACCATAAACGAGCCAAACGTTGATTGTTCAGTGTGAAACTAACAAACATAACGGCCATTGAAGTTTTATGATACTAACAATCTTTATTCTTTTCCTTGTAGGCAAGAAATTAGGACATAAACAGTTTCTATGACTTCAGTTCCGAAGCCGCTGAAGTTATTACGCCCACGTTATGGAACTCTGAAATGATATTATGAGACAGTACCAGATTCTGGGTTAAAGGTATCTCTTTTTATTTTGTTAAAATAAATTCTCATTTTTCAGTCTTTCTGATCGGCTTTGTTTTCTTTTTTTTTTTATGCAGAAATTGCATGCGGATATGCTATCAGTTTTGGCTTTAACAATGTCTGCAGAGGGCGACCGGGTAAGGGAGTTATGTGCGGATATACTATCAGTTTTGGCATTTTACTTCTTTTTCGGTTATTATGTTTTGTTAATGATGTTTTCTGCATTTTTTATATCAGCGGAGTTTGAAGTATCGATCATTGGGCTCTGAAAGTGATATTGGTTTGTATGATTGTGTCTAGTCCTTTAATTTTATCTTTTGTTCTTCTTTGTTTCTTGTATGCATTCTTATGTACTGTGTATGAACAGTGTTCTGGTGCAGATTGTTTGGTTACTTGAAATTTATTTAGGATATGATTTGACAAAATTTCGTGTCTTTTGTATTTCATTTGTGTTATGATACTTCATTTTATGTTTCTTTGATAGCTCACAGGAGGATCTATCAATAAAAGAGAGAGCAAAATATAATCATATATGTGAAGAAATATCTCAAAACCTTCAATCTGAGAAACAATTACACAATTACTATTACATATTCAGGTCTGTTTTTAATATTTGATCTTTCATTAATCCATGTAGATGGTTCTCTCAAATTATAATCGTTTCTTGTTTGTAGGTTCAAAACCGTGAATTTGTTAGCACATTTATTATTGAGGATTACAGAGATAACTTTATGTTGGAATTACCTATGCCCGAGACACATACTTATACTAATGTGGCTAACTGTGTTTGATCCAAGTCGGGTCATACCCAATAACAAGCTAGACAACACCAAATGTATTCCTTTAGTGATTTGATCATTTAAAAGAATACCGAACACTACGTGTTTAGAAAATTGGTTTTCTAAACAAACACACTTGAGGATTTAAATAAATTATCTGGATAATTTGTTTATGTAAATTAATTATTTAATTGGTTAAATAATTATGTAAATGCATGTACATTTTATAAAACTAAGTTTTATAAAATAAATGGAGATGGTTTTAAAATGGTTAAAACAAAATAACAAAAAAAAAAAAAAGAAAGAAGAAGCCGTCCACCCCATGTGGGTGGAAGGTTTTGGTCCAATCAAGTTCAAAGCTTTCTTTTGGTCCATGTGATGCCTCTTTATTAATCTCCACATCCAAGACATGCAAAAGTGATCTTTCATTTTAGAATTTTCAAGTGTAAAAATCAAGTTCATATTCTCTCTTTTTCTCTCCAAAACCCACGGCTCAAAGTGGGCAGAAAATAGGGAGTTTTGTGAGCTAGTTCAAGTGTTCAAAATCCTAGCAACTAGTTGGTGTTGTTGCTCAAAGCTTGGGGTATCAAAAGCTTGAGGGTTACTCCTTTGCAACCTAGCCATTCAAAGTCATCATCTTCTTCATCCATCTACATCTTCTTATAAGGTATAAGAAGGTACCATTTACATTTTGTAAGCATATTGTTCTTGTAATATTGATCCTTGGCTTTGGGTTTTAGTTTTAACATAAAGGTATGTTTATAACTAGATTTAAAATCTAAGCTTCCGTTGCGTTTTCTAGTTAAATATGGTTAACTTGAACTTTGATAATCTTGTATAAAACCCAACAATGGCATCAAGAGCCGGTTACAAGGACTTATGTTTCTTACATGTTCATAGATTTCGGGTTTTTCATGGGTGAAAAAGGGGTCCGAAATTTTGGTGGATTTTACCCCTCATGGATTTGTAAGATCTTGACATGCATGAAAGATCTTAGGAAACCATTATTAACATTTGGATGTTGAAAATAAAAAAAATAATAATAAAAATATTTGGGCCGTAGCCTCTTGGGGGGGGGGGCCGATTTTATTTGGTGATTTTGGGCATTGGTTGCTTAGGTTGCATGCTTAGAACATTTGGTATGTTTGGATGTGTCATAACCGAAACCTAGACCTTGGATGTGTTGATTGTTGTTTGTGTATGTTGATTATGTTTATTATTCAATATGGTTGTAATAATTCATAATCTTAGGCTTGTGTAATTTATTTATTCATAAGTTGGTTTGTAATAAATAGATTAGTTGCATTTTCTTTTTTTTAGAAAAATATGTATTAGGATACATTTTGTAAAAATTGAAGATGCAAGAATTGGTGGATTTGGGCCTTGGACCGAAATTTTGGGCTTGTTGGGCCTCACCGGCCCATCATGGGATTCAAGCCCATTAGGCCCATAAATTTCACTCTTGGGCCCAAGAAGACTTTTGGAAGTTTGGAGCCCATTAACAAGCCCAACAAGAACACAACAACTTGGAAAGGATACTTGAAGCATTTGGATGCAAGGTCAAGTGGGAGTCAACATTCCATCCTTGTGTCATGTTTTGTCCCTTAGGTGTGACTTATGACCTATACTTGTTTCGGCTAACAAGTATGGTCAAACTTAGCGGTTCTCGGTTATGACTATATTTTTTGCATGTGTTTGCTTGGTTGTTTGTTTTACTTATTGTAATGTGTGGTTGATAGATATTAGGATATCCAAACCGTCACATAGGAACGACAACAAGCATAAAACGGGTTCTAATATATATTTGGTAATATCGCGTCAATTAGTTTAATTAAATGGGTTTATTAAAACTAAGCGATTACTCACATATAATAAAATTGGTTTTATTATAACTTGAACCTTGAAAATTGGTTTTCAAAATCGCCATATTACTAAATGCATGTTAGGATATGGCATAATGTTTTTCAAACTAGAATATTGGAAAACTTAAAAATCCCTTTTTCATAATTACCAAGGAAACAAGTCTTACACCATCCTTTTGTATGACACTTAACGTATTAGGGAACTTTAAATGGGATAAAGGTCACCTAACCATTTTGAGCAAACTAATATACTTAGGGTAATATTAACATATTTGTGGGATAAAGGTCACCTAACCACTTGTATGTTAATCTTACATGTTTATACAAGTAGGACGACTTGAATTGGAAACCATGTGATAAAGGTCACCTAAGCATGGGGATCTAATGGTGTTGATGGGATAAACATGCCAACACGAAATAAGGATTTCGAATGGTCCCATACCTCTAGAAGTTGCAAAAGGTTGCAATTGTCAAGATTGACTACCTTGTTAAATCAAATAACGGGATAAAGGTCACCTAACCGAAATTTGATTTATCGTTGGATTCTAGAATTTAATTATTATTTTAAAATTTGGAATAAAAGGGTATTAATAATTAAATTGTTTGTAATACTAAAATAAAACTTTGTTAAATTTTGTAGATGGCCGCTAACAATGCAAACACCTCTACCCATAACACCCGTAACCTATCCTTAAGAACCATCCTTGAAAAGGATCGTCTAAACCATAATAACTTTATGGATTGGTATCGCAACTTGAGAATAGTTCTCAAACAAGAAGAGATATCATATGTCTTAGACGATCCCATTCCCGATGAGCCTAACGTGGAAGATGAGGAGGCGTATAACGATTGGGTCAAGTACACCAAAGATTCGGTGCAAGCCTCTTGCCTCATGTTAGGGACTATGATTCCCGAAATCCAAAAGGATTTCGAGCATCATGGGGCATACGACATGATAACTCAATTGAAGGAAATGTTCCTTCAACAAGCTAGAGCGGAACGTTTCGAAACGGTTCGAGCGTTTCATGCATGTCGTATGGAGGAAACCCAAAGCGTCTCATCTTATGTCCTAAAGATGAAAAGCTACATTGAAAAGCTTCGTAGGTTGAATTGTCCCGTATCTAATGAGTTGGCTACGGATTTGATCCTCAACTCTTTGACCAAAAGGTTTGAAACCTTTGTCATGAATTATAACATGAATGGATGGGACAAAAGCATTGGTGAGCTTCACGCAATGCTAAGAACGGCCGAAGCGGGAATGGGTAAAAGGGTTTTACCCGTTCTAACAATCAATGAAGGGAAAAGGGGACATAACTCCAACCCCAAAGCAAGTGTTGCTAAGGGCAAGGGCCACGTCCAAGGAAAGGGAAAGAGGAAAGCCATCACGCCCACCAAACCGAAGGAAAAGAAGCAAAAGGTTGCGGCGCAAGATCCATGCTTTGAGTGTGGAGAGATAGGTCATTGGAAAAGGAATTGTCCGACCTATCTCAATGCGTTAAAAGATAAGAGGGATGCGGGGCATACCTCAGGTATTATCTTTACTATACATATTGAACTAAATGTTATTTCTTCAAATACATGGGTACTTGATACCGGATGTGGAACTCACATTTGCAATTTGTTGCAGGGGTTCAAAAGAAGTAAACAACTCAACAAAGGGGACATTAGTCTCTTTATGGGCAATGGAGCAAGAGTTGAAGTCCAAGCCCAAGGAGACTACTTGTTAAAGCTTCCAAGTGGTTTGGAAGTAATTTTGAAGAATGTTTTGTATGCTCCTAAGTTAAGGAGAAACATTATTTCCGTGTCCCTTTTAAAACAATGTGGCTTTGATTTTAAATTTATGGATTATGATATTCATGTTTTGATGAATGGCATATTTTATTTTAAAGCTATACCCATGAATGGTATATATGAAATAGATCAAAGTGGTATATCACATAGTAGTTCAATGTATAATGTCAACACCAAGAAACTCAAGAAGGACTTGGGTGATCCCTATCTTTGGCATTGCCGCCTTGGACATATAAGCAAGAATCGCATGCAAACTCTTCGCAAGAGTGGTATTCTAGAAACAAATGAGTATGATTCATTTGATGTATGTGAATCTTGTTTACAAGGCAAAATGACAAAGCAACCCTTTAATAAAACTTTTGAAAGGTCAAAAGAATTATTGGGTATCATACATTCGGATGTATGTGGTCCTTTTAGACCAATGACTAGGAATGGTGAAAGATACTTCATTACCTTTATTGACGATTATAGTCGATATGGTTATGTGTACTTAATGAAACACAAAGATGAAGCTTTTGAAATGTTCAAAGACTTCAAAACTGAAGTAGAAAGACAACTCAAGACCACAATCAAAGTACTTCGTAGTGATAGAGGAGGTGAATACCTAAGTGGTGTTTTTCAAGATCATCTTAAGAGTTGTGGAATTATTTCACAACTTACTCCACCTGGAACACCACAACATAATGGTGTGTCTGAAAGGAGAAATCGTACCCTATTAGATATGGTTCGATCGATGATGGCTAGAAGCACTTTACCTCTATCATTTTGGGGCTATGCTTTACTTTCCGCTGTTCGCATATTGAATATGGCTCCAACCAAGAAAGTGGAGAAGACACCTTTTGAAGTATGGCATGGAAAGGCTCCATCGCTATCATTCTTAAGAGTTTGGGGTTGTGAAGCTTATGTAAAGCAATACACCCCAAACAAATTAGAAGTCCGATCCACTAAGTGTATCTTTATAGGTTATCCTAAAGATGATTTAGGATATTACTTTTACGATCCTAGTGAGCAAAATGTTATTATTGCTCGAAAGGGTAAGTTCTTGGAAACTAAGTTCCTTGAGGAAGGAACTAATAGTAGAACAGTGAAATTTGATGAGGATCAAGAATCACAAGATGATACACAATTGGTTGATACTAGCACTCAACAAGAGGTTGTTGAAAGTGATCAAGTGGTTGATCAAAACACACAAAACGTTCGCAGATCTGGTAGAATTAGCAATCCACCTGAAAAATATGGATTTTTTGTAGAAGGTTGCTACGTGGTAGATTCGGATGAACCGACCACATACCGTGATGCAATGTCCAAGAATGATTGTGACAAATGGCTTGAAGCCATGAACGTTGAGATGCAATCCATGTATGACAACCAAGTTTGGGAATTGGTTGAACCACCACTCAACTCCAAAGCTGTTGGAAGTAAGTGGGTTTTCAAAAGGAAAACTGATATGCATGGAAACTTGGATACTTATAAAGCAAGACTTGTAGCTAAGGGTTTCACTCAAACTCAAGGGGTTGATTATGATGAAACTTTTTCGCCTGTGGCAATGCTTAAGTCTATTAGGATATTATTTGCCATAGCTGCACATTATGATTATGAAATTTGGCAAATGGATGTCAAGACCGCTTTCCTAAATGGATATCTTGAGGAAGATGTCTATATGGTTCAGCCTGAAGGTTTTGTCGATCCAAAACATCCTAATAAAGTATGCAAGTTAAAGAAATCAATCTATGGATTGAAACAAGCATCTAGAACTTGGAATCATCGTTTTGATGAAGAAATCAAAAGTTTTGGATTCATCAAGAACGCTGATGAGGCTTGTGTGTATAAGAAAGCTAGTGGGAGTATAATTACCTTCTTAGTATTGTATGTCGATGACATTCTACTATTTGGAAATGACATTCCAACCATGGAAAGCGTTAAGGCTTGGCTTGGAAGTAGATTTTCCATCAAGGATCTTGGTGAAGCTGCCTATATTTTGGGAATAAAGATCTATAGGGATAGGTCAAGGCGCTTGATAGGTTTGAACCAAAGTACATACATTGATAAGATCTTGAAAAGGTTCAAGATGGAAAACTCCAAGAAAGGTTTTGTACCTATTCAAAGAGGGACCATATTGAGTTCAGCTCAATGTCCAAACTCAAAGGGTGAGCAAGAGATGATGAAACAAATCCCATATGCTTCAGCTATAGGATCCATCATGTATGCGATGATATGTACTAGACCGGATGTGTCATGCGCTTTGAGCATGACAAGCAGATATCAACAGAATCCAGGAAACAGTCATTGGATGGCTGTTAAGAGCATATTGAAATACCTTAGGAGAACTAAGGATATGTTTCTGATATATGGATCTGGTGAGGAGGAACTCGCTATAAAAGGTTACACGGATGCGAGCTTCCAAACTGATCGAGATGATTCTCGATCACAATCTGGGTATGTGTTCACTCTTAATGGAGGAGCTGTCTCTTGGAAGAGCTCAAAACAGGAAGTGGTAGCATTGTCCACTACAGAATCAGAATACATCGCCGCTTCATTAGCAGCTCAGGAAGCTGCATGGTTGAAGAAATTCATCACTGATCTAGGGGTGGTCTCTTCCATTCAAGACCCCCTAGAAATCTTTTGTGACAACGAGGGTGCGATTGCACAAATCAAGGAACCTCGTTCACACCAAAAGACAAGGCACATAGAGCGGAGATTCAACTACATAAGGGATGAAGTTGAAAAAGGAAAGATATGTATTCGCAAAGTTGGAACTGATCAAAATCTTGCGGATCCATTCACGAAGCTCCTAGAAAGACCGAAACATGAGCGTCATGCGAGTGGCTTAGGACTTCGATATTCTAGTAATTGGATTTGATCTATTTTGTATTTACGTTTAAAAGACTTTTGTAATTTAACTTTTATATGATTATGGAATCTTGAGTTAAATTCTAATTTTGCATGTTTAATCCATGAATAAGTTATCTTATTCTAAAAGTCCGTAGTCGATCACATTTGTGGGAACAAATATGAAGCAAGACTATTATGAACTAGGATTGGTGGATATTCATAAGGAATGAATATGGAGCATAGGTTTGCTGCCAAGGTTCATAGATATTTGTGGGATACAAATATTGGACTGACCCGCTCTCAATATTACTACATGGAGTCGATTGACTTGATCATTAGTAATTTTGAGTAAAGGAGAATTTCATATTATCCTTAGACCTGAGATGTATACTGGGTCTTGATTTTCACCAAGTATTACACTTTGACTCTCCCCTTCGCTATTCGTAAAAGATGGTACATAAGGATGAGCTCGGGTGGAGTATAAAGTGATAGTGAGAGGCGTATACAGTCAAGAAGGAATTTGTTCCTCTTATGTGTTGAGAGTTTAGATGTCTAAGGCCTGATAAAGTTGAATTGTAAAGAGAATGATCGCCTATGTCTCTTAGATCCAACATGACATCTAGTAACAAAGGGATATAATGATAGATTCACCTAAATCATATCAAGTAAGGAACTTGAAGGGATGATGTTATTGAATGGCACTTCGTCAAACACATTAGGGGTGGTGAACTGTTGTTAGGCGGTATTCACCACTTGCATTAATTTTCTATGTATCTCGTGCAAGTGGGAGATTGTTGGAATTACCTATGCCCGAGACACATACTTATACTAATGTGGCTAACTGTGTTTGATCCAAGTCGGGTCATACCCAATAACAAGCTAGACAACACCAAATGTATTCCTTTAGTGATTTGATCATTTAAAAGAATACCGAACACTACGTGTTTAGAAAATTGGTTTTCTAAACAAACACACTTGAGGATTTAAATAAATTATCTGGATAATTTGTTTATGTAAATTAATTATTTAATTGGTTAAATAATTATGTAAATGCATGTACATTTTATAAAACTAAGTTTTATAAAATAAATGGAGATGGTTTTAAAATGGTTAAAACAAAATAACAAAAAAAAAAAAAGAAAGAAGAAGCCGTCCACCCCATGTGGGTGGAAGGTTTTGGTCCAATCAAGTTCAAAGCTTTCTTTTGGTCCATGTGATGCCTCTTTATTAATCTCCACATCCAAGACATGCAAAAGTAATCTTTCATTTTAGAATTTTCAAGTGTAAAAATCAAGTTCATATTCTCTCTTTTTCTCTCCAAAACCCACGGCTCAAAGTGGGCAGAAAATAGGGAGTTTTGTGAGCTAGTTCAAGTGTTCAAAATCCTAGCAACTAGTTGGTGTTGTTGCTCAAAGCTTGGGGTATCAAAAGCTTGAGGGTTACTCCTTTGCAACCTAGCCATTCAAAGTCATCATCTTCTTCATCCATCTACATCTTCTTATAAGGTATAAGAAGGTACCATTTACATTTTGTAAGCATATTGTTCTTGTAATATTGATCCTTGGCTTTGGGTTTTAGTTTTAACATAAAGGTATGTTTATAACTAGATTTAAAATCTAAGCTTCCGTTGCGTTTTCTAGTTAAATATGGTTAACTTGAACTTTGATAATCTTGTATAAAACCCAACACTTTAATCGCTGGTAATTTATATAAAATTATCCGCTCTTAATGAAGATATTATGTTATTGTATATTTGTATGTTTTTTATATATCTGTAGTTGCTTGTGAAAAGTGCTATAAACAGAATGAAGCAGCCATAGCTAAGTATAGAGAAATCAAAAGAAAATATCAATGAATGACTCAAGTTTTATGATACTCTTCAGGTATGCATATTGTTTGTTTTTAGATTATATTTAGTCATTTAGTTATCATTCTGATGTAAATTTAATATTATTTGTTTTAATAACTAGGAAGAAATCACAAGTGTAAAGCAAAGGTGCGGTGACTTTGTCATGACAGGAAGCATGTAGTGTCGGGAAATGATTGAAGACGTACAATGACAAATGTCGGGTTTATGTTTTTAAGATGATAAAAGTTCAAACATGTATAACGACAATCGCTTGTTAGTATATCTATGGAATATCGTATGAAATGGATAGTTTTGTTATATATGTATTTTCCTTTAGTATTATGAACAACTAATTGTCATTTAATGTGAAAATTAGTAATTCTATAAAAGAATATTTAAAAAAATAGCTAAAAGCATGACACATTTATGACATGCAGATAAACGTCGTCTTCCTTCTGACAAGGCTTTTCTTGACACGCATTGCGTGTCGTAAAGGAATGTCATAAATGTATGTCATAAACAGATCACACAGATGCATGTCATTTTCTTTTATGACATGGCCTTCCTTGACGCGCTCTTACGTGTCATCTACCCCTTTAAAGGTCTATTTTCTAGTAGTGCATTGCCAGAAATACTTAAAAACATTCAAGAGATTTAAACCCTGAGGTTACTTATCTTCGAGAACTTACTTTTCGAACAGTCACCAAAGGAGTTTAACAGTTCTAGTTCCTAGAGATAATGGTAACCAAATAAAAGATATCCCAAACAAAAAAATATTACAAAAAAGCACATTCCGATATAAACTTCCTGCCTCATTTTACTTCGTAGCTTTAAGCAAATTTGTTTTTGAAGCAAATATGCGTTTCTGAAAAGAATTTAGCGGTCTTTTTTTGTTACCAAATTATTAAATACTATGTACCACTAAAACTTAAAACTTGCATTAAGCAAGAAATTGATGTATGGTATTTTATTACATTTGGAGACATGCATGGTAGAACTTACTATTTTATGTATTGTTTTTATTATAAAGCATCCAAACCATGAAATTAAACCAAAGCCAAAGTGTTCATAACAATTTGATTTGGTTATAATTTTCAATGAAATTGTAAAGCATCCAAACCATGAAATTTAAATTCATGGTATCCAAACCATGAAATTAAACCTCACCCTGATTAATTGTTAATATTTTTAGTTATTCCTATCTGAAATCCATAATTAAGAAAGAGAGAAGTTTAACATCATCAAAAATATTTTGCATGAAGGTTTTATGGTGTTGAATCTGACACCATTTTTGGTACCACCATAGATCATATATTATCTATACATTAATCCAGAAACATAGATTCTATCCTTTTCTAACATCTTCCATATATAAAACAATGTTGATACAATTAAAGGATGAATTGTTAATAAAAATTACACACCATTAAACTTTTCAAGACAAGAAAACTCATAACTTAATCTTCCTTTCACTCTTACCGTTCTTAAGCGATGATCAGGGTTCGTCATTGCTTTCTGAACTGACCGTTGAATTCATATTCAACCCCAACAACACATGCGGATAACTCGAGTTCATTAACTGGGAGTGATTATGCGCAATGTGTTGAGGGAAAAATGAAGGTGTTGCAGTTCCTGAAAAACTCGAAAGAAACCGGGGTTCAAATGAGGATGACAACGAAGAAGGAAGTAGGGACGCACTATAATTAGTATGATCTAGACGGTCATGACCATATCTTGACAAAGATAGATTTGAAGATGGATGAAGTTCATTATAATTATAAGAACTCAACCTGTTTTCTACACACACTTCCTTCCCCTTTGTTCTTTGATGATCGCAATCCGGATTATTGAACAATGATGGAAAAGAAACTTGTGTAGAATTGAAATCTTGATGAGTAAATGTTGAAGGAAAATGAAATGGATTGAAATTGTAGTCTTCTAGTGCCATTTGTAAGGGAGGAAGCTTAGCGATATCGTCTTTAGTGACATCAAGCAACCAATCTATGACCTTGCTCGGTTGGCTCAGCCCGAGCTGATCTTGAAGACGGTATAGTTGAAGAGCTGCGTGTTCTGAAAGCCGAATCCTTCGGTCTTTTAATCCTCTTATAGTCCATACTTTGGTATGCCTGTCTTTCCCTCCATAACTTCGCGATACCCTTAAGATTCTTGGATTCATGAAGCGCGAATATTGTCTCCAGGTTGGATTAGTGTTTGATAGGTCTTGCTGGCTGATCATATGATCTTCTTCTTGATCATAGGTGTTGCTAGTCATCTTATAAGTTTTATCAAGATTCATGAAACCCTAATTTTGGAAACTAATTTTACTAGTCAAGAAAATGTTACATAAATTATTTCTAAAGAAAATGAAGAAGAACTAGCAGTTAACTTGAGATCAATCTGTATCCACTGATAATAACTAAACACTGATCATAGAAAATTAATTAACTCACATTTGAGATCATGCAGCTATCAGGAATATTAATTCATGTCAGGAGATTATAATGAAGGAGTAAGAACAAACTGATAGATCACTTCGCGTTTTATAAGCTGCGAAAGAATCGATTCTTCAATACTCTTGCAGTAGAAATGCAATTAAACATTATTGGTTCTATGTTTTGTTGTAGTTGTATATGTGAAAGAAAGAGATAGGATATGATGGCCAGTTACATTATTGTCAGTTGACAAGCAATGATATTATATAGCTGTCATTTCAGATCATTAATATTATCATTCATTATTTACATTGTTTACATGTAACGGGATTTGTTTTCATACGCTCCGTTCCGGTAAACATACACTCTTGTTTATGTAAAGTTTACATAAAAGTAAACGATAGCGTACTATGTAATTATTTTGTTTTTATCCCGTAGGGTGTATGAAAACCAGAACCAATTACATTTCTCTGGCGTACTATAGGGACAACGTACAATATTAGCTTTTTATTTATTTATTTTAAACTGTAACTACAATGTTGGCTACTAGAGTACAAATTAGTTGAAATATTATACTTGACACGAGTTTAAAGAAATGATATAATTATTTGTGAAAGCAACTACAATGCTGACTATTCTTGAAATAACTAAAAATGTTGGTGTAGAGAAATAGTGATGATGCCCGATAGAGCCTGCAAACATCAATTTTATGTGCAGAAGAAGGACCATAATGCAAGAGGTGTTCTTAAACATATCCCGCTCGTATTATTACTCACTGGACCATGCATGCTCCACTATGTATCATCCTCACGTGATAAAAGAAAAGAAAAAAAAAACAAAAATTCAATTTTCTTCTTTTCTTTTTGTTCAAGAAGTTATTCATTGAAATTTAAGATAAACATGTATGAATGTAAGAGGAAAATACAAACCGACAGGAAGACCAAACAAATAGAATACGAAGACAAATCTTTGGGTGGCGGTTACAAGTTACAACTGAAATAGATAATAAGAAAGAGGTAGAAGCAAGCAAAATGACCAAGGTCACATGATTTTCTTAAAACAAATTTAAGGTCTCCTTGTGTGAGCATATATGTTACATGCTCGTGGTGAATACATACATGCTGTATACGTTATGCGGCGTGCATTTAGATATTTTTTTAACATAGTGGATGATTATAGGAGAAACACATGGACACATTTGTTTTTAACTAAAAGCAATGTATTTCCCATACTTCAATCCTTTATTGAAATGGTTAGCAATCTGGTTGCAACTAATGTTAAATGCATCAGATCAGATAATGCTTTTGAACTAGGATAATAATATAGAATATTATTATTATTAGGATTAATTGTGTATGTCTTTCTGTTTGCTTATAGTCGATGTATTACGTACTGAGTACGTTTATTTTGTACCAATGAAATGTAAACCTTGAAGAAATGGAGACCCTATAAAAGAGTCACTTTACCCATTTCATTTTTCCAAAGAACTCCCAAGAAAATAAAACCACCTACTTCACTTTCTCTCTTCCTTTCTTTTGTGTTTCCAAACAAAGATCTGAGATCCGATTGTTGTTAGTGATTTCCGCTAACTAACAACACGGATTGATCCGAGTAAACTTGTGAGATTCATTAGAGGGCCTACAATTGGTATGATCAGAGCTTTCGGCTCTATTTTTGTGGTTTTCGGATCATACTTTTCGGATTTTGATCTTAGTTTTTATTGGATTTGAGGTTGCTTTTTGCGTTATCGACTACTTCTACACCTTAGTTTTACACGAAAATCATCAAATCTGAATTTTGGTGTCTTTGAATTTTTGTGTCCGGGCTCAGATTTGGTTGAAAAACTCAGATATAAGCCGATTTAGTGATTTTTATACTAAAGTCTTTTTGACTTTTTTGGTAGTCTAGGTGTTATCTTCTAAAAAAATGTCTTACGATAAAAAATGTCTTACGATCCAAAGCTTGGAGGAAATCTGTATATGAGGGAAGGCCAAAGGACATTTTTAAAAGAGAATTCAACATGTTTAAACACATTCAAGGAGAATCGGTTGCCTCTCTCATCAACAGATTTGAGTCACTCGTCACTAAAATGAGAAGGGCAGGTATTATAAATGATTTGTCTGAGAACAACATGAAGTTGTTGAATTCACTACCCTATACATGGAACAATAATGTTGTCACCATCAAGAGAACCACATACCTGAATACCATAACACTCTCAGGGTTAACTTCTACCATCAAGTCTTTTGAATTAATGGATGATAAGTTCTGAATGAACAATCATTCCAAAGAAAATGAAGCCGGGACAAGTGCTGCAGTTGGAAGAAGTCAAGAAAGTTTTATCCTTCCCGAGGTACACACACTTGTGCTCTCAAACTTGCATCGGTAAGGTAGAAAGTTATAGAACTCATAATGCCGCATTGATTAATGAATATCTAGGCATTAAGGTTCAGAACAATGAATTCAAGAAGGCTGAAAAAATATTCACTGCTAGAATTAAAACTCATAGCAATGACATGACAAATTTACATGAGAAACTGTTTTAGTCTGAAAAGCTAGTTGAGTTACATGAAAGACGAATAGTCGAATTAATTGCTAAAATTGAGAGACTAGAACTAGATCTTGCCTAAAGAAAAATTATTGTTGAATAATTTGAAATGGCACATGGTAAGTTGAATGAAATTATAGGGGCACAATGGGGGTGAAACAAAAGACGGGTTTAGGCTATGATAATACTGCAGTTCCTTCACCGTTTAATGACAATTACACTAGCATACATCACTTTAGTTTCAACACCCTACTTGAGGAAGAAATAATCTATGATGTTGGACATATTCCAAAACCAAATACATTTGTTCCTCATGTCTCCAAAACTATTGATCCAATTCCTGTGCCAATTAATTCTAATAGTGATTCATCTTATTTAGCATGCTATGTAGAAGAAAGTGGGTCAATGTAAAAGAACATGAGTTGTAAAAATAAAAGCATTTTAAATTCACTTTTTGATTCTAACGTGAATCCAATCAACCATGTCTGTAATAATAACAACTTTATTTCCAAGCAAAATACATTGACTTCTTCTTTGAACGATAGTGCAATGTGTGAAAGTGTTGATGTTGGCACTTCTCATGTTATTTTGAAAGAAAACGTTGATGTTATTTTAGATAGTGATGGTGAAACTGTTTATGATGAAACTTTTGTTAAATATTGTGTCAATGATAAAAGGCCTGATGAGGTAAACATATCAAGTTGTTCATCATCAAGTTGCAAGTCTGAGGATAAAACACCCAAAACAAGAGTTTTTGAAAATGAAAAGGCAAGTACTTCGTGTAAATATGTTCCACAAGTAGACAATCATTTTCACAAACAACCAATCAATTAAGAAATCCTCAGTCATACAACTTTTGTGCTAACAACTACTATAGTCACTATCAACAAAATTATATTGATCCATATTACACCAATGTTTTTGATGATCGGGGTCGCATATCAAATGGGTTGCATAATCATTTTCCTTTCCAATGATCACCTTTACTGTAGGTCCCAAAACGACCACGCGAACGAATTTTTTAAAATTATTGTGTGAGTGTAAAGAATTTTAAAGGTCATCAACATTTTATGCCACATTGTCTTCAACACCCTTTAATCCATAAGGTCATGACGGGAGCAATGTCCCTCTCGTTAACATTTGTCAAATCAGCCTTAACACCATCAACACTAAAACTCAGATCTAGCTGCCAATATTGAAACTTTAAATGCCGTCCCTAACACTATTAATGGGCTTCTGCCTTTAAATGTACAATGTCTAGATGACCATCAAATCCTAGCTAACAAATTAAATTCAAGAAAGAAAGCGAACAGAAACAAAGTTACAAGCATAGAAACCCACAAATAAAATTTATCTTTTCCCTAAGAAGTTGATATTATAATACTTTGGAAATTATAAGCTTGTTACTTTTTTAAAATATTTTCATAGTTTATATATAACAAACGTGTTATTAAAATACACCTTGACCATGGACTTCCAAAAAGAAGTCCTTGACACGATTTAATGAAGAAAACACAAATTGTTACCAAATATACACAAAGAAGTTAGTGTATAAAAGATTGTTTGATGATGTAGTTTATGGTGTATAATTATGCAAATGCATAGATAACAAGGAAGTCACTCACTACTACAAAAAGAACCCCTTCAAAACAATGTTTGTCATTAAATACCGCGGTTATCGAGCGGATCGGACCACTTTATATGGGTGTGATGTGTTTTGTAAGACTTTCATTTATAGTGGTTCTAAAACCGCTGCCGCTTGGAACCATCGTTTGTTAGGGCTTCCCCCTAACATCATAATTATAAACATATATAAACATGCACCCCACGTCTCATGATTTATTTATTGTAAATTATGATTTATATTGGTCGACAAGTCAATCCAATTAAAATTAAATAGGTAACATATAAACACTCTAAAGTTCTTAATTAGACTTACCCCTATGGACAAGGGTGTAATGAAATCGTTAGCTTGGATCCATGTACATCTACAAAAGTGAGCAGTTTATCTATCTATACTTATAGAAGTAGAATATACCTATATGGTGATGTTTGTTGTGACCCTCGGTTTTAGTTTTTATTAGTAAATAATTTAGGGACTGATCTACCATGTTGATTGTGTGTTCATGGGAACACATTGAGTGTTGAATTTTTAATAGAACGTTTATATAAAATATTGTAGCGAATCCATATATAACATGCTAAGTAAATCAATAAACATATTAAGACTCGGTCTAGTGATAGGGAGTCTGCCTTCATGCTGTTAGAAATTGAGTTTGAATCCCTTTAAACTCGTTTTTACCCTTTAAAACCGTATTTAAATGTTAACAATATTTAATTATGGTTTTACCCTTTAAGAATTCATATCGCACCCGAGGCCCAACCCATGCAACTACCGGTCTCCACCCTCCGACAACACCGCTAGCCTGCTTTCCTCCCCACTAATTTTCATTTAAATTTGATGTTTTGACCAACTGTAGTTGTCTATTTGTTGAAAGTAGAATGATTGTGTTGAAATTTTGTTGAAAGTGAATTAAACAACTAATGATGTTAAATTGTTAATTTGTTAACACTTGAATTAGATGTTAATTTGATTTGTTGAAACCATCAATAAAGTTATTGTTCTGGTTAGGATAACGTGGGACTATATTATCATGCTGCAATTTAGCATGTAAGCTACGGTAACGGTAATAGAAAATATTCATTATATATCTGGCATATAGTTTTCTTTGGTGTTCTAGACTTCCAATTGTTAGTTATCATTTTAAATAGGGGAAATTCTAAAATGACTAATTTATTGAAGAAGATTCAAAATAATAAGTAAAGTTAAAATACAAAGGGAGACAAAAATAAGAAGTGTGAGAAGTATTTGTGACAACACAAAAAATCCCTTAAAAATAAATTCAAAAAAAATAATAAAAAAATCATAACTCAAAATATAAATAAAATATGAAAAAAAACTAAAATGTTTCTGTCATTATTCCCGTTCAATAAAAAATACAAATAATAAAATAAAAAAATGACGAAAAGATTCAATGACGAAAATGTACAAAAGACACAATTATAACTAAAAAAAGACACAAAAGATCGCAAAATATAACACAATGTCAAACAAAATATAGCATAATGTTGAGTAATATAAAACAATAAAAAGAAAGACACAATCAATGACGAAAATATACACAATCAATGACGAAAATATACATAAACAATGATAAACAAAAAGACACAACGACTTTTTTCATTTACCATTGTATTTTTTATGGGAACGAGAAAGACAGTGAAAACATTTTTTGTGTTTTTACTTTTTTCATTTTTTTATTAATTTTTTAGTTATGATTTACTGATTTATTTATTTAATTTTTTTAGGAGTTTTTTTGTGTGGCTACAAATGCTTCTCATTCTTCTCATTTTTGTTTCACTTTATAGAATAACTTGACCCTCCAAATAATATGTCCCTCCTAATTCACGTTTTCAGGTTTGTCCTAAGCTATCTGGTCGTCGACGACCTGTTAGATTATTGAGACGAAAAGTTAATTATCCAACGTTGATGCGTCGTTGCCTACCCGTTTTAACTACTAACCCGTAGTGGCCTACCCATTTTAACTACTGACGCATCGTGACTTACCTGTTTTAATTATTAACGCGTTGTGGCCTACCTTTAGACTACTAACGCGTCGTGGCCTTTATTTGTAAAGTTAGCGGAAATCAAAACTAAAGGGATTAAAGGTCAAACACAATACATAGTGGATTCAATGACTTGGGTGTAGATTTGAAATTAGTAACTTTTATTAAGTGATTTATTAAAGTAAAATTTTGATTAAAGATTAAGGTGTAGCGTATTTATGGTAGAGTGGCCCATATTGTGAGAAGTGTCAACATCTAAAGCGAAGGGCAATTTGGAAAGTGATGGAAGAAAATGATTGATGAAGGATGCCAATTGTCAAATATGTGCAAAGATCAGTCATTTTCATATGGAGTTGTCTCTTGTGGTTGTATTTGCATGCATGCTACAATATCTATTATTTTGTCTCCCTTGAGTAGCCAGCAAAATACGGGTTACACTCATAAGTGTATTTTGAGATAATGGTGTCATTCATTCATGTATACAGACATAGACATAGACATAGACATAGACATAGACATATCCAGAAACTTTTTCTACGGGGGCACAAAATATATCGGGTAAAAATAAGTCGGGGCAAAGAGAATAAGGCCGACCAAACTTTCTAGAGGCTCAGAACTTGCGGGGCACATGAGAGGGGGTATATTGGTCTTTTTTACGCACCACTCTTTAAAAGTTAAAATACGTATTAAGTTGCAATTTGGACCCACCTCTTAATTTATCACACACTACCACCATGCACCATCATCATTATTACGAACACCATCACACTTATTCACATGCAGTGACGAAGCTTAAACTTTTAAATTAGGGTCTGAAAATATATATTAGATTTAGGCTTTTAAATTAGAAGAGTTCAACGAAATAAAACTAATTGTTCAAATCTAAGGGCGGACGGGGTGGAGCGTGGTGGCCAGCCATCACCCGTGATGGCTTGGCAAACACCGCCGCCAGCCCTCTCATCACGCGTGATGAGAGGGTTAGCGTGGTGGCCATCACGCGTTTGAAACCCAAGAATATTACCGTTGGGGGGGGGGGATTTAAATAAAAAAAATTAAACAATATAAATAAACAACCATTTCAATCCAACTCAAAACACTCTCAATCTTCCACTTCATTCAAAACAAAAAAATAGTAATTTCTGAACAACTTGGTTTCCTTAAACACCGATAACTCTCCGTCTTTGTACGATGACATTGTCGAATGGTTCTCGTTGTAATATAACAAACTTGAAGGCCCAAGCCGTCCAAAGAAAAAAAATGGTGGATCGTGATCGTATACATGCCCACGAAGTGCTAATGAATGACTATTTTGTGGAGGAGCTGAAATACAGTGACGAGACGTTTAGGGAACGATTTCGTTTGCCGAAATCTTTATTTTTAAAGATTGTAGCCGACGTCGAAACAAGCGAAGAATGGTTTCAAGAATCTTGCGACGCGAGGGGCAAACGAAGTTTTACAGCGCTTCACATCCGCTATTTGTCAATTAGCGACAGGTAACCCACCTGACCAGTTCGATGAATACTTATAAATGTATGAGAGAACTTCACGTGAATGTCTACAATTCTTTTGTAACGCGATTATTAAATTGTATGGCAAAGAGTTTCTACGAAAACCAACAAGACACGACATTACACGTATTTACGCAGAACATGAGGCTAGATGGGATTTTCCAGGGATGCTCGGTAGCATCGATTGTACACATATCGAGTGGAGGAATTGTCCACGGGAGTTTCGAGGGCGTATGTTAGGGGAGATATCAAACAGCCGACCATCTCATTTGAAGCGGTTGCGTCAAATGATTTATGGTTTTGGCATTCTTATTTTGGTGTTCCCGGCTCAAACAACGACATCACTGTTCTGTACACATCACCGTTGTTTCAGAGCGTAACAGATGGTACCACACCTTTCTGTCCGTATTTTGTCAACGGGAGATATTACAGACGTGGCTACTATCTTGTCGATGGTATCTACCCGCTGTAACATCCCAAAATTCCTAAAATAATAGAAAATATATTATTTACTTACAGTAGGAAAAGTTACTTGGTTTAGTAGATAAATAATGAAGAGATATGAGTATGGACTTGGATTAGAAAGGAAAGAAGATAGACCATGGGCTCAAGCCCATGACCCATAATATATAAACCATAATCACTCATTAATCCTTTCATTTTCACAAATTCCATACACCACCCAAAACACACACTTAAGCTCTCTCTCATAATTCTCTCTCTCTAGCCGAAATCACCAAGAAGAATCGATTCCCGACCCGAGGTAATGATAGTATGATATTGCATGGGTCCAAACACGTTAGATCTAGTCACGAAACAAAAATCCGACACCTTAAATTTTTAAAGTCACGAGATCCGGATGGAATCGGGTATAAACCGAGCAAAAGATGAGCTTAGGAATCATCCTAGCTCAGATCTGGATTGAACGGGACGAAAAACGGTGAAAACGTTGGTGAAACAAGCGAGATCTCGTTTTTCCGGAAATGGCGGCGCCGGAACAGTGGGGAATGTCAGAGAATGTTCACTGACATTCTATGACCTAACCCTAATTCGTTAGTAGGGAATTAACGAATTAGCGGTAATTCGTTATGTTGATTCGCTAAGGAAGAACAACGAATTAGCTTCAATTTGTTAAGCAGTTCGTGATGGTCATTCGTTAAAGTCAGAAAGCCAGGATAAGATAATGAATCAAGCGATTCGTTACTCACCCAGTTCTTCAGGTTAAGATAACGAATCAGGAGATTCACTACTCTCCAATTTGTTACCTTAAGATAACGAATCAGGTGATTCGTTATCCACCTTTCGCTATGTTCAGATAACGAATCAGGACTGTGTTCGGAATAACGAATTAGACTTTGAAGTAATGACAGAAGTGGTCCCTGGACTTACGATAGAATGATTTAATTACTTAGAAGCCCCTAGACTTTATTAATTATGAAAGATACCTTTAAAGGTTAGAGAGTAATGATTAACTAACCGGTAATGATTTAATGAAGTATAACCGGCTTAGACATGTAAGATTAATTAAGTAAACGATAAGAAGGGCTAGAGCAGTATTTAATATTGTGTTTATCAAACAGTTAGTCGCGCACAGCTGAAGAAAAGGGTAACCATTAACGGCAGACGTAACCGAGTTCAGGTGAGTTTCTAGCCCCACTTGCTTGTTATGTTTTCGGGGCTGTGTGCATACTCGATGTGAAGTGTGAATACACTTACCTTAAGTGGTAAGTGTATGATATAGATGATATACGAGTTATTAATGAATGCTTGTCGGTGCGTGAACGATTTTCGGATATTGCACGTATCGCCAAGGAGAGTGATTGTCAAGTGGTTATTAGTGTGTATGATTGCTGTGATGTGATTTGCTTATTTATGTAGATGATGAACTGATAGGAAGTGTGATGTAGACAAGGAGAATAAAGTGTAATAGAAGTGGAGAGGAGTCTAGTAAGGGTGTTAGTGGCATGACGATAGTATGTGGTAAGGCGAGCCTATACGTGCCTTCGTTATTAAGGTGACATAACGTGAGTGCGTGGTAGGGCAAGCTTGTACGTGCCTTCGTTATTAAGTGGCATGACGATAGTACGTGGGAGGGTAAGCCTCTATGTGCCTTCGTTAAATAAGTGGCAATACGTAAGTACGTGGGAGGGTAAGCCTCAACGTGCTTCCGTAAATAAGTGGCTAAGCTGTAGGGATAAATAAGAGGTTAGTGGTGAGGTGAACAGGTTAGATAGACGACTATGTGTCTTCGGACACGTATATAAATGCATGTAGTGGTTGTATGGTAAGTTGCTTGATTAACTAGAACTCACTCAGCATAGCTGACTTTTAGTATGCACGCAGGTGATCAGACTAAAGAGCTAGCATGAGGACGGCACGTGGCATGGATTGAACGGCTGACATATGAAGACGAAAGAAATGATGTTTTAAATATGACGTTTTATGTTATGGTTTTAAATAAAAGATTAAATGTTTTTGTAACAAATGATTGAAGTTAACGTTTCCGCGAAAATTTTTAATTAACTCTGATTATAGAACTGTGTTTATGAGTAAATCTGACGTTAAAGTAGGGCTACCGGGTTCGGGGCCTTACACACGCAATGGTCTGTTTTTGTGAAAGCCTTTTCGTTTCATGTCGAGGACAATGAAAAAGCGTTGAAGAAGTTGTAAGAATCGGCAAGAAAAGATGTCGAGAGAGCTTTCGGTGTCTTAAAGGGTAGATGGTGCATACTCAGTCGACCGGTTTGTGTAATGAAAAAAACCCACGATCTCTAGCTACGTGTATGCATGCATCATATTACACAATATGTTAATAAAAGAAGATGGACATGCAATTTCTCCAGATTGGGTACCAGATCCTCTTACTCAAGTTTCCGTTCCCGATGATGTGCAATTAGACATGCGGGATAACAATATTCACCATCGGTTGAGATGGGATCTAGTTGAACTTATATGTTCTTTAGGTTTGGAATTTCCGGATTCAGACGAGGAGTAGACATTTATTGTAACTTTTATTTTTTAATTCTAATTTTTAAGTGGTATTATGTTCTAGTAAAATATTGTTTTATTTTTTAAGTTGCAAAAAAAAAAAAACAAAACAAAAAACAAAATCTTATCACACCACACCACCACCCTACTAAATTCCATCACATGTGATGGATTTGGTTGGGGTGAGATGTCACCATCCCATTGGGTGTGATGGGTGATGGAAATGAAACTACCCTGGGAGGGGGTGGTTTCATTTCCATCACCCACCACACCTCATGGTGGTGTGCGACTGATATAACGCTAAATGTTTATGTTTCCCGTGTATATTTTATTTAATATTTTAATTGGTTTTGTTCGTTTTTAGTCAAGATTTGTATACTGCTAACATTTTTTATGTTTTAGTCAATATTTGTATACTACTAACATTTTTTATGTTTTGTAGGTTCCGGGATTTGATCGTGATAAAAAAGGACGAAAAACGAGTTAAAAAGAGCCAAAACGGAGATCGGGAACGCGTCAGGAATGTGCCAGAACAGAGAACCGGTCAGACCGGCCCCCTTAATGGAGCAAGTCGCGCCGCGCGACCATGGAGGCCAAAGCCCGTCGCGCGGCGCCTAGGCAAAGCTGATGGATTTTTTAGTTCGTTTTTGTTACTTGTTGGGCCCTTTTTTGTATTTAAACATCTTTAACTTAAACCTGATAATAACCTGAAGCCACCAGACGAATTTGGAGTTTTAGAGAGCATACTTTTGAGTTTCGTGGTGATTTTGAAGGCAAGAGAACAGCCGGTGAAGAGCTTTACGTTCAAGATCGAAGACTACGGGTTTTATCGCCTTTAATCTTTCGTTTCTCATTCATTCACCATGTTTTCAGTTTTATTTGCTTTGTTTGATTTATATTATATGATTCTAGGCTAAACCTCATAAACTATCTAGGTCGTGGTGAACCTTAGTTCGGTTTGATTTTGTTGGGATTTCTTTTCGTTATGGATTTTATGTTTTAAGTAAAGTGTTGAGTTTGAGTTAATTGATGCGCATGTTTGCTTGGTTTTATTTACTTGGAATTATTGTTTCACATTACCCTTGGTGATTGTTTCATAGGATAGGGTTTTGTTAGGTCATTTACTGTGTGTTCTTGACTAGTTTATGATTGATATGCATTAAGATCATAGAAACAATAAAACTAATTAAATAGATAAAAGTGAGCTGCTAGCCTAGAAAGCTGTAAGGTGATAGGTTATTGATAGATCTTTGTTGGTCAGGATTGCTAGATTTAGTTCTTCGTAAGGAGTCCGTCTAGGTTTGATCGTCAACTTAGTCTATTAAGTCAATTGAGTCTTCTTAACTATCTTTGATTTCCGTGCTGTAAGGTAGGATTTTGTCATAAAGATACTTAGACATAAATTATTAAATAACCGTAATGAAGTTTAATTCATAAAACTGGTGAATCTTAAAACTTGTTAGAAATCCTAGGTGTCTTCTTGAAGGTCAAGGGTCATGTTCGGGTTTTCTGTGAATGGTCTATTTTATGATCTAATTTCCATAACTTAAGTTTCCCATTTGACTGATTGCCGTAACATTGGGGATTCTAGCCTAGGTAGTTATTTTCATCATCTGAGTTAATCTAAGTGTTTTATTAGTTTATTATATTTTATTTAATTAGGGTTAAGTTTATAATATTTAATTAATTTGGTTTTAAGTAATGATTATGTTTTATTAAATTTTAATCAATTAGGGTTAGGTTTAGTTAATTAATAATTAGTTTAAAACCCCCTTCAAATTATATTATTAAATAGTCGTGTCAGTAAGTTGAGTCTAATTAGCTAGTTTATGTAATTTATAGAGTCTCGTGGGTTCGATATCCGGACTTACTTAGCTGTACTAGAGTCGACCGGTACACTTGCCGGTTAGTAGTTATAGTTAAGTTAAGAGTCTAGAATTATTACTTAGTGTCTAGATTAGCTTATTTTTAGTTAAAAACTATTTGACTACTTTTAGCACATCAAGTTTTTGGCGCCGTTGCCGTGGACTCTTGGCGATTGCGTTATTAGCTTTGATTAGACTTACTTGCTATATACGTGCTATTTGTGTTTGTTTTTGTTTTGAGTCGTAGGAGTCTATTTGTCCATGTCTTTTATTTCTTTTGAGTCGTAAAAATGTGTGAGATTTGTGGCGGACCCCATTTTACGCTTATATGTCCACAATATGTGGGGTGTTTGGCACATCATTATGCTCTCTTCTGTGCAGCCGGTGCAAAATGTTGAGTTTTAACAAGATTATCAAAGTGATAAAATCCCTATTTTACCAAAAACGCAGCGGATATAAAAGTTTTAAATCTTGTTAATATGATAAGTATAAAACCAATTTTAAACATGCAAAACCCAAACCCGGATCCAAATACGAATTACACACTATCAAATACATGCATGTCACTATAAGTCCATGCATGTTACTACTACCTTTCAATATGACAAAACCGGGTGAAAGAGATGATGATTGAAAGGTAAGAACTTGAATATGGAAGCTCCTCAAGCTAGCATACCCCAAGCTTCAACAACACACCACTTCTAGCTAGGATTTGCACTTGAAATTTTCTTCTTCTTTTCTTATGTTGGATGAAAATACCCAAGAGAGGAAGAGAGAAAAGTTTACTTGGAAATTATGTGTGTGATGAAAGAATGAAAGAGAAAGGCTTGGTTTTATTTAAAGGCATCTTTCTCTCCACCAATAATAACCATTGCATGTCTCCACTCACCTTGCATGTCTCCACTCAAACATATAATAATATTACATTTGAAAGAGTTATTATCTTTTTCTTTTATAAGACTTTAAACATATATATATATATATCCATACATATATACTTTTATAAGTTTATAACTTATAACTTATAAAACTTATTATATGTTAAGAGACATGCTTGGTTATTATTATTCACATATTGTTATTTAACCAACTTAAATAACACTATGTAATGTTCTTTCATAAAACATAAATCATCCATATGATTTGTTTATTACACAAGTACATTTTATTTAGAAACCCCTTTCCAAATAACTCAAGTGTTAATATTCATTTGTTATGATCACATCATATATGAACGAATATTATCGGTGTTTGTCTAGCTTGTTATTGGGTATGACCCGACTTGGATCATAACGTACCAGCCACATCAATTTAATATGTCTCTTGGGCAGACCGAGTCCAACAATCTCCCACTTACACAAGATACATAGAAGATTGATGCAAGTAGCAAATACCGCCTAACTAAGGGTTACTACCCCTAATACGTATGACGAAGTGCCATTCAATAACATCATCCCTTTCAAGTCCCATACTTGAAAATGATTTAGGTGAAACTATCATTTATCCTTTTGCCACAAATGTCATGTTAAATCCAGAGACACAGAGTGATCATTCTCTGTTGATTTAACTTGTCAGGCCTTAGACATTTAACTCTCAACGAATAAGTGGGACAAATCCCATATTGACTACATACGTCTCTCACTATCACCTTGTACTATACTTGAGCTTAGCCTTATGTACTGACATATTTCAGAGCAGCGAAGAACTAAGTCAAAGCATAATAGTCGATGAATATCAAGACCCAATATGTATCTCAGGTCGGAGGATACTATGAAGTTCGCCTTTACTCAAATTTACTTATGATCACAAATCCCAAGGATTCCATGCAGTAAAATTGAGAGCGGGTCAGTCCAATATTTATCCCATAAATATCTATGAACCTTGGCAGCAACCCTTTGCTATATTCATACCTCATGAATATCTACCAATCCAAGTTCATAATAGTCTTACTTTCACATTTGTTCCCACAAATATGAACGACTACGGACGTTTAGAATAATTCAAATTATTCACGGATTTAAACATACTAAAATGGAACATAACTCAAGAACATGACCATAACCAAAACCATATGATTGAGTTAAAATAAAATTGTTCCAATATCCAAATACAAATTTTGATCAAATCCAATCACTAGAATATCGAAGTCCTAAGGCGCAAGTATGACTCTCATGCTTCGGCCTTTCAAGGAGTTTCGTGAGTGGGTCCGCAATGTTTTGATCAGTGTGAACTTTGCGAATACATATCTTTCCCTTTTCAACTTCATCCCTTATGTAGTTGAATCTCCGCTCAATGTGCCTAGTCTTTTGATGTGCGCGGGGTTCCTTGATTTAAGCAATCGTACCCTCGTTGTCACAAAAGATCTCTAGAGGGTCCTGAATGGTACGAACCACTCCTAGATCGGCAATGAACTTTCTAATCTATGCAGCTTCTTGAGCTTCCAGGGCGGCGGCGATGTATTCAGATTCAGTGGTGGATAAAGCTACCACGTCTTGTTTTGCACTCTTCCATGAGATAGCACCACCATTGAGAACGAAAACGTATCCCGATTGTGATCGAGAATCATCTCGATCAGTTTGGAAACTTGCATCAGTGTAACCCTTTACAACGAGTTCCTCCTCACTAGAGCCATATATTAGAAACATATCCTTAGTTCTTCTAAGGTATTTCAATATGCTCTTAACAACCATCCAATGGCTAGTTCCCGGATTTTGTTGGTATCGACTTGTCATGCTCAAGGCGCATGACACATCCGGTCTAGTGCAAATCATGGCATACATGATGGATCCTATAGCAGATGCATATGGGATACCACTCATTTTGTCTTGCTCATCCTTTGAGCTTGGACATTGAGAAGCACTCAACATCGTTCCTCTTTGAATAGGTACCAAACCTTTCTTAGAGTTTTCCATCTTGAACCTTTTCAAGATCTTGTCAATGTATGCACTTTGATTCAAACCTATCAAACGCCTTGATCTATCCCTATAGAATCTTATTCCCAGAATATAGGCGGCTTCACCAAGATTGTGACATTCGTCAATTTCAGGTTAACCCCGTTAACTCAACACCGTCAATTCCAACTTAAAGATCATTGAATCAATAACGCACACCTCATTACATTTAAACTAGGGTTTAAATGACGCTTGACAACTACTACATGTGTAGTCTTTCGGGAATTGCACCGAAACGCAAACGAGTTGACGCAAACAATTGGTGAATAAACGAAAAACGTCAAAACAATAATTTTGTGATAATTATGTGTTAGACTTATGTGTTATGTGATAACATGGTATAAACGTTAACTCAATGTGCTAGAACTAGTTAGTTAAGCTAGAAAAGTAACATTTGGAAGTTGAGGGACTAAAGTGTAACATGTTATTATAAATAATAACATAAACTAAAACCCTAACACTCTTTCTCTCCCTCCCAAACCCGACGGCAGCTCTAAGCCCCCCCCCCCCTTGCGATCGGCCTCATATACACACATACAATCAAGATTGTTCAAGTTTGATTGAAGATTAAGGTGTTAGGAAGGTATAAACAACTATCCTATGCATCCTCTATGCTTAATTTCGATTTTAATGGGTTAATTATAAACCCTAGGTCTGATTTTTATATGTGATGGTGTTCATGTGTCTTGTTTTGATTGAAATATGTATTGATTGTCGAATTGATAGCTAGTATTGGTGCTATTGCATGTTAATTGTTGTGTCTTTGAGTTTGAGATCAAATAAAACCCTAACCATGTGTGTATGGTGTAATTGATATGCATGGATAGTGGTTATAGTGTCTAGAATGTTATATGAATGATTTGTGGTCCATAGATAGTTAATATCTTGAGTTTGGATGCAAACAGTTTCTGGACAGATTGTGTTGTTGATGTTCAATTGACTGTAACGGGGTGTAAATGTGAAAATTGGTTGAGATAATTGATACTACAGAAAACTAGGTTGAGTCTAGTTTCTAAAGAACGTAAATTTGCAATTTTTGGACGTGTAAAAGTTAACCTTTATGATTTTACAAAAACGTGGTGCAAAGCTGAGTTGTTAGACCTGCTGTTAGGTTGTTTTGTAAATGTTATATCTCATGAACCACGAGACCAATTGGGTTGGTTCCACTTCTGGAAGTTGACTTCTTGAGTTAGAAACCTAACCCAAGTGGTCTTGCATTTGTTGGATTTTTCATTTAACAGGAATTTCAAATAACATTCTGTTGCGCATGAATTTGACTGTTATGAGCTTGCTGTAATGTTTTGATCATTATGAGAAATCTATGTGGAATAAAAATAAAATAAAACATGTTCTGGAAACCTGACACATATATTCTTTTGTGATGATTTTTGATAAATTAATTGAGATACTATGATCGGTGGAATAGTACAGTCTTTCAAGTAGAATTTCTGTCTCGGTGAAACTAGCTGCTGAATTTTGTGAAAATGCATGAAACATGATACTTGCTATATAATTGTTATGTTTTGACCAAATTGCCCCTGTGGGGAATACTTGTTAAATAGTTGTCGTGTTTTGACCAAATTTCCCTTGCGGGGAATAATTGCTAGTTAATTGTTATGTGTGACCAAATTGCCCTTACGAGGAGTAATTGCTAGTGATGTACATTATTAATACATGACACGTAAATAATTGCTCACACATGCAACGTATCACAGATGTACTTGTTAAAGTCACACACGATTCACAAACGAAACATGAAATATATTGTGTGCATAGGTATTATGTGCCGAGTCTAGAGACTCGATAATATTTCCGACACTTAGAAAAATCTCTTTGTTGTTTTAGAACGCTAGAGAGAGTTTTTCTGTGACACGCATCCTTTGGTGAATTATTTTGGGAAATACTTCGCAAACAGTGAGTTTCACTTATCCCTTTAAACTATTTTAAACGTTTTTCACTTGGGGGAGATAACATACTCCGATAAACGCATTTAATATTTTGTTAGTAAATTATATATCACTTGTAAAGGCTAAGTGGCAAACGAAACATTTGAAGTCCTACACATCGAACCGGTTAATATTTGGAATAGCGAGTCACTGTTGAGTAGTACTACTGGGTTTGACAAACCCCAACCAACGCTAAACTCGACTGGAGGTCGAGCGGGTGTAATTTTGGCTAACACGTACCATGGTCTGGATGACCTGGTGACAAGGCACTTGATAAACAGTCAGCTTCGGTGTCGAACACTTAGTAATACTTGTTTTATAGGCTAGCTACCTATAGATATATAATTGATTTAACACTATCTGGTAAACGCTAAACGCTAAACGCAAAACGCTGAACGCAGAACGCTGAACGCAAAACGCTAAACGCTTTATTTTATATAAACTTGTGAACTCACCAACCTCGTGTTGACACTTTTAGTATGTTATTCTCAAGTAGCCGAGGCGGGCGCGCGGTATAGGATCATGCATTGCTTGAAAACGCTTTTGTTTATGCAAACTATTTTAAACTGTTATCATTGGGTTTTAAGTCGTCTTGCGTGACGCAACATTTGTTTTATGGTTTTTACGCTTCCGCATTAATTACTCGTAAACGTTTTGTGGTTTGAAAACTTTGTTATATGGTTTGATTATAACTAATGAATCCGATCCTATTAGTTCACACCCTCTAACGGTAAAACTCCGTTAGTGGATTTTGAGGGTGTGATAGATTGGTATCAGAGCCATTGGTTATAGCGAACTAGAAATTGCATGCATACTAGACTATAACCGCGACGATCCATTATTTATAATGATACGCACTGCATAGATTTGTGTCGTCTTTGTTATCTTATCTCTTTACCCCTTTCACTCATACGCGCGCATACACGGCTTACCTGTAGGGATGTCGACGCCACCATCATCACCATCTGATCAGATGACTCATGCTCATGGGAAGGAGCCGCAGTTACCCACCTCATCGCCACCTCGTGTAGTCCCGGAACTCGAAGCTCCCGCACCGAAGAGGTACCGCTTATCCGGAGGCATGTACGAAAACGAAGTTAGCTGGGATTGGTACCCTAATATGATCAGACGTATGGTCTATCGCGAACAAGTTCCCCCGCTACCCCACCCGAACCATCCTGCTTATCCCAACACCTTACCACCCATAACCGAACTTGTAGAGCGTGTGCTCGTAGCTGTTGTTTCTTGTTTGGAGCGTGATGTTGGTTACATGCGCTATACGAGAGCGAACGTTTCCGGACTGTTAAAAGATGGAACCGAAACTAAGGAGGAAATTGCCCGCATGACAGCGGCCATGAAGGAAATGCAAGAGGCTAGTGATCAACAGATGAAGATTATGACAAAGATGCAAGCCGAGATGATAGACTTGCAAGAGCAACTCCAAGTAGCAAGGACTCGAACCGAGATAGCTTTAGAGCGTTGCGATGTCCTACAAATGCAGATTGCTCAGAACGCAGCCGAACCTAAGGTAGAGCCTGAGGCAAAACCTGAGGCAGAGCCTGAAGAGGAACCCGAAGAAGGTCCCGAAGAGGAACCTGAGGAGGATCCCGAGGAAGATCCCGAGGAGGAACCCTAAGAGGAACCGAAGGAAGAACCGGTTGAGGAGGAGGCACACTCAGAGGTGTCCTCAGACGATGACATCTAAGGATGATAACACCTAGATGGAGGGGTTGTCTCCATCCAAACTATTATTTTCTATAATTTTAAGGATTGATTTGAAATACTTTGTAACGAATAAAATGGTTTTAATTATGAATTTTTATTTGGATTAATATATGATTGTGATGTGATGTTTGTTTCTTATTTCTTTCCTGCCTATCTTTTTATTACATGTATGGCGTGTTGCATATGAAAGAAAAACTCATGTCTAACATTTTATGCTGTGATTCTAGGAAATGGCAGGAAGAAACGCTGGACACGGACGTGGTAACATCAACTTGACTGCAGCAGAACTCCAAACTCTGCTGAATGACCACGCGGCGGCCGCTCTAGCCGCACATGTACAGAACCAAGCTGGAGGTCCAATAGGAACGTGTACCTTCAAGAATTACCTTGACTGCAAGCCCAGTACGTTTAAGGGCACCGAGGGAGCTATAGGCTTCCTGCGTTGGGCTGAGAAGGCCGAATCAGCTTTTGAGATGTGCAATTGTCCACCTGCCAGTAGGGTCAAATTTGCTGCTGGGACACTTGAAGATTCTGCTCTCACTTAGTGGAATTCGAATGTACAGATTCTTGGATTAGAACTGGCTAACGCTATGAACTGGGAGGAGTTCAAGAATATGAGGCGTGAAGAGTATTGTCCACGAGAGGAGATTGCAAAGTTGGAATCCGAGTTTTGGTCATTGAAGATGGTGGGTTCCGAAATTGAAGCCTACACCACCCGTTCTCACGAGTTAGCTGTGATGTGTTCACGGATGGTAGACCCGCCGAGTAAGAGGATTGAGATGTATATTGATGGGTTAGCACCGCAAATTCAGGGCATGGTGACGTCTTCCAGACCAGCCACGATCCAACAAGCGATCCGATTAGCTCACAAACTGACGGATCAAGCAGTGACCCAAGGTGCGTTACCACCTAGAGGTTCAACCGCTAAAGCCCGTGACAACCCGAGCACTGAAAACAACAGCAACAATAACCCGAGTAATGGAAAGAGAAAGTTCGACAACGTCAGGTCCTTATCCTCGAACCGCCCACAGCAACAACACTACCGTAAGCCCGAATTCACCCGGAACTTCAACCATCAGGGTCCCAACAATAGCAACAAAGGTAGCGGGCAGGGTTCGAGCGGCTATGCTGGGAAACACCCGAAATGTAACCGGTGCAACTATCATCATGCTGGCCCGTGTAACCGTGTCAAGTGTCTGAGATGCGGAAAAATGGGTCATCAGGCTAAGGAATGTAGAGGAGACCTAGCGGCAAAGGGTGCTCCTAAACCACTTACGACGACTAAAGGATGTTTTGAGTGTGGTCAAGAGGGTCATTTCAGGAAAGATTGTCCCAAGCTAAAACAGAACGAGAACAATGGAGGCAGCAGCGGTGGCGGAAGCAATGGTAAAGGAAGAGCTTTCGTCATTGGGTCGGGTCAAGCCCGCAACGATCCGTATGTGGTGACTGGTAAGTTTCCTGTGAACGACTGTTTTGCTTCTGTTTTGTTTGACACTGGAGCTGATAGGAGTTTTATGTCAAAGCCTTTAGTCAACTCTTAGACTAAACTCCAACCCCGTTAGATGCTAAGTTTCCTGTTGAATTAGCTGATGGTAAGACTATAGTAACGACTCATGTACTTGCGGGATGTAAGTTGAAACTGTCAGGTCATATTTTTGATATCGACCTTATACCTTTTATGCTTGGTAGTTTCGATGTCGTTGTCGGCATGGACTGGTTATCTGAGAACCGAGCGGAGATTATATGTCGCGACAAGATAGTCCACATCACTACCGCTTCCGGCTAGATCATTTCGATCCAGGGCGAGAAAAGCGGCATGACCACCAGCGTCATCACCCTCATGAAGGCTCAGAAGTATCTAGAAAGGGTCATCCGGCAATTTTAGCGCATATTGTCGAGAAACCCGCAGAGGAGAAGCGAATCGAGGATATACCGATTGTGCGAGATTTTCCGGAAGTTTTCCCGGAGGATTTGCCCGGACTCCCTCCTATTCGACAAGTCGAATTCCAAATCGAATTGACCCCCGGTGCAGCGCCCATAGCACGAGCCCCGTATCGGCTCGCACCGGCGGAGCTTCAGGAGTTGTCCACTCAGTTGCAAGATTTGTTGGATAAAGGTTTTATCCGACCTAGCTCATCGCCATGGGGAGCCCCTGTCTTATTTGTCCGAAAGAAGGACGGGACTTTCCGAATGTGCATCGACTACAGAGAGTTGAACAAGGTGACGATTAAGAATCGTTATCCCTTACCCCGAATTGATGATCTGTTTGACCAGCTCCAAGGATCGAGTTACTACTCGAAGATCGATCTGCGGTCTGGTTACCATCAACGAAAATGGTAACCATGTCGATGCCGGTAAGGTAGAGGCCATCAAAAACTGGGAAGCACCTAAGACTCCGACTGAGGTGCGGCAATTCCTAGGACGGCCGGCTACTACCGGCTTTTCATTGAAGGATTTTCAAAGATTGCTCAACCCCTCACCGCTTTAACTCACAAGGGTACTAAGTACAATTGGGGTGACGCACAAGAATTCGCTTTTCAACTGTTGAAAACCAAACTCTGTAGCGCCCCTATTCTAGCCCTTCCCGAGGGAACAGAGAATTTTGAGGTGCATTGTGACGCATCGAAACAAGGTCTCGGTTGCGTGCTGATGCAACTCGAGAAGGTTATAGCTTATGCCTCTCGGCAACTACGGGTTCACGAGAAGAACTACACGACCCATGACTTGGAACTCGGAGCTGTGGTGTTTGCCCTTAAGATATGGAGGCATTACTTGTACGGTACCAAGTTTACCATTTACACCGACCACAAGAGTCTCCAACATATCTACGATCATAAGGAGCTGAACATGCGACAGCGTCGTTGGGTCGAGCTGCTAAAAGATTATGATTGTGCCATCAAGTACCACCCTGGCAAGGCCAATGTAGTGGCCGACGCCCTCAGCAGAAAAGAAACAGACAAACCCAGGCGAGTTCGAGCACTGCAACTCACGATTCATGCCAACCTACCCGATCAGATTCGCGATGCCTAACTCGAAGCTTTGAAAGATGATAATCTTCCATCGGAACTCATGCGGGGCATGAACAAGCAACTTGAAACCAAATCGGACGGGGTCCGATATTTTGAGATTTGGATTTGGGTTCCACGATACGGAGAGTTGAGAACTCTAGTGATGGACGAATCTCACAAGTCCCGATATTCTATCCACCCTGGCTCAGATAAAATGTATCATGACTTAAAGGCACTTTACTGGTGGCCGAACATGAAAGCCGACATTGCCACCTACGTGAGCAAATGCTTGACTTGCGCCCGAGTCAAAATAGAATACCAGAAACCATCTAGCCTACTACAACAACCGGAACTTCCAATGTGGAAATGGGAACACATTTCAATGGATTTCATCACGGGTTTACCTAAGACACCGACGGGATGCGATACCATCTGGGTGATCGTTGACCGGTTGACTAAATCGGCACACTTCTTAGCGATTAAGGAATCGGACAAAATGGAAAGATTGAATCGCGTCTACATGAAAGAAGTGGTGTCTAGACACGGAGTGCCTGTCTCAATCATTTCTGATCGAGATTCCCGTTTCACTTCGCACTTTTGGAAGTCGCTGCAAAGCGCACTAGGCACCCGCCTTGATATGAGCACAGCATACCATCCTCAGACGGATGGGCAAAGTGAACGAACTATTCAGACCTTAGAGGACATGCTGCGTGCATGTGTGTTGGATTTCGGAAAAAGTTGGGAACCTCACTTACCTTTGGTAGAGTTTTCGTATAATAACAGCTACCACGCAAGTATTAAAGCAGCGCCGTTTGAAGCACTGTACGGACGAAAGTGTCGATCACCTCTCTGCTGGGTAGAGGTGGGTGACAGCCAAATCACTGGTCCAGAACTGGTACTCGAAACTTCGGAAAAGATTGTTCAAATCCGAAATCGCATGGCAGCAGCACGAGATCGCCAAAAGAGTTACGCCGACAAGCGCCGAAAACCTCTTGAATTTCAAGTGAACGATCGGGTGTTACTCAAAGTCTCACCTTGGAAAGGTGTGGTTCGCTTTGGAAAGCGAAACAAACTCAACCCACGATATGTTGGTCCTTACCGGATAACGGAACGCGTTGGTCCGGTGGCGTACCGACTGGACCTACCAACGGAACTCAGTGGCGTACACAATGTTTTTCACGTATCCAATTTGAAGAAATGCCTATCTGATGAAACCCAAGTAGTCCCTTTGGACGAACTGCAAGTTGATGAACAGTTACGCTTCATTGAAGAACCAGTCGAGGTTTTGGATTGGGAAACCAAAACACTCAAGCACAGTAAAATTCCAATCGTTAAGGTTCGTTGGAACTCGAGACGTGGACCGGAGTTCACGTGGGAACGCGAGGATCAAATGATGAAAAAGTATCCTCACCTTTTTGAAGGGCTGACAAAACACCGAAAACCGCGAAACCCGGCAAACCGTCAGAAATCACCGGAGGTATGAATTAAATTTCGGGACGAAATTTCTTTCTACTAGGGGATGATATGACAAACTAAAAATTTTTCTTACTTTTTCAGACACTCATCACGACTTGACTCAAATTTTCGGGACGAAAATTCTTTAACATGGGAATGATGTGACATTCGTCAATTTCAGGTTAACCCCGTTAACTCAACTCCGTCAATTCAAACTTAAAGATCATTGAATCTATAACGCACACCTCATTACATTTAAACTAGGGTTTAAATGACACTTGACAACTACTACATGTGTAGTCTTTCGGGAATTGCACCGAAACGCAAACGAGTTGACGCAAACAATTGGTGAATAAACGAAAAACGTCAAAACAATAATTTTGTGATAATTATGTGTTAGACTTATGTGTTATGTGATAACATGGTATAAACGTTAACTCAATGTGCTAGAACTAGTTAGTTAAGCTAGAAAAGTAACATTTGGAAGTTGAGGGACTAAAGTGTAACATGTTATTATAAATAATAACATAAACTAAAACCCTAACACTCTTTCTCTCCCTCCCAAACCCGACGGCAGCTCTAAGCCTCCCCCCCCTTGCGATCGGCCTCATATACACACATACAATCAAGATTGTTCAAGTTTGATTGAAGATTAAGGTGTTAGGAAGGTATAAACAACTATCCTATGCATCCTCTATGCTTAATTTCGATTTTAATGGGTTAATTATAAACCCTAGGTCTGATTTTTATATGTGATGGTGTTCATGTGTCTTGTTTTGATTGAAAGATGTATTGATTGTCGAATTGATAGCTAGTATTGGTGCTATTGCATGTTAATTGTTGTGTCTTTGAGTTTGAGATCAAATAAAACCCTAACCATGTGTGTATGGTGTAATTGATATGCATGGATAGTGATTATAGTGTCTAGAATGTTATATGAATGATTTGTGGTCCATAGATAGTTAATATGTTGAGTTTGGATGCAAACAGTTTCTGGACAGATTGTATTGTTGATGTTCAATTGACTGTAATGGGGTGTAAATGTGAAAATTGGTTGAGATAATTGATACTACAGAAAACTAGGTTGAGTCTAGTTTCTAAAGAACGTAAATTTGCAATTTTTGGACGTGTAAAAGTTAACCTTTATGATTTTACAAAAACGTGGTGCAAAGCTGAGTTGTTAGACCTGCTGTTAGGTTGTTTTGTAAATGTTATATCTCATGAACCACGAGACCAATTGGGTTGGTTCCACTTCTGGAAGTTGACTTCTTGAGTTAGAAACCTAACCCAAGTGATCTTGCATTTGTTGGATTTTTCATTTAACGGGAATTTCAAATAACATTCTGTTGCGCATGAATTTGACTGTTATGAGCTTGCTGTAATGTTTTGATCATTATGAGAAATCTATGTGGAATAAAAATAAAATAAAACATGTTCTGGAAACCTGACACATATATTCTTTTGTGATGATTTTTGGTAAATTAATTGAGATGCTATGATCGGTGGAATAGTACAGTCTTTCAAGTAGAATTTCTGTCTCGGTGAAACTAGCTGCTGAATTTTGTGAAAATGCATGAAACATGATACTTGCTATATAATTGTTATGTTTTGACCAAATTGCCCCTGTGGGGAATACTTGTTAAATAGTTGTCGTGTTTTGACCAAATTGCCCTTGCGGGGAATAATTGCTAGTTAATTGTTATGTGTGACCAAATTGCCCTTACGAGGAGTAATTGCTAGTGATGTACATTATTAATACATGACACGTAAATAATTGCTCACACATGCAACGTATCACAGATGTACTTGTTAAAGTCACACACGATTCACAACGAAACACGAAATATATTGTGTGCATAGGTATTTTGTGCCGAGTCTAGAGACTAGATAATATTTTCGACACTTAGAAAAATCTCTTTGTTGTTTTAGAACGCTAGAGAGAGTTATTCTGTGACACGCATCCTTTGGTGAATTATTTTGGGAAATACTTCGCAAACAGTGAGTTTCACTTACCCCTTTAAACTGTTTTAAACGCTTTTCACTTGGGGGAGATAACATACTCCGATAAACGCATTTAAGATTTTGTTAGTAAATTATATATCACTTGTAAAGGCTAAGTGGCAAACGAAACATTTGAAGTCCTACACATCGAACCGGTTAATATTTGGAATAGCGAGTCACTGTTAAATAGTACTACTGGGTTTGACAAACCCCACCCAACGCTAAACTCGATTGGAGGTCGAGCGGGTGTAATTTTGGCTAACACGTACCATGGTCTGGATGACCTGGTGACAAGGCACTTGATAAACAGTCAGCTTCGGTGTCGAACACTTAGTAATACTTGTTTTATAGGCTAGCTACCTGTAGATATATAATTGATTTAACACTATCTGGTAAACGCTAAACGCAAAACGCTGAACGCAGAACGCTGAACGCAAAACGCTAAACGCTTTATTTTATATAAAGTTGTGAACTCACCAACCTCGTGTTGACACTTTTAGTATGTTATTCTCAGGTAGCCGAGGCGGGCGCGCGGTATAGGATCATGCATTGCTTGAAAACGCTTTTGTTTATGCAAACTATTTTAAACTGTTATCATTGGGTTTTAAGTCGTCCTGCGTGACGCAACATTTGTTTTATGGTTTTTACGCTTCCGCATTAATTACTCGTAAACGTTTTGTGGTTTGAAAACTTTGTTTTATGGTTTGATTATAACTAATGAATCCGATCCTATTAGTTCACACCCTCTGACGGTAAAACTCTGTTAGTGGATTTTGAGGGTGTGACAAAGATCCTTTATGGAAAAACAGCTTCCAAGCCAGGCTTTCACACCTTCCAAGGTTGGAATGTCATTTCCAAACAGTAATATGTCATCGACATATAATACTAGAAAGGTTATGATGCTCCCACTAGCTTTCTTATACACACAAGCTTCATCAGCGTTTTTGATGAATCCAAATTTCTTAACTTCATCATCAAAACAGTGATTCCAACTTCTTGATACTTGTTTAAATCCATAGATTGATTTCTTCAACTTGCATACTTTGTTAGGATGTTGTGGATCGACAAAACCTTCAGGCTGAACCATATAAACATCTTTATTAAGATGCCCATTTAGAAAAGCAGTTTTGACATCCATTTGCCATATCTCATAGTCATAATATGCGGCTATGGCAAACAATATCGTTATAGACTTTAGCATCGCCACGGGCGAGAAATTTTCATCATAATCAACCCCTTGAGTTTGAGTGAAACCCTTTGCTACAAGTCTAGCTTTATAAGTATCCAAGTTTCCATGCATATCAGTTTTCTTCTTGAAAACCCACTTACTTCCAACCAGCTTGAAATTTAGAGGTGGAGCAACCAAGTCCCATACTTGATTGTCATGCATGGATTGCATCTCAACATTCATGGCTTCTAGCCATTTGTCACAATCAGATTGCGACATTGCATCTCGGTATGTGGTGGGTTCATTCGAATCAACCACGTAGCATCCATCCATGAAAAATCCATATCTCTCAGGTGGGGTGCTAACTCTACCAGATTTGCGAATGTTTTATGTGTTTTGATCAACCATTTGATCATCCTCAACAACCTCTTGTTGATTGCTAGTGTCAACCAAACGTGTATCGGCTTGTAGTTCTCGATCCTCTTCGAGTTCTACAGTTCTATCAGTTCCTTCCATAAGGAACCTTCTTTCCAAGAACTTAGCCTTTCGAGCTATAAACACTTTATGCTCGCTTGGATTGTAGAAATTATTTCCCATCGAATCCGTGGGATATCCTACAAATATACACTTAGTGGATCGACATTCAAGTTTGTCAGGGGTGTAGATCTTAACATAAGCCTCACAACCCCATACCTTTAAATATGAAAATTTTGGAGCCTTTCCATGCCATATTTCAAAAGGTTTCCTATCCACTTTCTTGGTTGGTGCCATATTTAAAATACGGGCAGCAGAGATCACAGCGAAACCCCAAAATGATAGAGGTAATGAGCATCTAGCCATCATGGATCGAACCATGTCCAATAAAGTTTGATTCCTCCTTTCGGACACACCATTATGTTGTGGTGTTCCAGGTGGAGTAAGTTGTGAGACAATCCCACAACTCATAAGATGTTCTAGAAACGCATCATTGAGGTACTCACCTCCTCTATCGGAACGTAGTACTTTGATTGTTTTGTTGAGTTGATTTTGTACTTCATTTTGGAAGACTTTGAACATTTCAAAGGCCTCATTTTTGCGTCTTAACAAGAAAACATACCCATAGCGACTATAATCGTCGGTAAAGGTAATGAAGTATCTTTCACCATTTCTTGTCATTGTCCTAAAAGGTCCACATACATCCCAATGTATGATACCTAATAAGTCTTTCGCCCTTCATTTGTTCCATTAAAGGGTTCTTTGGTCATCTTTCCCAATAAACAAGATTCACATTCATCAAATGAATCAACATTTGATTTCAAAAGACCATTCTTTCGAAGTGTATGAATACGATTCTTGTTTATGTGACCAAGACGACAATGCCAAAGAAAAGTATTACTCAAATCCATTTTGAGTCTTTTGGTGTTAGCTTGGTACAACGAGTTATCAATGTATGAGTCATCATGAATTAATTCATAAATGCCATAAAACGACATCGCTTTAAAATAAAAGACATTATCCATGAAAACATAAATACCATTATCAACAAACTTAAAGTCATAACCAGATTGTCTTAATACAGAAACAGAGATAATATTCCTAGTCAAACTAGGGGAATATAAAATGTTTTTCAAAACAATTTCCAAACCATTTGGAAGCTTTAAAACATAATCTCCTCGGGCTTGGACGTCAACCTTTGCTCCATTGCCCATGAAGAGACTTATATCTCCTTTCTTCACCTCATTTCTTCTTTTGAACCCCTGCAATGAATTGCATATGTGAGTTCCACATCCGGTATCTAATACCCATGTGTTAGAAGAAATAATACTAAGATCAATGTGAATCATGAAAGTTGTACCTGAGGTTTGCCCCGCATCCCTCTTAGCTTTCAACTCCTTGAGATAGGTCGGACAGTTTCTCATCCAATGACCTATCTCACCACAACCAAAGCACGGATCCTCAGCGCTAACCTTTAGCTTCTTTGGCTTTGGCTCCGCCTTTGCCTTTCCCTTGAACCCCTTCTTGACTTGCCCCTTACCAACGACAACCTTTGTTTTTGGTTCCGGGTGATGCCTTTTCTTTGAGCCACCCTCATTGATCGCAAGAACGGGTAAAACCTTTTTACCCATGCCGGCCTCGGCTGTCTTAAGAATTGCGTGAAGCTCACCAATGCTTTTGTCCCATCCATTCATGTTGTAGTTCATGACGAATGTCTCAAACCTTTTAGTTATGCCATTTAGGATTAAATCCGTGGCTAACTCTTTTGAGACGGGACAGTTAAGCCGTTCAAGCCGATCAATGTGGATCTTCATCTTAAGTACATAAGATGAAACAGATTGGGTTTCTTCGATATGACATGCATGAAGCGCTCGAACCGTTTCGAATCGCTCAACCCGAGCTTGAGTAAGGAACATTTCCTTAAGTTGGGTTATCATGTCATACGCCCCATGATTCTCGAAATCCTTTTGGATCTCGGGAATCATTGTTCCCAACATGAGGCAAGAAACTTGCACCGAATCCTCGGTGTATTTTAACCAATCCGCATAGGCATCCAAGTTATTGACATCGGGTTCATCGGGAATAGGATCGTCTAAAATTCTCAGACTTCTTTTCTTGCTTGAGAACAATTCTCAAGTTTCGATACCAATTCATGAAGTTGTTAAAGTTTAGACGATCCTTATCCAGAATGGATCTTAGTGATAGATTATGCACGTGTGGGATAATTGCGTTCGGTGCGTTGTTTGCGGCCATCTAAAAGAATTTTAACAAAGTTCAAATTAGTATTTTCGATATTAATAAAATTTTTATCTTTAATACCCTTTAAATGTCTCCAAGACAATTATTGATTAAAATCTAGAACCCAACGTTTCATTCAAATAGTAGTTAGGTGACCTTTATCCTACTATTCGAATTAACAAGGTAGTCAACGTTTGACAATTGAAACCCTTTGCAACTTCTAGTTTTATGGGATCGGTTAAACATCATATGTTTAGTTGGTATGTTAAATCCCATCAACACCTTTGAACGCCATGTTAAGGTGATCCTATAGTCATGGTTTCAAATCAAGTCGTCCTACTTATACACACGTGTGAGTTTACTCATACAAGTGGTTAGGTGATCCTAATGCCAAAAGTACTTGTAAAATCACCTTAAGATCACAAGTTTTCTTAAAAGTGCTTAGGTGATCCTAACTCACTTTCAAGTCTACAAGTGACTTAAGTGTCGTATAAAAGGATGGTGTTTAACTTGTTTTAAAAAGGGATTTTAGTTTTCTAAATTCTAGATTGGAAAACTATTTATTGTACCTTTCATTTGCATGCATTCAAATGTATGGTACTTAGTTGAAAAACCCATTTTCAAAGTTCCAATTAATAAAACCCATTTTTATTATGAAATCATTAGTTATTAATAAAACCAATTTTTATTACCTAACGATTTCTAAGGAACCAATTTTATGCTAGTTGATTTTAAGTTGTTAAGCAAACCATATTGCAAATAATAAGTAAATCAACCATGCAAGCATAAAATATACACAACCACAAGTTCATAACCATAGCCTCCTAATATTGACCACACTTGTTGACCGAAGACAAGTGTGTCAAAAAGTCTCTCCTAAGGGACCCAAAAGAACATGCACTTGTGTTGGTGAACTCCCACTTGATTCCGCATCCATATGCTCCAAGTGTTTACTCCCGGTGTTGCGGTTTTCATCATTTTATTTGGGCTTCCATCCATGCATCTTCTTTTACAAAATATATCCTAATACATTTTTCTAGTAAAAGAAATACATCTAATCTACTTATTATTACACGCCATATGAATGAATAAATAGATTACATACCCAAATAAATATTACAACCAAATCGAATGAACAAACAACCAACACAATCATTCAACCAAACACAAGGCCATGGCTAGGTTATGAACATCTATTACACATCCAAATATGCAATAATACAATACCAAAATGGTTCCCCTTTTTGCCTCAAAACTTTCGGCCAAAGCTTAAGCAAACCGAAAGTTTCGGGTTTTGTCCAAACAAACTAAACAATCATCCAAATGACTTAGTTTTTCAAGATTACCAAATGCATGTAAAGTATAACCTTGAAAAACCATGGGGTAACCAAAACCCCAAAAAGTTTCGGCCAAATGGTGAAACCCACAATAAACCCGAAAAATTTTGGGTCTAATGAAACATGCATTCGTATAAGCGGCTCTGATACCACTGTTGAGTTTTAACAAGATTATCAAAGTGATAAAATCCCTTTTTTACCAAAAACGCAGCGGATATAAAAGTTTTAAATCTTGTTAATATGATATGTATAAAACCAATTTTAAACATGCAAAACCCAAACCTGGATCCAAATACGAATTACACACTATCAAATACATGCATGTCACTATAAGTCCATGCATGTTACTAATACCTTTCAATATGACAAAACCGGGTGAAAGAGATGATGATTGAAAGGTAAGAACTTGAATATGGAAGCTCCTCAAGCTAGCATACCCCAAGCTTCAGCAACATACCACTTCTAGCTAGGATTTGCACTTGAAATTTTCTTCTTCTTTTCTTATGTTGGATGAAAATACCCAAGAGAGGAAGAGAGAAAAGTTTACTTGAAAATTATGTGTGTTATGAAAGAATGAAAGAGAAAGGCTTGGTTTTATTTAAAAGGCATCTTTCTCTCCACCAATAATAACCATTGCATGTCTCCACTCACCTTGCATGTCTCCACTCAAACATATAATAATATTACATTTGAAAGAGTTATTATCTTTTTCTTTTATAAGACTTTAAACATATATATATATATCCATACATATATACTTTTATAAGTTTATAACTTATAACTTATAAAACCTATTATATGTTAAGAGACATGCTTGGTTATTATTATTCATATATTGTTATTTAACCAACTTAAATAACACTATGTAATGTTCTTTCATAAAACATAAATCATCCATATGATTTGTTTATTACACAAGTACATTTTATTTAGAAACCCCTTTCCAAATAACTCAAGTGTTAATATTCATTTGTTATGATCACATCATATATGAACGAATATTATCAGTGTTTGTCTAGCTTGTTATTGGGTATGACCCGACTTGGATCATAACGTACTAGCCACATCAATTTAATATGTCTCTTGGGCAGACCGAGTCCAACACAAAATTTTTTATAGGGACCTTTTTCGTATTATTTTGATAATTCGTATCAGCAACCTCAGCAAAACCTAGGAGCAGTGTAATGATCAATTTTCTAAAAGCCTTTCTGATGAGGATGTAGCTGCTATGGATAAGATAGAAAAGATGTTGGTCCAATACATGGCTACAGATACCCAAAATATGTTCGTTGAGCATGATACCATCTTCAAAAATCACCAAGATATTATTAAAGATCTCCAATGTCAAGTAGAAAAAATTTCTAGGAGACTGGATGAAGAAGATGAAATGGAGAGGTTGAGATCCTTGGAATATGTTGAGTAGTCAGATGAGAAGATCACTCAAGTAACGGAGACAAAAATGGATGTTGAAGTCCAACCTCCGGTTTCACATGCTATTATTGATTTTTGGAGTGACTCTGATGGTGAGATAAACGAAGAAGAATGGGTTGCTTATCAGATGTCGTTAATGAAGAAAGAAGAGATAGTGGATGAAGTGGATTTGGTAGATTCACTTGAGTTAATGTTTGGTGTTGAGGATATGGTTAAGGTTGATAATGAGCTTAATTAGGAAGATGAATTCTTGAATCTGGAGTTGGATGGATTGTCGGATTATGACGGGGGAGACACATTGGATACATTGGACGTTAATTAAGGTATGATTTGGACGCATTTTTGATCACTTAATGTTTATACAAAGTCAATTCCGTGATTCCAGGCCTTAAATCGTGGGTAATGAAGCAAAAGAAAAGTGTTGGCCGATGGTGGGAGGGAAGAAGAGAAAAAAATAATAAAAAAAATTAAACGAGTCGGGTTTTCGGGTCCGAAAATTGACGAATGTTACAGGATTCACAAATTTTGGAAATTTCGTCCCGAAATTAAATAAAACATAACATAAAGAAAGAAAGTGAGAGTCTAAGAAAGAAATGATTTTTTTATTTATATAAAAAAATAACACAGATCTTCAGGTGACCCAAATAACGCTACAAACAGAAGGCATGATAAGGACACTTATATATAGGATGTATCAGTGGTGTATCCATCATGCCCTTATAAGTTCCATGCGATATTTGTACCGTTAGCCAAAATCACCCTCGGTTCTGAGTTATGCCACACAACCGTATTCACTATGAGTTCCATGCGAGGACTTTGATAATTATGCGTGCACTCATAATTATTTAGGTCGTCACATGATGCACATAGTTCGTCCCGTTTTGCGGGTTTGAAAATGTGGGTAAAAGGAAATTTTTAAATCGATATCATTTGATCAAGATCAATGAACTAAAATTGATGAACATAATTAACTAGGAAAATAATCCAAAAATGACGAAATAGTTGAAGTTAACCATCGAGAGTAATAACAACAAAATGAAATAAATAGATATAGGAAAATTTCGAAGTATATAAGTAACTTAAACATACGATGTAAAGAAAATACTTGAGATGACGACAAAATTCACGCAATAATAAATAGGTTCACACAATAAACGAATCACGTGACTTATGAATACAATAATATATAAGGTTTGAAACCAAGATTATAAGATCGATGAGATGAGGTTAGAATGTGGTGAGTTTGGGGGGTAGTCATGTATTAAAATATCGAAATAAAATTTGTACATATGACTCCTATTAGATAAATATGTACAACACATGTTCATAGTCCCAATTTCCAGAACATTTGTAGGAAATCAGTCATAGGCAGTTTATGATACAAATACGATACTATTTGATAACTATGAACATCACCATGCACATAGTCCCGGTAAGTAACCGGTCATATACCACTTAAATCATGAAAATAAATTGTGTAACAATAAATAGTGCAATAACGACAAGATAGGATTAAATAAGAGATTGAATACCATTATAAATAACCATAATTCTCATTCATAACAAAACTGGAGATTTAAGGAAGTTAATACATTAGATTTAAAAGAAAAGAACTAAATAAAATAAATGTCTTTTGCGTAGTATGTCTTCATTAAGGGTTAGGCTTATACTTGGGAACCATTGATGTAACACACTTTCCCTTGAGTAGCTTGGTCACTTGAGGCTGGTTGGTTGATTGGGGTTTGGTTGACTTGAATTGGTTGAATGGGTTGGACTTGAATTGCTTGGATGGGTTGAGCTTGGATTGGTTGAAGTTGATTTATTTGGGCTTGGTAGGCTTGATATTGAGCGGTTTGAGTTTGGTAGGATTGAATTTAGTTCATGTGTGTGAGTCTTGGGCATGCATTGCGAAAATGGCTAGGGTCTCCACAATTGTAACAAGCTCTAATATTTGAGGGTGCTTGAGTAAACGTTTGAGTATAAGGTAAGGGTTGGATAAGAGGTGAGGTAAATGGTTGCACCAAAGGTTGGTTGCGTTCACGACATGTGGTAACGAGGTGACCAAATCGATTGCAATGGGTGCATTGTCGACACTTTAGGTTAGGCGAATGGTGAAAGTTACACGTATCACATAATGAGTGGGGTCCTGTGTAGGGCTTCTTGGTGGGCTGGGCTTGCGATTGGGCCAGAACATAGTTTTGGGAATTGGACTTTCTTTTGTTGTTGCGATAATGAGGAGAGTTGCTGTGCTTGAAGGATTCGGGCTTAGGATTCTTGGGTTTGGGAGATTCGGGCTTGGGTTCTTTGGTGGGCTCAGATGCAGACTTATCATTGGGCTTCTTGGAATTTTTCCGCGTCAAGGTCCCGGCCTTAACGTGGTTCTCGGTGAGGGTACCGGCTAGGGTGATGGCATCATGGAGCGTTTGAGGGTCACGACTTAAAACAGAGTCTTGGATTTCCATAGGCAAACCCGAGATGTACTTGTCGATTGCACGCTCAAGTGGAGTGACCATGTGGGGAATGAGAAGGCTCAGTTCATGGAAACGATCATTGTAGGCGATGTCATTACCACTTTCTTGTTTCAAATTTCAAAATTCCTCTTCCAACTTCCGAATCTCATGTTTCGGGCAGAACTTCTTGAGCATAAGTTTCTTGAGGTCATCCAATGGCAAGGCCATGGCAACCTCAGCGCCAAGCGTGCGCTTCTCACCATTCCACCAATTGAGGGCATTTTTCTTAAGCTTGCTCAAGGCGTAATTGGTTTTCTTGTCCTCGGGACATTCACATTGGAGGAATATGCTCTCCATTTCTTCAAACCATTGGAGGAGAACGGTAGCACCGTCGATACCGTGGTATTAGGGCGGGTTGGCACTCTTGAATTGTTTGAGGGGGTAAGAAATTGGGTTCGGAGTAGTGGATGATGAAGAAGCATTCATAGTTTGCAATTGAGAGATGATTGTTGGGAGGGCTTCCACAATTCCCTTGGCGATGTGGGATGACATGATACGGCCCGAGTTTTTGGTGCGACGGTTACGGTTGATAAGGCGGGAAGAAGACATGCTACAATGACGACACGTGAAAAATTTATTAAGTTTTTGGAAAAAAGAAAAATTGTATAACTTGTGAAATTTCGAGTTTTGTGAAAATTCACGAGAATACAAAATAAAATTTTAATGACTTAACTTAGGGTATTAATGAAATTGATAATTTGAGAAAAAAAAGTTTCATTCTTAACAAAATAACAAAAAAATTAGGGAAAAATCTCACAATTGATTTAAGAGTGTGATCGTCACATGACCACGTTTGATACAATGAGGGTAGCAGATTCGGGTACGTTTGGTGTGATATGCTTTGGCCTAATAAGTTTCACACCCTTACCGAACACTCCAGGAAGGCAACCCGGTCTCGCGGTTGATTGAGATTTATACGCATTGCACTTCCTTAGGTTCGCAAGCCTTGGTGTCAAGGGTTCGGTAAACAAGTGTGTCCCTCTTACAGTTACTACATATCCGTCCCACGAATCATCCTCAAGGAGAGGGGAATGAAAAGCCGGGATTTCTTAAGGAATTTCCCTTTTTTTTTTTCGTCCTAAAGTTTTTGAAAACAATTTTGAGAGTGAGGCATAGCCTCGGATTAAGTGTGTGATTTTGTGTACAAGAATAATGTTAAATCATTAAATAATATTTAAGCTACTGCAATCAATAATATAATTCAGGGTGCAAACACGTAAAGGCATATCACGTATAGGGACCCTAAGCATGCTACTAGACCGTTATATCTAACCACCTATCTTATAGAACCTGGCTCTGATACCAATCTGTCACACCCCAACCAAAGGCGGAACATGTAGGGGCGTAACGTATTTATTGGACAGTAGCTCGAAAGACACTAATTAAAGTGACAATAATTATTTAATTCATTAATATATAAACAAGTACACAAATTCAATAAACAGAACAACAATTACATCATGTTTTGTATTTTAAATATATCCTAAGGTAAAACTAAATTCTTCGATCTTGAACAATGTAAATTACTTGTACCTGTAGCATGTATAAAAATAGAGTTTGTCAACACGAATGTTGGTGAGAATACATAAGTTTTAGTTGAGATACATATATAGATAAAAACCACAATTCATATGTAAATGATGAGTATTACTATTTCTATGAAAATGTAAACAACTAAATAGAATGGACCTGTTCTTATTGATACGAAATCAATGTACTTGGGTAATGTATGATCATACTAGATGAGGATAGATGAGGATGAGATACCAACCACCAAACATAAAATAAACAATTAAGCACATAGAGCATTATCATAGAGCATGCAATAGTCACATATAAACATATATCGAATTGTGTTTTGAATAGATGTGGAAAAAAAAAATGTGTAATGTAAACATGGTATACATGCCACCCCCAAAACGTAAAAGAGAAAAAAAGGGGGATATGTAAACTCACCTTAGACAATAAGCAACCAAATAATATACGTTAAGATTGGTAGGAGAATAAGCGTCGCACTCGAGAGGTAGCAAAGTCAAAGCCTAACAAGTGTAATAATGGAAAAATACTACAAATTAACAATTGGACTAACAGAGAAACAAGACACGAACGGGTATAGAGAGTATAGCATATTGTATTTAGAGTTTATGATTAATAAAGATTACTTAAAAATTAGTATTTGTATAAAATATAATTGTTTATAAAATATTCGTACTTATATTATTAAAGTGGTAACAATATATATTTACAAAAATGCCATTTGTTTATAAATTACTTAGCCAAATTATTATGTAAATAATTATTATATCCTTAATTTACGTATTCTAAATAAACAAAATCTTTCTAAATATTCATTACAAAAACTCTTATAAACTTTTAATAACTATTATACATATGTTTATATATACATAGATATATGTATATACTAGTTTTAAACGAGATTCGGAAAACAACGAGTTAATATGTTGGTTTTAAAAAGATATAAATTATTTATCATTTATTTAGGTTTTAAAATGATTGAAATTGATTATTGTAACAAAATACCCAAAAAAAGAAGGCAAAACAGGGTGGCAGGGGGTCGAACCCGCGACCTCCACCCCGGGATTCAAGTGTCTTAACCAGCTGAGCCATCCCACATCTTGCAACAATACCCAGAACCCAAATAATATAAACATAAGCAAACATCAACAGATTTGGCTAAGAACCCTAACGAATTCAATTGATCCAAATCTGTTAATGTTTTTCCAATAAACCTTAGGGCTTTTAATCAACACTGGATCGCGATTCTAACCATGTATAAAATTACCTCTAACAACGATCAGAGGTGGGTGAACGAGATCAAGCAGCGCCGACAGTTTAGGGATGAATGAACGAGTTATAACGAGTGAACTGATCTAATTAAGTATAGGGGTTTAGGTTGTGATAGCTTGACTGAGTTGTGGACGAGTTAAATTTAAATATAAACGAGTTTATATAGGGATTTAGGAATCTAATGGTCCGCGGTTCGTTTTTGGCATTGAGCTATCAATTGGTTGTTGATTAAGACAATTAAGGTATGATTTGGACGCGTTTTTGATCACTTAACGTTTATACAAAGTCAATTCCGTGATTCCATGCCTTAAATCATGGGTAATGAAGCAAAAGAAAAGTGTTGGCCGATGGCGGGAGGGAAGAAGAGAAAAAGAAAAATAAATAAATAAATAATAATAAAAAAATTAAACGAGTCGGGTTTTCGGGTCCGAAAATTGACGAATGTTACATTATAAGTTTTAAAATTTTGAATACGTTATAATATGATGCTTGGGTAGGTTTAACGTTAGAGTATGTCGTGTAGCCTGTGATATAAATCTTAAACTGCTAGTTAGTGTTTTACACATCACTGGCGTATGGTTTTATAACCTTAAATCTTGTATTGATGGGATGCTTCGGGTCCGGAGACCATGGGTCTGTATGCAATCTATTCATCTGGGTATTCATGATTCCTAAGTGGGGTTGTGTATATTTAAATATAGCTAAAAAGAGCAAACCCTTATAAGTCTATAAACCATGATCACAAAAGTACAAAAGTACAAATACACTACAGACTTGATCATCCACACTGTTAGCCATGTGGTCAATGAATTCGTGTAACACTGTTAGCCATGATGACCGTCGTTTGAGTCAATCAAAAACCTAATTATTCTAAATAGTTAGAGCAAGTAGGGTATCGTATCACAAGGAGTATGTGGTCAATGAATTAGTGTAACAGATTTCTAATTATGAAGCACTGATTTTTAGTTCTGATCACACAAGCAAATTTAGTGAAAGTAGAGAACTAAGCAACGAACAAATAAACAAGTTGTAAACAGTTAACAAAGCAAATCACACCCGGGAATTCAAGTAAGCAACCAAACAGTATCTCATGCAACCTAATAGGTTGATTATCAACGATTAACTGAAAACTGGTCAACCAGACAAAACCTTAGACGTCAACAATTACTTTACACACGGCTGGTTATCAAACAGTCCTTGCCAGTGTGACTCAGTTAAGGGTAATTGTATGTTTTATCGTATTCAATCTAACCAAACAGTTATATGACTAATTATCTAGCAACTAGTAACAGATCGTTCAGACCAACGTAAACCTAAACCGACCAAACACACAGAAATACTAAATATCAATAATCATATATCAATCATCAATAACAAAACATAAGTATTCTTAACCACAAGAGAAAAAACTGCAAGAGTTACAAACTATACATCCCGGATGCGATTCTAGGCGATTAGCCGAGCCTAGACATAATCGAATCTTCAATATAGATGATATGGATCATATGTATGATCTTCAAACGAGCTAGGATGGTGGAAATCGCCTATATGAACTGCTGGAATCGCCTCTTGGTCGTCAAAAACGAAGTTAGGGTTGTTTAGAATGAAAATTATGCTTAAAACCTAATTTTCCCGTCTTTTGTGTCCATCGTGTATCGCGATGGCCATATGACCATCCCATCGCGTACAGCGACATAAGAAAACCTCATTTTCAGATTCCTCTCGTTGAGAAACCCATAATTCATATATTATGGCTCCCGTAACTCATTTTCTAGCTCAGGATATGCTCGTTTTACTTCAAGGTCGCATTTTGTCAACCCATCTTGTTCAGTTTTAGCATCGACTTATGATCACTCATCTATACTCTTCCCAAATCCTTGAAACACTTCCCAAGACATCAAATAATGCTTCGGTCTTCCCGAGATTTCATTCCATGCTCGTACAAGTCTCCAACTTAGAATCTTTAACGATCAATTACCTGAAATACAAAAGCACGTATGAAGTACCAAAGTTCTAACAATATATTCAATAAAACTACATAATTAATACGCTAATATATATACAAAATACCCGAACATCACATCCCCACACTTATCTTTTGCTTGCCCTCAAGCAAACTCTAAAGCAAACATCAACCACCATAATAGGTATGTAGATTATCGCCATTAATACTAGTAAGGTTTAAGGTCATACCCAGTTTCCCAGACTGACACTTTTTAGATTGACATCCCACAAATAAGGTTAATTGATATTATAAAAACAATAGAGCCGCCCAGACGAGTATAATTTGTTTCCAGTTAAGGCATACATGTTCATACCCCTCACACTATCAACACTCCTCTCGGTTTAATATCTGGACTAGCAAAAGATGTGCCAATATATGTCTCTGCCCTCAAATACCAAATATGAGTTACAACTTAATAAGCTTGCAGGTCAGTCTTATCTCCATCCATTACCCACCGGTTGCATAAAGACTCGGACTAGGGTTTTGCTGAGGCTTAGGTTGGGTGCGGAATAGGCATATTTAGTGACTAAGGTGAATGAAACCCAGTTTACAAATACACAAACAATTAATCAAAAATACAGACTGCTAATTACATAACTGAATAAGAACTGACTTTTTTTTAAACGAACTTCATCGAACTACAGAATACATAACTGAATATAAACATACATCTTTTTTGTCATTTTCTCCATTATTTTTACTAATAGACAATACACTGAAGCATATAATTATACAACTCTGACAAACATATATTTACAAACTAAACCGAGACATACGTACATTGTGTACTATGCTCAACAACTGACTATATACAACTTGATAACAAACTGGATTTCATCACACATGGTTAAAATATAATGAAGGCCAAGGCTGAAATGGTGTGTAAGGTCTGGTTTAGCAAATAAACAGGAATGAGGTCCAAATGGGCTCCTAGGGGGATATTGTCGGGTAAGGAAATTTATTTAGTGGAGGAGAAGTGTATGTAAAGGTTTTCTAAAGTCTTAATCTCCATACAGGTGGTGGTATTAAGATCTTGATAAGCATGTGACAAGCAAGTTCTAACTCTGTAAAACATACCGGTTTCCCTCAATCAATGGTGTAAAACATGTTTTATATCTATTATATAATATGTGTATTAAGTATAGGGGGCCAACTCACAATATGTCTGGAATAATGGGCTGCCGATATGAAACATGTATACCCGTCCCCTTGACTCGTTAGTCCCGCCTAAACGACCCCATTTTCAACTTCTCTTTTTTGAAAACATTTGTGAGTAAGACTAATGAGAAGCTGACAAACCAACCATGACCAGAAACCTATAACTTGGCATTAATGACAATAATTAATAGTTAGCAACTTTGGTTTCTGAACATTCTTCGAGGTACTATCGGACTAAAATTTTTCAAATTTCCCCCATCCCCACACTTGAGGTTTACATTGTCCTAAATGTAAGAACACTTAACATTGTCCTCAAAGTTAAAATTGATAAAACAACTAATGAACATTTGAGGGACGGGGTTGAAATTGAATTTTTGTCTCTTAAGCAATTTTAAAATTTCGGGGCTTATGTGTGGCGGTTCTACTAACAATTATACAATTACACTTTTAACGTTTAAAGCAATAAAAACAAAAATAAATTATGAAACTGAAATCACCTGATATCAATGTGACTGGAGAAGGATCAGTCGGCTCGTGAACTCTCATAACACTCGTATACTCTCGTCCCATCCAATTACCAAACTGACAATCTAACCTGCAAAATCTCGAGACGTGTAGAAGCAAGCTTCTCACAAGTGTAAGACAAAGGTCTTTTAAGAGTTATGAAAATGAATATTTGTTAAATTTATTAAAACAATTACCGAGCCAAATTAAGTCGTTTCATAATAAATTCTGTTAAATTAGTTAAAAACGTTAAAAGACCTAACTCACTTTCGTAGGAATCACGATTGCATTTAGCGTATGCAACAAGCCCTGTAAACCCCCTGGTAGTCCGGGAGGACGAGTGGGGTCTCGTGAGGGTTTATAGTGAACTACACCCACAAAGTTCCAAATACAACAAAATTTACACGTACCTGGATTAACCACAGCGAAAAGAACATGAAAGCACTCTGGATAGCTTAACTGAAACTTCGTTTTCTGATGGTGCGGTATCCCCACACTTAGCTTTTGCTATGTTGGTACGCTTGAAATACAATTAGTAAAATAAAAACTAAAACAAAATGAAAACTAAAAATATACAAAATGTACAATTACCACCCTTGTGAAACTTGTATGCCATTCAAGGTGGGCGTCTGGCCCACTTCCGTGCAACCTTCTCATTATAAGCACGCTTTTCTTCAATCATTTGTTGCCAGTCTTCCGAGAGGCCAGAATCTGTCCCGAACATCCTCAATCTCCATTCTCGATCATTTTGGTTGGGTGGCGGTCTCACTTTCTTCTTCCTTGGTCGGTTACCTTTCTCTTCCACCTACTCACTCTGTAGTTTCTCAAATCCCTTCTTATCTATCCTGTCAATCACAAAACATTCCTCTTTTCTGCGATCCTTGTCCAAGGATACACGCTTATCAACAAGAGGGTTAGTAGAATTTTCAAACAATAATAACCGTTTATCACGGTCTCCACACTTGATTCCCAAAACCCCCTTAGCACAATCAATTACCGCATGTGTTGTGGCTGGCCTACCCAATATGACTTGTGGGTGTGTATTATTCCCACGTTTAGCATAGTCAAGTACAAGAAAGTCAACTGGGTAGAAAAATTCTTCCACCTGAACCATTACATTAGTCACCATGCCCTGGGGAATTAGTCACCTGAACCATTACATGAGTTTGGTCTGCCAACACCACGGTGGTGTTTACCATTTCTAATGGGCCAAATTCATGCTGATCATATAAACTACCGGGCATGATACTAACACATGCTCCAAGATCTAGAGTGCCCGATCAGTTTTAAATTTCCCGATTTGAATTGACAAAAGCGGCACTCCTGGGTCTGGAAGTTTACTTGAGGTGGTATTATTTTCCACCTCCTCATCTCTCGTGTTGGTCAATTTACCATTTAAACATTTTTCACATGTGCAATTTTCACAAAAAGACATTTCATATGTTTTTGGTTCTGATTCATTTTGGAAAATTGATTCATTTTGACCGACACAATCACTCTCACCACTAATATCTTCCACCACCTCCTCTAAAAAATGTGGTGGTGAATCCACTTCAACACTAGAAATTTCAAAATGAGGTAAAAGACTTACAGCATTGATGTGCACATTGTTTCCCTTCTTGGAGTTTGAGCAGTAATGGTTTGGGTTGACTGTAGTATCACTCAGGAGTTGACCTGCACTCTTTTGCAACTTTGCCATATCTGCTGCGAGCTGACCAATTTGCTTTGACATTGCCCCTACTGACTTATCATGTAACTCAAACTGTTTCTTCGTTTCAACCTTATGATCTGTCATAAACTTCATCAATGCATCCAACTTTGAGTGCACCGACTCATCCGCATTTACCGAGGAACCCCTCTGCTGGTCCTGATTACCCGATGAATTTCCACCCCGGTTATCGTCTCTTTTATACCCCCGATTCTGGTCATACGAACCTTGCTGCTGCTGATAACCGCCCTGGCGGTAATTACCCTGCGACCTGTTCTGGCTCGACCCCTGAAAGTTCGGGTTCAACTGTGTAGACGCGTTCCCGTAATGAAAGTTCGGGTGATTCCTCAGGCCCGGGTGATATGTGTTCGAATTGAACCCTTGGCCTTTGGAATCCCCGTGAGTGTAATTAACTTCCTCGGTGTCATCCTCCTCTTCATCACAATACTCGGGGCAATTTTCTGCCTTATGCCCGAGTTCACCACAATCTTCACAAACCGGGAATTTAACACCAACTTTCCTCACTTCTTTCTTCTTACCCTTTCTATACCCAGCCAGTTCACATTCTAACTCAGCAATTCTTTCAGATTCACTCGTGACTGACTTAACTGACCTGGAAGAATTACCACGTCTTCGTCTTTCAGCTGCTGCTTCTGCCTTGGAATCTTCACACATAAATTCCAAAAAATCCCAATCATTTTCCTCAGGCTGATTCAGCAACAGACCATTACACGAGGCCTTAAGATGCTTTCGGTCCTCGTATGTCAACCCATCAACAAAGCACTTAACCAGTTCCCACAGTTCGATCTGGTGATATGGGCATTTCCTGATCATGTCTTTATATCTGGTAAAGGCTTCGTGAAATAACTCACCAGGTAACTGTGAAAAGTGACGAATGTCAGAACGGGCCTCGGTAGTCTTCGACTGTGAATAAAACTCGTTTAGAAAAACTTGTTGCATCTCGGCCCAGTTTCTGTTATTGTGCATCGGTAGCGAGTTAAACCAAAGTTTCGCTTTGTCTTTTAGGGAAAATAGGAATAACCGCAACCGGACTTCGTCTTGATCAAACGTACCGTCACCAATAGACCCGCAAATAGCTGAAAAATCAGTTAAGTGTGAATACGGGTCTTCCGAAGCCATCCCGTTGAAGTGAGGAACGATGTTGATGTAGGATGGCCGTGACTTGAAAGTTTGTCGTCCCTGCACTCGTTCCTGTAGAACCAACGGGGATGCTCCGTCTGAGATAGCCGGTCTGAACCGACTGTTAACACCATGAGTCGGGGCTATGTAATTTCTCCTCTGCCCCCCGGGGTTTCCCATACCGCCCCGGTTAACCGGAATACCACGGACTTTTTCGGGTCGTTCCGCCCGATTCACTCTTTCTCGACCCCTTCCGTTTCTGTCAACTGGTTCAGCCCGTCTTCTATTAACCGGCTCCTCCACCTCATCTTCATAACTATTATTACCCTCAATCTCTGGTTCACCAACCTCGTTCTCGGGCACAACCACCCGATTCCTTCTAACCCATCAATCTACCTCATCATTAGTTGCCCGAAAACCTTCGTTTCTATTATTATCTTCCCCCTCATCCTCATCTTCAGTCGGAACACTCGGTTGAACATCATCAATATTTATCCGAACTCGGCGGTTGGGGTTATTGTTTGGTGCGGATGGTCCGGCTTGGTCAAAGTTTAGGTTTAAGTTTCGGTTAAGGTTTCCGTTTCGGTTTTGATTTCGGGTTCTGGATGCACGAGCTGAGTTATTTTGGGCGTTTTGGTTATTTTGCTCGTTTTGGTTATTGAAATTGAGTGGTGGAAGTATGTTATCTGGGTGAAACTGGTTATTCTGTGGGAGTGGGTATTGGTTTTGGTTCTGGTTTTCATTTTGGTTCTAACTTTGGTTTTGGTCTTCCATCTCAGAATTTCTGTTTTGTACTCGGTTCTGCCGAGCTAACCTCTCGATTTCGGGCTCGTAAATTAATGGAGACTGTCGGCCCGAATGGCGAGTGCGCATAAACCTTTAATCTGCATACTAACACAACCCGCGTAAAATACAGATAAATAAAAATTAAAAGCTAAAATAAAAACTATATTAAACGCAAAAATCAATTAACACAAAAGACACTAAGCGCACTAACTCCCCGACAACGGTGCCATTTTGATGACCGTCGTTTGAGTCAATCAAAAACCTAATTATTCTAAATAGTTATAGCAAGTAGGGTATCGTATCACAAGGAGTATGTGGTCAATGAATTCATGTAACAGATTTCTAATTATGAAGTCATTGATTTTTAGTGCTGATCACACAAGCAAATTTAGTGAAAGTAGAGAACTAAGCAACGAACAAATAAACGAGTTGTAAACAGTTAACAAAGCAAATCACACCCGGGAATTCAAGTAAGAAACCAAACAGTATCTCATGCAACCCAACAGATTGATTATCAACGATTAACTGAAAACTGGTCAACCAGACAAAACCTTAGACGTCAACAATTACTTTACATACGGCACTGGTTATCATACAGTCCTTGCCAGTGTGACTCAGTTAAGGGTAATTGTATGTTTTATCGTATTCAATCTAACCAAACAGTTATATGACTAATTATCTAGCAACTGGTAACAGATCGTTCAGACCAACGTAAACTTAAACCGACCAAACACACAGAAATACTAAATATCAATAATCATATATCAATCATCAATAACAAAACATAAGTATTCTTAACCACAAGAGAAAAAACTGTAAGAGTTACAAACTATTCATCCCGGGTGCGATTCTAGGCGATTAGCCGAGCCTAGACATAATCGAATATTCAATATAGATGATATGGATCATATGTATGATCTTCACACTAGCTAGGATGGTGCAAATCGCCTATATGAACTGCTGGAATCGCCTCTTGGTCGTCAAAAACGAAGTTAGGGTTGTTTAGAATGAAAAATATGCTTAAAACCTAATTTTTCCGTCTTTTGTGTCCATCGTGTATCGCGATGGCCATATGACCATCCCATCGCGTATCGCGACATAAGAAAACCTCATTTTCAGATTCCTCTCGTCGAGAAACCCATAATTCATATATTATGGCTCCCGTAACTCATTTTCTAGCTCAGGATATGCTCGTTTTACTTCAAGGTCGCATTTTGTCAACCCATCTTGTTCAGTTTTAGCATCGGCTTATGATCACTCACCTATACTCTTCCTGAATCCTTGAAACACTTCCCAAGACATTAAATAATGCTTCGGTCTTCCCGAGATATCATTCCATGCTCGTACAGGTCTCCAACTTAGAATCTTTAACGATCAATTACCTGAAATATAAAAGCACGTATGAAGTACCAAAGTTCTAACAATATATTCAATAAAACTACATAATTAATACGATAATATATATACAAAATACCCGAACATCACTAAACCTCATAAACTACCTAGGTCGTTATGAACCTTAGTTCGGTTTGATTTTGTTGGGATTTCTTTTCGTTATGGATTTTATGTTTTAAGTAAAGTGTTGAGTTTGAGTTAATTGATGCGCATGTTTGCTTGGTTTTATTTACTTGGAATTATTGTTTCACATTACCCTTGGTGATTGTTTCATAGGATAGGGTTTTGTTAGGTCATTTACTGTGTGTTCTTGACTAGTTTATGATTGATATGCATTAAGATCATAGAAACAATAAAACTAATTAAATAGATAAAAGTGAGCTGCTAGCCTAGAAAGCTGTAAGGTGATAGGTTATTGATAGATCTTTGTTGGTCAGGATTGCTAGATTTAGTTCTTCGTAAGGAGTCCGTCTAGGTTTGATCGTCAACTTAGTCTATTAAGTCAATTGAGTCTTCTTAACAATCTTTGATTTCCGCGCTGTAAGGTAGGATTTTGTCATAAAGATACTTAGACATAAATTATTAAATAACCGTAATGAAGTTTAATTCATAAAACTGGTGAATCTTAAAACTTGTTAGAAATCCTTAGGTGTCTTCTTGAAGGTCAAGGGTCATGTTCGGATTTTCTGTCAAGGGTCTATTTTATGATCCCAGTTCCATAACTTAAGTTTCTCATTTGACTGATTGCCGTAACATTGGGGATTCTAGCCTAGGTAGTTATTTTCATCATCTGAGTTAATCTAAGTGTTTTATTAGTTTATTATATTTTAATTAATTAGGGTTAAGTTTATAATATTTAATTAATTAGGTTTTAAGTAATGATTATGTTTTATTATATTTTAATCAATTAGGGTTAGGTTTAGTTAATTAATAATTAGTTTAAAACCCCCTTCAAATAATATTATTAATGTGACAATCGTCAATTTCAGGTTAACTCCGTTAACTCAACTCCGTCAATTCAAACTTTAGATCACTGAATCTATAACGCACACCTCATTACATTTAAACTAGGGTTTAAATGACGCTTGACACTTACTACATGTGTAGTCTTTCGGGAATTGCACCGAAACGCAAACGAGTTGACGCAAACGATTGGTGAATAAACGAAAAACGTCAAAACACTAATTATGTGATAATTATGTGTTAGGATTATGTGTTATGTGATAACATGTTATATAATGTTAACTCAATGTGCAAAACTAAGTTAATTAAGCTAGAGATGTAACATTTGGAAGTTTAGGGACTAAAGTGTAACATGTTATTAAATAATATTATTATAAACCCTAACTCCCGTCCCTCTTTCCCTCACATAGCCGATGGCCAAACCCCCCCTCTCCTCACAATCGGATCATACACACACACATACCTCTTGGATTTTGATCTTGTCTTTCACAATTGAAGCATCCTACATCCGTTTCTAGCCATTCTCTACCTTCCTATTGCTTGTATTGGTGTTTTTGAAGGTATAATTGCAAACCCTAGGTCCGATTTTTCCTATGTATGGTGTTCATATGATTCTTGTTGATTTGATGGTGTATTGATGATGATTTGATAACTAGTTTTGATATTATTGCATGTTAATTGTTGTGTCTTTGAGTTTGAGATCAAATAAAACCCTAACTATGTATGTATGGTGTAATTGATATGCATGGATAGTAGTTATGGTATCTAGAATGTTATATGAATGATTTGTGGTCCATAGATAGTTAAATTGTTGAGTTTGGATGCAAACAGTTTCTGGACAGATTGTGTTGTTGATGTTTGATTGACTGTAACGGGGTGTAAAAGTGAAAATTGATTGAGATAATTGATACTACAGTAAACTAGGTTGAGTCTAGTTTCTAAATAATATAAATTTGCAATTTTTGGACGTGTAAAAGTTAATTGTTATGTTTTGACCAATTTGCCCCTGCGGGGAATACTTGCTAAATAGTTGTCGTGTTTTGACCAAATTGCCCTTGCGGGGAATAATTGCTAATTGATTGTCATGATTTGACCAAATTGCCCTAGTGGGGAATAATTGCTAGTTAATTGTTATGTGTGACCAAATTGCCCTTACGGGGAGTAATTGCTAGTGATGTACATTATTAATACATGACACGTAAATAATTGCTCACACACGTATCGTATCACAAATGTACTTGTTAAGTCACACACGATTCACAAACAAACACGAAACGTATCTTGTGATTAGGAATTATGTGCCGGGTCTAGAGACTCGATATTAGTTCCGATACTTAGAAAATCTCCTTGTTGTTTTAGAACACTAGAGAGAGTTTTCTGTGATGCGCATCACTTGGTGATTTATTTTGGGAATTCTTCGCAAACAGTGAGTTCACTTACCCCTTTTTAAACTGTTTTCAAACGCTTTTCACTTGGGGGAGATAACATACTCCGAAAACACATTTAAGATTTTGTTAATATAGATTATATATCACTTGTAAAGACTAAGTGGCAAACGCAATAACTAAAGTCGTTCATTCACATCGAACCGTTTAATATTGGATAATAGCGAGTCATTGTTGAGTAGTACTACTGGGTTTGACAAACCCCACCCAACGCTAAACTCGACTGGAGGTCGAGTGGGTGTAATCTTGGCTAAACACATACCATGGTCGGGATAGACCTGGTGGCAAGGCAAATGATAAACAGTCAGCTTCGGTGTCGAACACTTAGTAATACTTGTTTTATAGGCTAGCTACCTATAGATATATAATTGACATAACACTATCTGGTAACGCAAAACGCTGAACGCAAAACACTGAACGCAAACGCTAAACGCTTTATTTTATATAAACTTGTGAACTCACCAACCCCGTGTTGACACTTTTAGTATGTTATTCTCAGGTAGCCGAGGCGGGCGCGTGGTTTAGGATCATGCATTGCTTGAAACACTTTTAATTATGCAAACTTATTTTAAACTGTTATCATTGGGTTTTTAAGTCGTCCTGCGTGATGAAACATTGGTTTCTATGGTTTTACGCTTCCGCACTTATTTTCATTTAAACGTTTTTATGGTTTGATTATAACTAATGATTCCGATCCTGTTAGTTCACACCCTCTGACGGTAAAACTCCGTTAGTGGATTTTGAGGGTGTGACAATTAAATAGTCGTGTCGGTTAGTTGAGTCTAATTAGCTAGTTTACGTAATTTATAGAGTCTCGTGGGTTCGATATTCGGACTTACTTAGCTGTACTAGAGTCGACCGGTACACTTGCCGGTTAGTAGTTATAGTTAAGTTAAGAGTCTAGAATTATTATTTAATGTCTAGATTAGCTTATTTTTAGTTAAAAATTATTTGACTACTTTTAACGCATCAGCCACCTCAATCCACCACATTCCATCACTAGTGATGGAATTTAGTGAGGTGGTGGTAGTGTGATGGGTTTTAATATACATATATATATATAGGTTTTTGTGTGAGTGTGATGGGTTTTAATATATATATATATATATTTTTAATATATATATATATATATGTAATTGTGATTCGGTCATATATCTAGCGTGACGGCTATCACGCTGGATCCCTCATCACGCGTGATGGGGGCACCGGTGGCGGTGTTGATGGGTATATCTAGCGTGATGGTTGGCTATCTAGCTCCACCCCGTCCCCCCTAATGAGTTAATACTTTATAGTAACACTTGGAAACCATGAATTTTCAATGGTAGAGTAACTAATTTTCTTTTACATCTATGAATGTATAAGTTTTTTTCTTAAACCAAGCAGTATAAAAAGAATAGGACGATTAAGTAACTTAAATAATCTATCAAATAAAATAAATAAATCTACTTTCTTTTCTTTTTCTTTTTTCACTAGATTAGTAAACAATGAACACTTGTTAAATTTCAATCCTTACTTTGCATTCTAATATACTATTCCAATTTCTAAGTCTAAAGGCCACTGTCATTAGTAATCACTTTAATGGGTTTTCGGCTTAGTTTTACCAAAGTTAAAACAGAAAAACTTTGCATATTAATATACTATTCCAATTTCCAAGTCTATAGGCAAAATGGGCTTTTGGGCTTAATATTTCCGAAGTTAAAACAGCCATGTTGGGTTCTTTTTCTTCATGCAAAAATAGCAGCGGCACCTATACACACGTCGCTGGAAAAATAGAAGTCTAGGCACTGACTTATTGTCAACTAATCATATACTAAAGCCTACATATAAATACGACTCTCTGGCAGGCGGACGGTGGACACCTGCCCATCAGAGGAAAGCCTTAAATCCGCCTTAGCATACAGATACATATATATGTATACTGAGAAGAGTTCAAATAAAAAAAATAGTTTCCTAATTAAGAAGGGTAAGAAGTGCATAAAACGTGAAATTAGAAAACTATGTGGGCTTGAAACTATGTAGGTATGGGTTAATTAACGTGGTGTTATTTTCTAAAAAAGGTCTGTGTCGCGAAGACTATGCGTAGACATTGTCATTTGCAGACTGTTTGTTTATTCGAAGACGTTTCATTAAAAAACGTACGCACAAACTCATATTGGTGCAGACTTAGCTCATCCAGTTCTAAGATCTTCTAAGTTTTGTAGATGGTTAAACACAACCACCTACCAACATCCATTGTCCACCACCACCACCCACCGTCCGCCACCACCACCATCCACCACCTACCACCACCGTCCGCAACCACCACCCACCACCATTGTCCCCTGTCACACCCCAACCTAAGACGGAAATGTCGGGGCGTGAGCTAATTGCTCACAGCTCTCAAGGTAGCATCATGCAATAATTAAAAGGTGGCAACATTATTACATTTAATTAAATATTCAAATAAATTTCAAACAACAAAGTACATAAATTAAAAGAAAAGGCAACAATGTTTTTTCTAACATAAGCAATCCTAAGTCTTCACCAATCATGAATCTATTCAAACATTAACCTGCATATGCGTATTAAATAAAATAGTTTTGTCAACACAAGGTTGAGTGAGTAGAACACCAGTTAGTTTAAGATACAATATAATATAAAAATGCAAAATTATTCCTGTGAGATAAACAATTAAGCCAATGAGCAAATAATGAGTGTCGGTAAAACCGTTGTCTTGCGAAGTGGGCATTGGCTACTATGACGGTCGTATGATCATACTATTACTGCGATTATGATGGACCTCTCCGAATGCGGACAATTAAGCAAATAAACATATAGCAAGTTAGGAAAATAATCGTTATGCACACAAGGTTAACAGTTTGCTAATGCGGATATAAAATAATAGGTAAATATATTACGATACACATGTAAGGTCCTGGTGCCCTACTTTGGACGTTGGATTTATTCATAAACAAAGTTCTAAATATCATAGTTAATTAAAACTTTTTGCGAAATATAAACTTCAACCAAAATATTACATATCATTTAATATTTGTCTTATCACCTCGTGTCTTTCAACATTAAAACATTTTAATAAAAACATCACAGGTCTTCAGATGCCAGCTTCTTATTCTTCTACCATGTGTCCTCCTCAAACTAGCTGCCTCATCCTACTCACCTGTGTGCATACTAAAAGGCAGCTACACTGAGTGAGTTCTAGTTAATTAGGCAACATTCATTACATTCACATACTTACATAAATACGTATCCGAAGATACATATTTTCATCTTTCCTTACATATTTACATACTTTCATTCTCTCTTTAATACTTACATACATACATACTTTCATCCATACATATATGTTTTAAAGAGCATTTCGCTCTATAACATTCGCATATATTATGAAGGTCTGTTCCCTACATTCGTAGATATTATTAGGGTTTGTTCCCTACATTTGTAGGTATTATTAGGGTATGTTCCCTACATTCGCAGATATTATTAGGGTCTGTTGCCTACATCTGCATATATTATTAGGGTCTGTTCCCTTTTTAACCATACATACCTTTATTTATATAAACATAATTTCGTACTAACTCATTTCATTATGTACTTTCATACATACATATTTCATACTAGACATACTACACAATACCTTCCCTGACGATACGTGCAATATCTGAATATCGTTCACGCACCGAAAAGCATTCATTCATGACATTCATACATACTATCACATCAATAATCATAGAATACACTTACCATTTAAGGTAAGTGTATTAACATTCACATTGAGTATGGACACAGCCCCGGAAACATAACAAGGAAGTGGGGCTAGAAACTCACCTGGGTCATGTTTCTTTTTGAATTTATAGTAAAATCCTTTCTTTAACTGGGCTCGGCTAACTATATAACAGTTACAAGTATAAATTAACTAGTTCTATCCACATCATATTTCTATTTATATAAACCCTCAACAAATGGAGGTCTGGGGGCAGCGCCCCTGGTAGCGAGGTCTAGGGGCGGCAGCCCCTAGCAGGGTCCAAGGGGCAGAGCCCTTGGCTAGGGCCGAGCTGCCTTAACACAATTTTCATGAGAATTCTTGAATTGTTATTTTATTCGCTCTCACATTCGTTACAACGAATGGTCTCTGATTAAGCCTCATTCGCTATCGCATTCGTTATGACGAATGGTTCCTTTCGTTATAACGAATGGTTAGATTTGTTATATCCTTAAGGCAGATGATGAATAACGAATGAGTAGTCTCTATTAGATGAATGAAGGGTTCATTCGTTATAAAGGCATGCGAGTGTATCTTATAGTGAATGACATTGATTCGTTGTCTTATCATGGAGAATGGATAGGAAACGAATGAATATATCATTCGTGACTTCCATAGGACTTGAGGCTCATCCGTTACCGGACATATGAGTGTGACTCATTCGTTATGAAAGTTCAGCGAATGGCCAGCCATTCGCTTATTATAGCAAATGAGCATCAGTCATATCCAACTTTGACCTGATTCGTCAAGGTCAAAATTGATAAGAACATCAAACAGTCAACCATGCACCAGATTTTCAATTGAACCTCAAAAATCACGATGAAACAGAACGAAACTTGCATCAATTGATTCGTATATCCAGCGCCTTTGAACCCCAATCATCCAAACACTTAAACATTTCGTATAAATGGTGCAGTTAATCGATACATTCATGTGGTTCATCATTCGGCCCATTAACATATCAAACGTTAACGAATTTCAGCAAGAATCATTACGTTTGATTCGTCTTTACCATTTGTATTTAGATCTAGGAATACTACACGATCCGAACAAGTTTTCGTTATAGAACGTACCTTTAAACGAATCGGTTTACTCACGCGATCTAGTCTTGATATCGGTCTTGTCTCGTTACGTTGCTCTAACGCTATCAAGCTCGGGTTCTCACCTTCGGTTCTTGGTTCGGGATATAGGAGGGTGTTTGTGTGTGTTTTTTAAGGTGTAGGCTATGGTATAGAGATGGATAAAAATGGAAAGGATTAAAGTTTAAGGGATATTTATACTCCCTTAAGCCATGGTACTAAGGTCCATTACCATCTCTTATTCTATCTTTTAATATCCAAGTCCACCCTCTTATAGTTTACTTATCCAAACTGAATAACGAAACACTATTAAATAAACGAAATTTATTTTATTTATTCTTTTCAAAAGTAGGTTGTTACAACACATATGTCCCCCAAAATGGTTAAAAATAAGTAAAAAAGGGGAGTGAATACTCACCTTATAAATACGCAAAGTGATAATGATTTGATAAGAAATAGGGGTAGATCAAGCTCTTCGGGAATTATCGACGATAAATCCTAATAAATAATAGTTGCGGAAATAAATATAAATGTATAGTGGATTTATGACTAGATAGAGATTCAGAAATTTGATGGTCAGATATATTCTTACGAGAATTATTTATTACTTTAATTTATTATTAATTTTATTATTTTGGATCATTACTTTTATTTATCAAGATTATAATAAATAGTATATTTTTAATTATATAAACTTATATTTCTAAAATACTTTAAATAAATAGATATTTATAATTTTTGATGAATTAAATAAAGAGATTTGTTTTAAATATTTATTTTAAATTAAAAAATACATTATATTTATATACATTTATATTTGTTTAAAATTCTTGATTAAATCTATTACACACACACATATATATATATAATTATAAACACATAAACATACATATATTTTATGAAAACGTGGCAAGAACGACAATTTAACGATGTCAGTTTAATAAAATAAAGTTTATTTATCATTTATACCAATTATTATATAAACCAAAACCTTCTAAATCCTTAATTTTTAAATCATTAACAATTATTAATAACTATTATACATTCACACACACACACACACACAGGTTGCTAGCGAGGCAATGCTAACTCTACTCGAACTTTACACCAAGCCGACTCAGCCCGGCTCCAAATTAAAGTTGAAATCTTAAAGTCGACTTCTTCTTGATTATTTTGATATTTATGTAATTTAAATATTAGTCATATTTTTGTAAAACATAAACAATGAAAACAAAAAAAAAATAAAAAATAAAGTTGAGTAGTATTTCGATATACACGATGGCTCAAAGCTTTACATTAAATAGTGGAGTAGAATATATTGATAAATGGTGAGAAACTTTTTTAATTGTGACAAGTTTATTATGTTTATATCACATAGATAAAGAGTTAGATGTGTAACTAACAGGAACATCAAATTATAAACATTTAGTATTTAAAAAACTTGTACATTCATGCAGTAATAACTTGTATATTTCAAACCGTCCATCTGATTTGAAAAAAATTTATATCGAACCATCGACAAAAATGAACCCGTTTAAATGGGTATGCTCGGATTTTTTTTAATCATAATTTCATAAAACATATAAGATTAAAATAAAAAAGAATAAAGTTGAGTTAAAAGTGGCTAAACATGAGGGTTCAAAGTTGTAACTATTTCTTAAGTTAACAAATATTGAGTAAAGTTGAGGTACCATCATTGTAATTACATTTGTTGAAATCAAATGAACGTTGGTGAATTGTGTTTAAAAGACAACTTTGCCCCTTTATACACATGTACCTTATGCATTAAAAGTTGTAAATCTCTTAAAATAAACGTCTTAATTTGCCCTTTAGTTATGTATTATATATAGTATACACACACACACACATATATGGTTTTAACAACGATTCGAAAAATGACTAGTTTATATGTCGGTTTTTGGTAAAATATTGATTATCTGTTATCTTTATAATATTAATAATATAACTTAAGTGATTAAATATCCTAATATATTAACTTTAATAAACTATTACAAAAAAAAAGAACAAAAACGAGCTTGGGTTGGCTCGAACCCATGCCCCCAACCAAAGCAGACTCTAACCCACAAATGCACCAGCTGCGCTACCATACCAGTTGGTAATTACTTAAAACTAATTAATTATATCCTGCAGACCAAATACCCAGATCATACAACAAACCACAACAAGATCTGTTGGCCAAATCGTTAATCGTTTGGCCGATTAACCTTGGGCTATTGAAATTAACATCAAGACGAACTAACCAGTGCATTTAGTTACCTTAAACAATGAAAGAACAATGGCTAATTAGGATGACGAATAGCCGACAAGAACCCGATGCAAATATAATACTAACAGGTAACGAAAACTAAATTTACCATAGGGGTATTATTGGTGATGATCATAAGTACGTGCAGGCAGGATTAATTTGATTATAATGGTCTCTAGATGAATAATATCATTTATGCCTAATGATGGGTTAATGTGTTAGCCAATACGTATCGACGAGATACTAATTTCCTAATTGTAACATCCTAAAATTTATAATGTTGAATAAAGAAAGTTACGTTTAGTGATTTCGCGTTATTAATTATTTAATATCTAGTAAGGAGCGGATCATGGACTTAGATTAATTGAGATGGATTAAATGAGAATGGGCCTTAGGTCCATGGGCTTTAAGGGATATAAATATCCCCTAAACCCTAAACTATCATTCATTCCATCTTATCCTCTAACACTCCAAAACACACACACCACACGCCACACGCCACACGCACCGCCGGCGGCCGAGGGAGAGGAACGAACAAGATCCGAGAGAGAGTGAGCGATTAGTTGTGGCTAACAAGTTAAACGAGATCCAAACGAGCACAAAAAGGTATGATTCTTGATCTTTAAAGTTTAAAGATCCAAGCTTTATAGTATATATACGACCGAAAACGGTTGGGGAACGTAGTGGGTGATGTCGAACCATAACAAGAGTGTTAAAATCGCCAAAATGGTTGATAGAAACCAAACAGTGGCTGAACTGGGCAACTTCGCCGCGAACTGGGAAACTTCGCCTTCAAAGCGATAACTTCGCCTTCAAAGCGATAACCTCGCCTGTGGCCAAGTTCGCCTAATTGATAACTTCGCTTACGGCCAAGTTCGCCTAACTGGTAACTTCGCCTGAGGCCAAGTTCGCCTAATTGATAACTTCGCTTACGGCCAAGTTCGCCTAACTGGTAACTTCGCCTGAGGCCAAGTTCGCCTAATTGATAACTTCGCTTACGGCTAAGTTCGCCTGATGACAACTTCGCCTGCAAAGCTAAGTTCGCCTAAGGTTTAACTTCGCCTAAAGCTAAGTTCGCCTGATGACTGCCCCCGGACCCCCGTTCGTTGTGGGTAGTAATTAAGATTAGAAAGATGATATAAGTAGTGATAGTTAATTGATACGTATACTTGTTATACAGTCAGCCGTGCACAACTGAAGAAAGGGATTACGATTAACGGTGAACGTAACCGTGTTCAGGTGAGTTTCTAGCCCCATTCCTTGTTATGTTTTCGGGGCTGTGTGCATACTCGATGTGTTGTTAATACATTTATCCTAAGTGATAAGTGTATGCCATATGTGATGTATGTGATATGTATGAATGATTGCTTGATAGTACGTGAACGATCTTCGGATATTGCACGTACTGTCAGGTTGTAACGCTATGTATAAGGTAAGTATGATATGTATGCTTATGTGTATGAACATGATAAAGTTAATAAAAGAATGAAAGGATGGTTGTATGGTTACGAAGAGGGTACCGGGCCCTAATAATACTCGAGGTATGATGTATGGTTGTATGGTAACGAAGAGGGAATCGAACCCTACTAATATTCGAGAACTAGGGAACCGAACCCTACTAATATTCGAGGAAAGAGGGACCAGACCCTTATAATATCTGTGATGTTAGGGACCAGACCCTTATAATATCTGTGATGTTAGGGACCGGACCCTTATAATATCTGTGATGTTAGGGACCAGACCCTTATAATAACTGTGATGTTAGGGACCAGACCCTTATAATATCTGTGATGTTAGGGACCAGACCCTTATAATATCTGTGATGTTAGGGACCAGACCCTTATAATATTTGTGATGTTAGGGACCAGACCCTTATAATATCTGTGAAGTTAGGGACCAGACCCTTATAATATCTGTGATGTTAGGGACAAGACCCTTATAATATCTGTGATGTTAGGGACCAGACCCTTATAATATCAGTGATGTTAGGGACCAGACCCTTATAATATCTGTGAGGTTATAGGGCGAAAGGCTCTTTAAAACGTATGATTATGTATGTAAAGAAAGTATGAAAGTATGAAAGTATGAATGAAAGAATATAAGTTTATGTGTATTGTATAGTGTATGATTAACTAGAACTCACTCAGCGTAGCTGACTTTTAGTATGCACGCAGGTGAGTAGGATGAGGCAGCTCGCTTGAGGAGACACGTGGCACTGAATAAGAGGCTGGCATCGGAAGACTCAAGACATTTAAGTTTAATGTTTGTTTATTTTGAAAGACAAAATGATGTTTTAAGACAAGATGTGTTTTGTTATGAAATGTTTTATGAAAGCTTTTATATTCAGCGAAGGTTTTAATTAACTCTGATATTTAGAACTGCGTTTATGAGTAAATCCAACACGAAAGTAGGGCTACCGGTAACGGGGCCTTACAAGTTGGTATCAGAGCAAAGTTCGAGAGATTTAAGCATCCTACGTGCTTAGACTCGAACAGAGAATGGGATTTAAGTAAGAAAGGAAAGAAGATGCCAGTTCAAGAATGCCATGTGTCGCTCAAGCAAGATCAGTAAAGGTAAAGTGTATGATTAAATGATACATGTTAATGAGAAAGAAAAGATATGTGAACGACAGGGATAGGAATAATTGATTGTTTGATTTGACTAACTGCTTAAGTTGAACCAGCACAAAGAGACTCATATAGGGAAGTGTATAGGACACGGAAAGCAACGTGATCAGCTAGTCACAGCTGGCCACTGTTATTACCTGTTAGCCTTGCTATCCTTGTACTAAATAGTTCCTTGAGTGATGATGTTTGTGTTTTCCCTTTTGAATACGATGGCTGGAGCTGGAGACATTGTTGGAGATGGAGGTCGCACTGGACGACGCGGCAGGCCTTGTCGTGTCCAGCAAACTTTGGTTGAGACAGCTTCCAACACCGAAGCTGAAGGAAGCGCAGCTGGAAGGAACCCCAAAACAATGAAGGAGTTCAACTGGATCCCGCAATTCAAGCAGCTATTGTTCAAGCTGTAGCCACTGCTGTGAAGAATATTACTCCGAGAGGGTCTGCTGGAAGCCGTGAAAGAACTGTTGAAGGGGCAGGTGGTAATGGTAGGAAAGATGATGAGAGGGAAAAAGGTGATTCAAGTGAGGTGAGGTCTGTGAAAGTTGATGATAGGAAGAGGGGCCGAGGCGGTTGCAATTATAAGTCCTTCAAAGGTTGCGACCCGCCTAAGCTGACTGGTTTAGGAGACACAATGAACCAGAGCCTATATGCTGACCCAGGAACAAGCGAGACAGATTCCTGATGTTGTGACTGGTACGTTCTTAGTAAACGGCATTTCTGCTTCCGTATTATTTGATTCTGGTGCGAATAGAAGTTTTGTAGCTACGACATTTAGTAAACTAGCTAAAATGAAAGGCTGTCGAGTGTCTGAAACTTTTGTAGTAGAAACCGCCAGTGACACTTCGGTTAAAATAACAAAAAGGGCTAAGAATTGTAAGATAGAGTTAGAGGGACATGAGTTCCCTGTTACTTTGTATGTTATGACCTTAGGAGGGTTCGATGTAGTTTTGGGGATGGATTGGTTGTCTGAGTTTGAGGCTCAGATAGTATGTAAGAGTAGGATAATAAGGTTAAAGTCCTTGGATGGTAGTGCGGTGACGGTTTATGGTGATAAGGAAAGTTCTGGGCTTAATGTCATTTCGATGATAAAAGACAAGGGTTTGCTAAGGCGAGGGTGTTGTGCCTACCTGGCGTATGTCGTCAACGCTACGGCCGAGACGAAAGAAATGAAAGATGTTCCTATTATGCGCGACTACCCAGAAGTATTCCCTGAGGATCTTCCGGGGTTGCCACCAGAGCGAGAGATAGAATTTCAGATAGATTTAATACCAGGAGCCCAACCTATCGCGAAAGCGCCTTACCGTCTAGCACCGTCCGAGATGAAGGAATTGATGTCCCAACTGCAAGAACTCCTCGACAAGGGTTTTATCAGACCGAGTGTTTCTCCGTGGGGCGCACCGGTTTTGTTTGTGAAGAAGAAGGATGAGAGTATGAGAATGTGCATAGACGATCGTGAGTTGAATAAGCTTACGGTAAAAAATAGATATCCTTTGCCAAGAATTGATGATCTGTTTGACCAACTGCAAGGTTCAAGTTGGTTCTCACGAATAGATCTCAGATCAGGCTACCATCAGCTGAAGGTGAAGGAGGCAGACATCCCTAAGACAGCGTTCCGAACGTGGTATGGACACTACGAATTCCTCGTAATGTCATTCGGTCTAACAAATGCTCCTGCAGCATTTATGGACATGATGAATAGGGTGTGTCGACCTATGTTGGATAAGTCGGTTATCGTCTTCATTGATGATATATTAATTTATTCAAAGAGCGAGTCTGACCATGCTGAGCATCTGAGGGAGGTATTGGAGACTCTGAAGAAAGAGAGGTTGTATGCCAAGTTTTCGAAGTGCGCGTTCTGGTTAAGAGAAGTGCAATTTTTAGGTCACGTGATTAATCCAGAAGGGATTACTGTGGACCCAGCTAAGATTGAAGCAATAACGAATTGGAAGACTCCGCAGAATCCGACTGATATACGAAGCTTCCTAGGGTTAGCTGGCTACTATAGGAAATTCATCGAAGGTTTCTCCAAGATAGCCGCACCGCTGACCGGTATGACCCGAAAGTCGATAGTATTAAGTTGGGGAAAGTTTCAAGAAGAAACCTTTGAAGAATTAAAGAGGAGACTCACGCAAGCTCCAATCCTTACTCTACCCGATGGTAACGAGGATTTCGTTGTTTGTGCTGATGCCTCACATCAAAGGTTAGGTTGCGTGTTGATGCAACGAGGGAAGGTGATAGCTTACGCGTCTAGACAGTTGAAGGTCCATGAGAGTACTTATCCGACGCATGATTTGGAGTTAGCAGCTGTAGTGCATGCTCTTAAGATTTGGAGGCATTATCTGTACGGTACTAAGTGTACTATCTATACAGATCATAGGAGTTTAAAGTACTTCTTCGAGCAGAAAGAATTGAACATGAGGCAAAGAAGATGGTTAGAATTGATAAAGGATTATGACTGTGAGATTAAGTATTACCCCGGTAAAGCTAACGTGGTCGCTGATGCGTTAAGTCGTAAGAATGAGGAAGTCCTTACAACAGTGAAGTCATACAAGTTGATCATGAACCCAAGTCTTTTTGAAGAAATCATCAAAGTGCAGTCAGAAGTGTTAGTAGATGAAGGGTTAGTAAAGAAAGAAAGGATTTATGGCCAGCAAGATGAGTTGATGGAAAACACTCATGGAGTTAAGACTAGGTTCGACCGTATGTGGATCCCACGCCATGGTGATCTTAGAAGTCGAATCTTAGATGAAGCTCATAAGTCAAGGTACTCAATCCATCCTGGAGCTACAAAGATGTACCAAGACTTGAAAAGAGATTACTGGTGGCCAGGAATGAAAAAAAAAATGTAGTGGATTATGTTAGTAAGTGCTTAACTTGCTTACAGGTCAAAGCCGAACACCAAAAGCCTTATGGGAAGATGCAACCGCTAGAGATACCTGAGTGGAAATGGGAACACATCACCCTGGATTTCATAACTAAGCTACCTCGTACAGCTAAGCAACATGATACCATCTGGGTGATTGTGGACCGTTTGACCAAGAGTGCTCACTTTCTGCCCATACGAGAAGCCATCTCGTCAGAAACGTTAGCAAGCTTGTTCATTAAAGAAGTTGTAACCAAGCATGGAGTACCGTTATCGATCGTGTCTGATAGAGATACACGGTTTACTTCGAGGTTCTGGAAGAAATTCCATGAAGCTATGGGGACGAGGTTGAACATCGGTACGGCGTATCATCCTCAAACCGATGGACAGTCTGGAAGGACGATCCAAACCCTTGAGGATATGCTACGTGCTTGTGTTTTAGATTTTGGTGGAAGTTGGGATGATCATCTGCATCTGGCAGAGTTCTCCTATAACAACAGTTACCATTCAAGTATTGGTATGCCACCGTTTGAGATGCTTTACGGTAGGCGATGTAGAACCCCGGTGTGTTGGGGTGAGATTGGTCAGAAAGAAATGGGAAGCCTAGAAGTGGTACAAGAAACGTCTTCAAAGTTCGATCAGATCAAAGCAAGAATGAAAGCCGCTCAAGACAGACAAAAGTCTTATGCAGATAAGCGGCGGCGACCAATTGAGTTTAACGTTGGCGACAATGTGATGCTTAAGGTCTCGCCTTGGAAAGGAATTATCCGTTTTAGAAAGAGGGGGAAGTTGAGTCCGAGGTACATTGGACCGTTCAAGATTGTAGATCGTGTGGGTGAAGTAGCTTATAAACTGGATTTACCCGATAAGTTAGAAGGAATTCATTCAACCTTCCATGTTTCTCATCTGAGGAAGTGTCTAGCTGATGACACGTCTCACGTGCCATTGATGGACATTGAGGTTGATGAACAATTGAACTACATCGAGCAACCGATAGAGATCGTTGATCGCAAGGAGAAGCAGCTTCGTCACAAGATTATACCTTTGGTAAAAATGATACGGAAACATCGCAAGGGATCAGATGCTACTTGGGAAGCCGAGGATGAGATGCGCAAGTTTTACCCTAGTTTGTTTATGTAATAGTTGGGTTTCGGGGACGAAACCTCTTTAAGGGGGGAAGACTTGTAACATCCTAAAATTTATAATGTTGAATAAAGAAAGTTACGTTTAGTGATTTCGCGTTATTAATTATTTAATATCTAGTAAGGAGCGGATCATGGACTTAGATTAATTGAGATGGGTTAAATGAGAATGGGCCTTAGGTCCATGGGCTTTAAGGGATATAAATATCCCCTAAACCCTAAACTATCATTCATTCCATCTTATCCTCCAACACTCCAAAACACACACACCACACGCCACACGCACCGCCGGCGGCCGAGGGAGAGGAACGAACAAGATCCGAGAGAGAGTGAGCGATTAGTTGTGGCTAACAAGTTAAACGAGATCCAAACGAGCACAAAAAGGTATGATTCTTGATCTTTAAAGTTTAAAGATCCAAGCTTTATAGTATATATACGACCGAAAACGGTTGGGGAACGTAGTGGGTGATGTCGAACCATAACAAGGGTGTTAAAATCGCCAAAATGGTTGATAGAAACCAAACAGTGGCTGAACTGGGCAACTTCGCCGCGAACTGGGAAACTTCGCCTTCAAAGCGATAACTTCGCCTTCAAAGCGATTACTTCGCCTTCAAAGCGATAACCTCGCCTGAGGCCAAGTTCGCCTACTTGATAACTTCGCTTACGGCCAAGTTCGCCTAACTGGTAACTTCGCCTGAGGCCAAGTTCGCCTAATTGATAACTTCGCTTACGGCCAAGTTCGCCTAACTGGTAACTTCGCCTGAGGCCAAGTTCGCCTAATTGATAACTTCGCTTACGGCTAAGTTCGCCTGATGACAACTTCGCCTGCAAAGCTAAGTTCGCCTAAGGTTTAACTTCGCCTAAAGCTAAGTTCGCCTGATGACTGCCCCCGGACCCCCGTTCGTTGTGGGTAGTAATTAAGATTAGAAAGATGATATAAGTAGTGATAGTTAATTGATATGTATACTTGTTATACAGTCAGCCGTGCACAACTGAAGAAAGGGATTACGATTAACGGTGAACGTAACCGTGTTCAGGTGAGTTTCTAGCCCCATTCCTTGTTATGTTTTCGGGGCTGTGTGCATACTCGATGTGTTGTTAATACATTTATCCTAAGTGATAAGTGTATGCCATATGTGATGTATGTGATATGTATGAATGATTGCTTGATGGTACATGAACGATCTTCGGATATTGCACGTACTGCCAGGTTGTAACGCTATGTATAAGGTAAGTATGATATGTATGCTTATGTGTATGAACATGATAAAGTTAATAAAAGAATGAAAGGATGGTTGTATGGTTACGAAGAGGGTACCGGGCCCTAATAATACTCGAGGTATGATGTATGGTTGTATGGTAACGAATAGGGAATCGAACCCTACTAATATTCGAGAACTAGGGAACCGAACCCTACTAATATTCGAGGAAAGAGGGACCAGACCCTTATAATATCTGTGATGTTAGGGACCAGACCCTTATAATATCTGTGATGTTAGGGACCGGACCCTTATAATATCTGTGATGTTAGGGACCAGACCCTTATAATATCTGTGATGTTAGGGACCAGACCCTTATAATATCTGTGATGTTAGGGACCAGACCCTTATAATATCTGTGATGTTAGGGACCAGACCCTTATAATATCTGTGAAGTTAGGGACCAGACCCTTATAATATCTGTGATGTTAGGGACCAGACCCTTATAATATCTGTGATGTTAGGGACCAGACCCTTATAATATCTGTGATGTTAGGGACCAGACCCTTATAATATCTGTGAGGTTATAGGGCGAAAGGCTCTTTAAAACGTATGATTATGTATGTAAAGAAAGTATGAAAGTATGAAAGTATGAATGAAAGAATATAAGTTTATGTGTATTGTATAGTGTATGATTAACTAGAACTCACTCAGCGTAGCTGACTTTTAGTATGCACGCAGGTGAGTAGGATGAGGCAGCTCGCTTGAGGAGACACGTGGCACTGAATAAGAGGCTGGCATCGGAAGACTCAAGACGTTTAAGTTTAATGTTTGTTTATTTTGAAAGACAAAATGATGTTTTAAGACAAGATGTGTTTTGTTATGAAATGTTTTATGAAAGCTTTTATATTCCGCGAAGGTTTTAATTAACTCTGATATTTAGAACTGCGTTTATGAGTAAATCCAACACGAAAGTAGGGCTACCGGTAACGGGGCCTTACACTAATTCACATCGTCGGTGGACTCGTTTAGGCAAGAAGCATAATAATGTCCAATCAATTCCAAGATTAGAACGAGAATTAAGGTTCAAGAAAGCTAAATGGGTCGCTGATAAGGGTATACAGGTTAATGGGATGGCGGGTTTCTAAGTTAATATGATAACTTATACAAATTTTGCAGATTGGTCCTTATATTATAAGGGTGGGACACAAAGGGGTTAAAGTAGTTTTAGGGTTAAAATTGTATATAGTTCAAATTTATTATATATATTAAGTAAATATAATAAACAAATATTAATAGAATAATAAATACTCAATAGACACGATATTTTATGGATAAAAATTTCCCGAACATTGAAGTGGGCCGGGAATCGGTTAACAAAATAATAAATGGAAAATCCGAGTTGTTACAGTATCCTATACTTTTGGGAATTTTGTCCCGAAATTAAAGAATACTATAACAAAACCATTGAATTTTGAGGAAAGCAAATTTTAAAATATAATTTAAAATACATCATAACACGGAATTTTGAGTAGTCGAAACAACGCTACAAATGACAATCCGATAAGAGCACTTATATATAGGTGTAGAAGAGGCGTATCCACCATGTCCTTATCATCTTAACATCTGTATCATTACACAAAACTACTTTCGGTTCTATATTATGACACACAATTGCACACATTATGATTTCCATGCGAGGACTTCGATATTATGTTCCGGACCATAATTACTTGCATCATCGGATGGTCCACATTATTCGTCTCATCGTGTGGATTTACAAAGCGTTTGAAAATATAATTTCAATAGTAAAATAGAAATCTCTTAAGGAAAAGAGTTATAAGTGATACATCTTTTAAATAAACAAAAATTTACAGTTTGGTTATTTTAAATGAAAATTTTTGTAAAACAACCATTCGATATTTTTTTAAATAAGATTACAAGACAAATTTTTCAAGGCGGATAAGAATCAGTGAATAGACATCTAATTTGGGAGGTAGGATAAACTTTACTCGAGAGACAAAACAATAGGAAATAATAACTAGTAATTCAATAATTCATAAAAGCGTTAATCCAAAAATTATTAAAGAGTCGATACAAAGCAAAACTAAAATTAAATAAGATATAATACGACGAGCGACAAAAGTCTTCTAGTAGCTTGAATCCTCAATTGCCCAATTTAGGTGTCTCTTTCTAATGACCCAATAACTAAATACACAACGAGAGAATCGGGCCTAGTTTCACATAATGAATAATTAACGGTTTAGATGGACGTGGTTTTAGGTGCATCGAAAGTTGAATTTTTCTTTCACGTTTCTATAAATATTAATTATACTAGTTTATAAACCGTACGATGCACGAGATGCTTAAAAACACAATTAAGCTAGAGAAATTAAATTATTAAATTTAACTAAAACCCTATATTTGTCAAATTAAATGGTTTTATAAGTTCAAGTTAATTTTCTAATATTCATAAAAATTTGTGGTGTATTCTTACGAAATTTTGTCACAATTACGAAAAGATAGACACGCTAATTTTATAAGTTGTAATTATATATTCTAATGGAATAACGAATTTTAACAAAATATGATAAAATGTTTCATTATAAATGACATAAAAAAGAATAACACATATAAACTTAGCATTAGTAAAACATGCTTTTGTATTATAATTTCGAAACAGATGGATGAAAACTCCACAAATGTATAGAGGTTGATTGAATATGTGAGAATAAAATTGTTATTCATTTATAATTTATTTTTGTCTTTATCATCTTAGACCTATAAATATCGTTAATTAAATGTTACCACATTCAATACCTACACTCAAAAGTGCAGATTTAATACAGAAAAAGTATATATAATTTTATTAAATATTTTGATTGTATTGAAATATATACCAGTAGATATTTAATTCCTTAGTTTAGGTAATTAGTTATTTGATTAAAAGATAAATTAATCTTTTTGATACATTGGCATAAATATGTTTTCATTAAAAATAGTAAAATATTTTAAGCGGGAAATTGTGGCTAGGAATTAGTTTTCAAGTGAGATATAAAGTTATTTTCTTTTATTAAACAAGTAGATACTCATTTAAAGAAGAAAATCGTTATGCTTGATTTTATTTGTTCTTTTTTTACTAAATTTGACTTACAAATGACCGTGTTTTCCAATGTGGTGTAGTGGTAGGAGTTTGAATTTTTCAGTGGAGAACTAAGTTCAGTCCCCACAGACAGTATTTTGGGAGGGGCATAGGTGACTCAATGAAGGAAGACTGAGATCTTTGTGATATCCTGTTCGGTCTTGAGAGCGTCCGAGTTTTACTACCAGTGGGTCTTCAGGCGGGTGAGTTTTCCCTGATACTGGAGATAACTTGAAGGCGTTAAGGCTCTGTACGGTTGTTGGACCAAATGTCGTTAGCCTTTTGCCATTGTATCTCCGCATGAATTACCTAGGCAATTTTGCGTTTGTTGGGCGCTTTTGAAACAATTCATATGGGCCAATCATACAAAGAATGAATATAAAGGAGAGGGATATTAGTGTGACCGATCCATAAAAGTTTGTAACTTACATTTGCGAACTTTTTTTAAGCCTAGTATTTCTTTGTAAAAGAACATTAAGTACACAGTATGTCTACAAACACACTATGCATCACCTAAATTCAGTTTTCATATAGCTAATGCATTGAAACCGTTTAAAATTGGTTTGTTTTGCAAACATGTCGAGGTTGACTCGTTTAAATAGGTTTAGTTTTACTGAAACTCGGTTCGTCAAACTACTTCATATAACGTTTCATCCTTTAAGGCGAGCATATCCATTGAGTGACTGTAACTGCTATCGTTTACACCCCTCACTGGGAATCAGAGAAAGGAGAGGATAGGTAAGAAAAAGAAAAAAAAACTATGAAACAAGTGAAATCTTTGGTGTGTATATTTTATCTTCACGTGTATAAAGGTACACATTTCACAATCTACCTCAGTAGTTTAGTGGTTACATCGTATGAGAATATTCAACTGCTCTCATAAATTTAGTGTTCTTAATTATTCAGTTGTTCTCATAAATTGTCTTAAATATCAAACACTTCAATCGATATCGAAGATCATATAGTAAAGGATAGAAATCTTCATTCTTGACGGCGAACAATTAAAGAATTTACTTGTTTTAAGGTCAAGATTGAAATTTAGCAAATATTATCAAAGTGGAAACGGTAACGTAATTTGCAACTATATTACTTTAACAAGTTTTAATTAAGTTAAAAATATAGATAATCCAAAAGAAAACATCTTTGATGCTTGTGACCCAAGTTGTGTTTTTATAACCGAAATGCAAAACTATTTACAACAAAACCAACTGGTTCAATCGTAGCCCAAGCCCCCAAAACCAAATCGAACTAACCCATACCCGTGACCTATCCCTAAATAATATGAGACATGAGTCAGTGACGACATGAAAGACTCTACCCATATAACTTTATCAGTGTTCTTTGACTTGTCAATAACACAATAAAACCTTACTTGCATAATAGGACTTTTGACATGGTAAGTTATACGTGCGAGAGTTATTTACATGTAGATGGAAGTAAACGCACATGTAATCCATAATCAAAACAAATTGCGATGAAAACTTAAGTTCGATCTCCACTTTGTGCAAGCTTGTCAGTTTGAATCAAGGTTGCAAAAGTCGCTAGGCGCTCCCAGGGCGGTCGACTAGGGAGTTGCGAGTACTCGGTCTAGGGGGGTGTACTCGAACAAGGTATTTTATAAAGAAATTTTTTTTTTTGGAGATTATATATATGTCAAATATGAAAGGTTTACTAAATATTATACAAAATACAAATGAAAAATACAAAAACAATCAACAACATGTACGTATTAAGTCAAGCACATGTCTCAGTTGATGAAAGATTTACCTCAATCGTACTCAAAAAAGAGGTTTGGAGTTTAGAACTTCGAATTGGATGATAACAATGGTGGTTGCGAGTTTAGAACAAAAATTAGGTTGCGTCTTAGCGTGAAAAGGAAAAAAAGCAGTGATAGGCTCTTGGAGAAATTGTGTTTTTTTAATAAAAGTCAAACTTTTGTTAAGACCGAGTTGGACCGCCTAGCCCGAGTAGAGCCGCCTAGGTCCGAGTTGGCCCGCCTAGGGCCGATTCTGAGTTTTTTGATCTTGGAGAAGAAAAGTGGTGCAGTGATGTGCCGAGGAGCGCCTAGGCGCCGAGTACTCGGCCGCCTAGGCCGAGTTTTACAACACTGGTTTGAATCCTAAGTTCACGCAGGTTTTCATCCCATCGTGTGTTATACTAGAGAGTGACATCCAGCGGTATGATTTCCCGAAGGAACGGCCAAGCTAAATTTTAAAGCCAGTGTGAGTCTAGTTAAAACAACGTATTATGATCGGATTGGGGCAAATAAATTTATAGTTTAAAAAAATAAATAATAATAATAATAATAATAATAATAATGATAATAATAATAATAGTTCCTTTTCAGTAAGATTTGATTGATCTCGTTTTCAAGAACATCCATAAGTTTATTTTCGAATCTTTGCCGTGTCGCTTGCTTTGTCCTTTTGCCTTCTGATTCACAAAACCCTCTAAAGATCTTTGCTTTGCTTCATCATCAGGTACTATATTAATCAAACCATTAATTTCACTTTTAATATAACGAATGATTCAAGATCTATTTCCGGTTTTGAGTTTCTCTATATTATTTCATTTGATTTGATTGACTCCTCACCTGGGTTTTGTTTTGCTTATTAGGGTTTCATTCAAAATTCTATTTTGCTCTATTTTATTATTATATCTTTATGTGTCACTAGATATAATTAATTTTAGATTTAGTTGATTGTTTATGTTTATGTTTACCTATCTATACACCACTCATGCGTCGTTTTGACGGCGGTATGTCCCGTATGATGTGACATGTAAGCTGGTGTACGCTTTTGGCTACCACTAGCATAAGTCTAATTTATTTATTTATGTGTTTGTTTTTTTTGGTGGCATTATTCCATTTATATTCTAATTGTATATGTTAGTACCCGGTGTCCAGTGGCGAAGCTTGGACAAGAACACCGAGGGGGGAGGGGGTTTAATTTTTTGGCCGAAAACGGGTAAATTTACACCATGTATAAAAATTTTTCGGGCGAGAAACGGTTAAATTTACACTGCTGCGTGACAAAACCCGCGGGGGGGGGGGGGGGGGGGCTTAATTTTTTGGTCAAAAAAGGGGTAAATTTACACTACATATAAAAAATTTCGGGCGAAAAACAGCTAAATTTACACCGCTGTGCGAAAAAACAGGGGGGGGGGGGGTTAGCCCATGGCCCTCGCTGTGCTTCGCCCCTGCAGGTGTCTAATGGGTTATTATTATATGGTACATGGATACTAATGGTGAATGTGATGTACGGATGGCATCGCAGGCTGCAAGTCCTGCTGCTGTTCTTCATAGTGCTCAAGTTGTTGGCAATGCATTTGTGGAGCAGTATTATCATATTCTTCATCAATCTCCTGAACTTGTTCATAAGTTTTATCAGGATTCAAGCATTTTAAGCAGGCCGGATGCAAATGGTTTCATGAGTTCTGTAACAACCATGCAAGTGAGTTCCTTTTGCTGTTAATAATTTGTTATTTTGTCGAATATTATAATATTAAAACCAAAGTTTGAAACTTTTTTGTCTAATTCGTTAAATTAGGCCATTGATGACAAGATTCAGTCACTTGATTACAAAAACATCAAAGCTGAGATTAAAACTGCAGATGCACAAGATTCACATCAGTCAGGTGTTATTGTTCTAGTGACTGGTTGCTTAACTGGAAAAGACAATGTGAAGAGAAAATTTGCTCAAACGTTCTTTCTTGCGCCACAAGAAAAAGGCTACTTTGTTCAAAATGATGTTTTTAGGTTTGTTGAGGAAACTGCGCCATTGGAGACGACTTCTACACCTGTTGAGAATATTGTAGACAGCGCTCCTGCTGACCTGGCAGCACCAAATTCAGGTATGTTGACTGTGTTTTAATTACTTTAGGGGAAAAAACATATTCTAAGGTATACTTATAGTTATGTGCATATGATTTCAGTGGCGACTCATGTTACAGACAAAAATCCGACACATGATTCTACAGCAACCTTGACAGCTGAGGATGTGAATAACGTGTCAGAAGCTTGTGACCCTGAGGTTAATGAAGGGTCAGGGTCGGGTCTTGAGGAGGAAGTTGTGGATGAGCCTCTTCCGGTTCAAACAAGCCCAAACGAAACGGGCTTGTTACAGAAACCGGACGCGTCTGCAACACAAGAGGAGAAGAAATCATATGCTTCGATTGTAAGGGTACCCAAGAACATCGGATCATCTGGTTCGAGCCATGTTCAGAGCAGCAGTTTAAGGTGGGCCCCTGCTAACACGGATCAACTAAAGTCTAGGACCGCAAAGCCGTCTCCAGAACCAGAACCATCGGTTCCGGTGGTTGTTAACGTTCCTGAAAGTAGCAAAGTTCATGAAGATGGTAACAAACATGCTTTGTGTATTCATTAACATTTTGTTGATCATGCGCTTGCTGACCGTTTATTTGTTTGAAATATTGAATTGAAGGTCACTCTGTATATGTACGGAATTTACCTATGAATGCAACTGTTGCACAACTTGAGGAAGAGTTTAAAAGATTTGGGCCAATTAAAACCAATGGTGTTCAAGTCAGAAGTCATAAGGTTTGCTTCTTAATTTCATGTGTTCGGTCTTGATTTATGTTTAAAAGTCGTCATTTTTTCTTGTTTTCAGCTACAGGATTTTTGTTTTGGTTTTGTGGAGTTCGAGTCATTGGAATCCATGCATAGTGCTATAAAGGTATGACCTTGAATTGACCCATTAGAGATAAATCATAACCTGAGTTGACCCCATGTTTTGACCATTTATAAGAAACTTGAACCCATGCTCAAGATTTAAAATCTTTTACAGGCACCTTCTATCACAATTGGCAACCGCCAGGTGGTTGTTGAAGAGAAGAGAACAACCGCCCGAGGTAACTACAAATGTTTTTATATTCGTCTTTTGTAGAATAATCCGATTCATTAGTGGCTTAACGAGTCCTTGTAAAAATGATTTCTCAGTTGGTGGTGGTGGTGGTGGTGGAAGAGGGCGGTACCCTGGTGGAAGAGGCGGTGGTTTCAGGGGTCGTGGCAATTATTTTGGTGGGCGAGGCTTTGGGTGAAACGAGTTTAGATACCAGGGTGAGTTTTCCAACCGTTCAAGAGGTCCCATGGGGCGAAACACAGAGGTTTATCAACGAGTTGATCAGAATGGCAGTGGGAGATTAAATCATCAACCGAATAAAGAGACTGAATCCGGGCAGTAATCATGTCTGCAGTCACAATTTTGACCATGATTTTAGACGTATCGGCTTGTTTATTTTTTGTGACTTGATTATGTAGCACAAAAGTTGATCTTTTTTGGACTACTGATGTTTGTGTTGGATATTTATAACCATCTTACTAGCAGATTCTGTTTTGGAACTAATTATTCTGCAGTTTTAGTGTTTTATATAATCACGTTCAACACGCACATTTTAGTTGGTTCGGTTTGTTTACACCTTATTTATTAGCCTAATAATGTGCAAATTTCAAGAATCCAAACTGTATACAACAATAATAATAACATGAAAAAACACATATCTGCATCTTCAACTTGACTTTTGCAAATTAGACACAAAATTTGAAGCTGCAAAAGCAGCCGAACCTCCAACAACACTAACAAGAGCCGCCACCACTTGCAGCCCAATCTCCCAAGGGTACTCCTCAGGAAGTAAATACACCAATAATGGACCCAAACCCAATAGGAACAAACTTAAGGTCAATAGAGCCGAGGGTGTTGATGGGTCGGTTGCAGCTGAAAGGACTCCAAGCTCTTCGGCTTTGGAAAGCAGCCCGAGTTTTTCTATTGAAGATAGTGAAAATCCTGCCTTCTCTGCTGCTGAAAGCAAACCTGCCTTTTCGGCTTTTGTTAGCAGTCTTAGTTTTTCAACATTCGTTAGGAGTTTAATGCTTGATGTGGTTGTTTGCTTGCTGCTGCGTGTACCCCTCATTGTTACAGCCTGTGTAGTTTTGGAAAATGTGTAAAGACAATTAGACTGCCTGTTATTATTTTTAACAGCTTTATGCATTGGTAGATAGTAGTGTACAAATAATGATGCATAATCGACTTGGAAATCCCTAAAGATCCATCCTTTTTGTCTTTAAAGTGATCTTAGATTTTAGCATAGTGAAACTAGATTAAACACTTGTTAATTTCTAAACCGGTTTGAACCCGAACCCGAACTGAATCCAATTTCAAAACCGGTTTGGAGCCAACTCGAACCTTAAGGTTGCAATTATTTTGTAATCATATACCTTAAAACCAGTCAAACCCAAACCGAACCAGTTTATCAGAAGAACAAAATCTCCCAAAACAATGTTTCTTTAAGCATTTAAATAAAGATTTTAATTATGTATTGCAATAACAATAAAACTTGTTTTTGCCTTTAAGCGTCTCGCATCGTACGTTAAGCAATTATTGTACTCTAACCTCACCATATATATATATATATATATGCAATATATTTCAAATCTTTCTTCAAGATTCAAGAAACACACACAAGGGTAATCTAATAAAGCATCTAAAGTCTATATATGCACTGAAAACTCAAAACAAAGGCTAACCTTCTTATATCCAGAAGTGTTTAGAGGCTTCTGTGTAGTAGCCATTGATGAAACCAAAGGTGTCATCCTTCTGCTCCTTTTGATTTTTTTTTAATGGTTTTTGCTCTTATTATTTGTTTATTTTTATTATATATTTTGCTTTTTTAGTTGCAGCATTTGTGTGATACAGAAAGAAACTACATGGGTCTTGGATTTGGGTGATTGATATTGGTGTTGTCAACGTGGCATGCTTTTATTGGCTGTTTGGAATTTAGATGGTGGTCTATATATTTATCCTTAATAATTACCCACCATATATTTTGCGTAATTTTTTTTATTGCATTTAGTTATTTTTATATTTTTATATGTTGTGTAGTTTCCTTTGCGTAATTAGTTAATTTTATGCGTAGTTTATTTACTTAATTTGTAAATATTTGACATAATGCGTAATTATGGCGTTAAATGCTTTGTACACTTTATATGGTAAAAAGTCCTTGTATTGAATCTTTTACCATAATAATTACTAATATATATAAAAGAGAATTTTGGTGCCACAAGTGATTGGACCACTTGACGGCACCTTAGTGGTCACGTTAGTTTATTTGTATTGTTTATGTTTTTGTTTGTTAGTCTAGGAAACATAACGAAAATTACATAAATCGATCGAATGCTATTTTTTTTTAGTTCTGGTATCGTAACAAAAAGTGACGGTTGCCGACCGAAACCACGTAGACTCACCGTTTTTTGTTTTAGTTTCAGGGTTGTAACAAACGTAAAGAAAACTACCAAATGCCACATTTGTTTTTTATTTAATTCTTAATTATCGTAACAAACGCGACGGAGACCAAGCGAATTTGCGTAGATTCTCCATCTCAACGCCTGAGATTGACAACGCTAATGTTTTACCAATGCCGAATTTTACCATTACCACCCCATTGGTCAGCGCCAATTTTTTACACTTTTTTTGTTTTAGTTCAGATAAATAAAACACGTAATCGAAACCGAAGGAATTCACGTCGACTTACTGTCTCAACGCCCGGGACCGACAACACTTGGATTCTACCAACACCCGGATTTCACCAATATGCCCCGGCGCAACGTGCCGGGTGACACTAGTTATTTTCTAATCTACAAAATTTATTGTCGTTTTTGCCTTTCTGGCATACCAGTAATTTGTAATAATAAATTAATTTTTGCTCAATCACCTTAATATTTACCGCGTGACATATAAAAAAAATATCTCAATCAAATCCAAACAAACAAACGGTCGATTCAAATTTCAATTTATCTGTAGGATATTCCATCAACCCTCTTTGTTAATTGTAAATACCCGGATTCCCAACACGATCAATCAAGAACAACATTATAAACACAGATTACATGACATGGATTCATCAAGTAAGCACTTCATGTTCTAAGTCTTTGTTCAAATTTTATATTATACTCAATTATATAATATTAAAAGATACATTAACTTCTTCAAATTTTAAGATTTATCTAAATATTATATTTATTTATACGATATTAAAAGCTCAATAAGTTATTAAATACATAAGTAGTTACGAGAAACAAATGTGAATGTAAATGATGACATGTAACGACATTTTTTGAAATGTGTATGGAAATGTTTGTACGTGTTATTTGTGTCAGATTATTAAACAAATTTGTGAATTTTTTGTACTGCATATGCTCTTATAAATAATGTTGCTTAAACTCATAACTATTGACGTTTGTAATGTTTTTGATCGGCAAAACATTTTTCATAGGTTGCGCCATTGTTACTCTTCTGCTACTCTTACATAGAGCAGTTGAAGAAGGTGCTGACTTCATCGAAGCGGATATACTTGTTGGTAAGACGATGTGCTTATGTGTCTCCATGACGTCACACTTGATGGCTCGACTAGCATTGTAGGCCACAAGGAGTTTGCAGACCGAGTGAAAACGTATGAAGTTGAAGGAGTAAATAAAACTGGATTTTTCATATGTAAGCTTGAGTTTCGATTTGAAAATATTGATTATTGTCATTATGTGAATGATTTGCTAATTAATAACTGTTTGTAGTAAAAGAACTAAAAACTTTAGGGACTAAGCAAAGGTATTCGTTCTGCGATCATCAATATAATGGTCAGTTAATTAGTTATCAACATGCGGAAGCCGCATATGAGAGGTGCAACAACGCAACATATTAGGCGGGTGAAAGCCACGCCGTCAACGAACGGGTTACAAACCGTCAAACCCCACATTCGAGACAATCTTACATGTTACTAGAAACGTAAAAAATATGAATTTGCATTGTCAAAGTAAATTATAAAATTTTCACAATATACTGCATTTTCGTTAACATTTTAAATACAAGGTTTAGATTTCTCTATAGTAGTTAGCAAGATTTACTCCCGTCAATTGCGTTTTGCTTTTACCTTCTTTTTATTTATCGATGCATCATAATACAAACAAAATAACACAAAATACAAATTGAGTACAAGATTATTTTTGTATTCTTTTTATTGGTTATGTAGCATAGTACAAGCATTTTCAATCCATCCTCTAAATTATAAGTGTATTCTCGGTTTCATTTTTTTTTTCTTTTTTTCTTTTTCTTTTTCTTTTTTTTTGGCAGTTATTTTGTTGATTTCAAATTATTCAAACTGAAGTGTGTAGTGAACGGTTTAGAATTCGTCTTACATAAAAAAACTGTTCGTATCAAACTGAACCGGAGTGTAAGATTGTATAATTTAGATTGATTAAATATGTATATTTCTCTCTCACACACTCACAACTTAATTCATATTGTCATTCCGGGTAATCTACATAATTTCTTGTCGTTTTTGCCATTTTGACATACCGGTCATTGTTGGCAATTTCCAACAATATCCTTGAAGTGCAATAACTTGGCGTGTAAGGCACAAGTTTCAAAAAAAATGATCAAGATTCTAATACTTTCTAATAGGTGTCGGTTTAGGACATTTGGTTTATTTAATTATTATAATTAATTTACCTAAATCTTAGGTAGATACAAATATGTTTAGGTCTGGTCTATATAAACCGTGTAGAGTTTCATTATGGTAATTAACTTTTGGGTGTTTGCAAACAACTCGTGTCACCGATCTTGAGTCATATACCATGTGACATATGAAAAATATCTCAACCAAATCCAAACAAACAGTCAATTCAAATTTTAGTTTATTTGTAGGATATTCCATCAACCCTCTTTATAAAATATCCAAACATCAATTAAGAACTGCATTATCAAACACTGATTATGTGCCATGGACTCATCAAGTAAGCAATTCATGTTCCATATTTTTGAATTTAACTCACTTATAAAATATTAAAAAATTTAGCAACTTCAAACTTTTTTATTTACTTAAATATTATATTTATTTATACGATATTAAAAGCTAAACTAGTTAGTTATTAAAATATATAAAGTAGTTACGGAAAATAAATGTAAAAGTAAATGATGAAATGTCATGGGAATGTTTGTACATGTTATTTGTGTCAGATTAATAACAAGTTTGTAAATATTTTGTACTGCATATGCTCTAAACAATAATGTATGTAATGTTTTGATTGATGAAACACTTTCCAGGTTGCACCAATATTGTTACTCTTCTGCTACTCTTTATCGGGTGTTCGGCAAGTAGACTCTCTCCGCTTCCAGCTGATGGCAAATTTACAAAAAGGCCCCTACAGACGTTTCGTCCGTTTAACATTGCGCATAGAGGTTCAAGTGGAGTACTCCCAGAAGAGACTACTCCAGCTTACCTAGTAAATTTATTAAACTTTATATTTACGTGTATACAAATACATGAAAGTATAAAACCTCCTCAATCACTTTATTCAGAAAAATGCTACATTAATATTGTAGTATTATATGTTTATAGTTTTACTTCCTACAGAGGGCTATTGAAGAAGGTGCAGACTTCATTGAAGCGGATATATTAGTTAGTAAAGACGGTGTGCTTATGTGTCTCCACGACTTCACACTCGACAGTTCGGCTGATATTGCAGACCACAAGGAGTTTGCAGACCGAGTCAAAACTTATCAAGTTGAAGGGAAAAACGAAACTGGATTTTTCATATGTATGCTTCAGTTTTGATTCAAAATATATTATTCGATTAGTGTCGTTGTGTAAATGATTTGCTAACTAGTTGACTGTTCGCAGTTGATTTCACACTAAAAGAACTGAAAACTTTGAGGACGAAGCAGAGGTTTTCGTTCCGTGATCCACAATATAATGGTTAGTTAGTTAATTAGTTAGTTAGTTAGTTAGTTTAATATAACATAATCAATATGTTATGCGATGATGAACAGGAAAGTTTCCCATTATCACATTCGAAGAGTACATTCAAATCGCGATAAATGCACCAAGGGTTGTTGGAATATATCCAGAAATTAAAAATCCGGTATTGGTGAACCAACATGTAAGTTTAAGTTATTTGCTTATATTCTCGACATCAACACGGGATTTATGAAATTATAACTAATTATTTCAGGTGAAATGACCAAAAGGAAAGAGATTTGAAGATGTTTTTGTGGACATCCTTAACAAATACAGTTACAAAGGTTCATATTTATCGAAAGAGTGGCTAAAACAACCTTGTTTCATTCAGTCACTCGCCCCGTCATCACTTGTTCATATCCATAACCAAACAGATCTACCAAAGATCTTCTTACTCGATGATGTGGACGTGAGAACACAAGACACGAATCAGGTAAACAAAAAGTTCAATAACATACATTTATTTCAAAACAAAAATGTCATTTTTGTAACTTTAATTACTAGTGAATTACATATTATCTAACTATGGTTATTCTTGTGCAGACGTATGCAGAGATCACGTCGGATTACTATTTGAGTTATATTAAAGAATATGTTGTTGGTATTGGTCCAGGGAAAGACACTATTGTGCCCGTAAAATGTAGCAGCTACCTTCAAACGCCTACTGATCTCGTGACCCGGGCCCACGCTCATAATCTACAGGTACATTAGTCACAGTTTGACTTCTCAGGTCAAAGTTTTACTTTCTAAAGTAAAAAATGATGTAGATGAAGTTTGGTAACCAGAATCGAAAACACAAAACGGATTTAGATCATAAACTCGATCCTTGTAACTTTCATTAGCTCGAAAAATTACAATATTTAAAACCTTTAATTCTCTTAATGATATAACCCACAAGCTCGGGTATATATACTAATTTAGATTTCAAAACCCAACTAGACTAGAATACAAATACCACAATCATATTCAAATACTAATTGGTAAAAACAAATCTAAATAATAATTAATAAATAAATTTCTTGTTGTCCAAGTCATTTGCTCGACTTGTTCACCAAGTAATTTATTCCATGTAAACCAAGTCACGTGCTCAACTTGATAAACAAGACACGAACTCATCATAGGCTCGATGAGTCGGCCCAACCCGCCTCATTGACTCGAGGACGGAAATTAAGTCCAACAGTAGATTTTGTTATTAGTTCCTCACAAAAATCTTTTCCCATTTGTATTATGTTAGTAAGTTCATTATGATCATAAATATATTCTTGAAATTTCTTGAAACCTTGTGTAAGTACATAGTTGACTTTCTGATTTTTGACCCGAAAGGTCAACAGTAATTTTTAAACTATACTGTCAAAACACCATATTGAGGTGAATCTGATTATTAGTCATTAACTTTAATTGTTTCTCTTGCAGGTGCACCCGTACACATTTCGCAATGAAAACCAGTACTTGCCTTTTAACTTCAGTCAAGACCCTTATGTGGACTTTGATTACTGGATAAACACAATGCGAGTTGACGGGCTTTTTACTGATTTCCCCGGTAGCCTCCATCGTTACCAGGGATGGACCTCTCGAGCACATTAATCTTATGTTATTAAATATTAGTTAATGTAAAAGTAGGATTTAAGTTAAGAATATGAATAAATTTAAGCGTAAAGTATATATATATATATATATTTAAAAGCTGTCGTGACATGACGTAAGGAATACTACATCATGAATGGTGTTACTAAGCACGGATTTGAGCATCTATATTTCTTATATCATTATCCCTAACAGGAGTTTACATGACACATTTAAAACACGAGATTAACGCGCTAGTCGATTCTAAGTAATACAATTTGAGCTTCCATGATGTTGAGTTACCAAATTTTTGAACATTAACTAAATTAAGTTTTCATGCCTTAGACAACGGTCGAGCCATTGACCAAGTATACATCTCGGGCGGAGGGAGGTTAGTGTTAGAAATCATGTTTTGTGGTGGCACGTAGATATCTGAAACACCAATGGCACGACGCTGAAGTTGATCATGTGTCGCAATCGCTTCTTCTTTCTCAATAGGCAACCTATCAAAAGTGGCATTCATGAAAGTGGCTGCCATGATCACCACAGGGCCAGATGTCATAAGTGGTCCAGCAATAGCGCCACCCACCACCTGGCCCTGTGGGCCCACTAGGTATATGGCTAAACCAGTCACACCTAGTGGAGCAGGTGGCGGGAGTACCGAACCCACCAATGATAAAATCTCAAACCGACCATGAAGAGTGACTACAGGCCCGGAGCCTGGCCCAGCAGACGACATAGACGGTTGACGCAACATGACGTTGCTCACGAACCCGGTGGCGCTTAACACCCATATCCCTTGTTGTTTTCTTCTAGCAAAGGTGGCTAAGCTCTCACCAATGTCACAACCCGGGCTGACCTCCATGGCGTGGGCCCGCAACGTGTTGGGACTGTCTCGGGTGATGATGATAGGCGGTTTGGGCTTGTTTTTGGAACCGGCTGGCCTGCCTCGTGGCTTGCGAACGACGTGTTGGTCGGGTTTTGATGTAATGGCAGTAAGGTCATGATCTCCACCACCAGCCATGTTTGATGTTTTGGGATTAAGTGATCATTGGTGATGCTTAAGTAGGGAGATTGATGTGGATATTATTTAAGATGAAAAATCAAAAGAATGACATATAATTAGGAGATTGTTAAGTAACACAGCAACCTATGTGATTAATGTTTGTTTTTTCTTTAGTTTATGCTTCTAAAACTCCTAATTCTTAGCTACCAACAAATCTAAATGACATAAAATCCTAGGAACTTATTGGTCGGATCATGACATGAGATCAGATTGAAGAACATGACCGGTTTATGATCTAAGTATGTGTGTCGTGTTATTATGCAAACACAAATATGTTTCACAAATATAGTGAGAGAACATAAGTGTATAGTGTATAAGTATACTTAATGTTATTTGTAATGTGAGAGAGAGAGAAAAATGATGGTTCGTCTTGTAACACGTTTAAACTTTGAAGGAAGAAACATGTATTTATACGATTGTATATATGAGGGCTCTCTTTAAATTTGATTTTATAACATGGCCGGCTTTTAGGTAGGGCGGAAAATGACGACCGAGAATTTAAAAAATTATTTATAAAATTTTAAAACAAAAAATTTTAAACAATACCGTTAAACCCACTAATTTTGTTAAACCCGACAAATAATTATCCAATTGTCCAACTAAAACCAAATATTTACAAACATAACACACTGCACAAAATAGTCTATTAAACATAAACAAACATAGACCATTTACCCCTTAGTTCATTAACTAGTTACTGGGTCCCAGGAATTGAACCGTTGTACTTGTAGTGGATGAACAATTAAACATCCATCATAGGGCCTTCATAACAATCAACAAGGGCGATTGCTTGGATTGTGATCGGTGATTGTTGTCCTCGAACCTCGATCACAATCAACAAGGGCGCATGGCGTGAAGGACCGGAATTTGTTTTTTTATTGCTACAATAACTTTGTTTTTTTATTGTCCTATTAATGGAAGAAGATTTAATTGTTGTCACCATAAATAAAAGTTTTCGGAAATGTCTCTTAAAACACGTCTTTTGTGACATGTTTGTGTTGGACTCGGTCTGCCCAAGAGACATATTAAATTGATGTGGCTAGTACGTTATGATCCAAGTCGGGTCATACCTAATAACAAGCTAGACAAACACCGATAATATTCGTTTATATATGATGTGATCATAACAAATGAATATTAACACTTGAGTTATTTGGAAAGGGGTTTCTAAATAAAATGTACTTGTGTAATAAACAAATCATATGGATGATTTATGTTTTATGAAAGAACATTACATAGTGTTATTTAAGTTGGTTAAATAACAATATGTGAATAATAATAACCAAGCATGTCTCTTAACATATAATAGGTTTTATAAGTTATAAGTTATAAACTTATAAAAGTATATATGTATGGATATATATTTATATGTTTAAAGTTTTATAAAAGAAAAAAAGATAATAACTCTTTCAAATGTAATATTATTATATGTTTGAGTAGAGACATGCAAGGTGAGTGGAGACATGCAATGGTTATTATTGGTGGAGAGAAAGATGACTTTAAATAAAACCAAGTCTTTCTCTTTCATTCTTTCATAACACACATAATTTCCAAGTAAACTTTTCTCTCTTCCTCTCTTGGGTATTTTCATCCAACATAAGAAAAGAAGAAGAAAATTTCAAGTGCAAATCCTAGCTAGAAGTGGTGTGTTGTTGAAGCTTAGGGTGTGCTAGCTTGAGGAGCTTCCATATTCAAGTTCTTACCTTTCAATCATCATCTCTTTCACCCGGTTTTATCATATTGAAAGGTAGTAGTGACATGCATGTATTTGATAGTGTGTAATTTGTATTTGGATCCGGGTTTGGGTTTTGCATGTTTAAAATTGGTTTTATACATATCATATTAACAAGATTTAAAACTTTTATATCCGCTGCGTTTTTGGTAAAATAGGGATTTTATCACTTTGATAATCTTGTTAAAACCCAACAATGGTATCAAAGCCAGGTTATACGAATGCATGCTTCATTAGTCCCAAAATTTTTCGGGTTTATGGTGGGTTTCACCATTTGGCCGAAAATTTTTGGGGTTTTGGTTACCCCATGGTTTTTCAAGGTTATACTTTACATGCATGTGGTAATCTTGAAAAACCAAGTCATTTGGATGATTGTTTAGTTTGTTTGGACAAAACCCGAAACTTTCGGTTGCTTAAGCTTTGGCCGAAAGTTTTGAGGCAAAAAGGGGAACCATTTTGGTCTTGTATTATTGCATATTTGGATGTGTAATAGATGTTCATAACCTAGCCATGGCCTTGTGTTTGGTTGAATGATTGTGTTGGTTGTTTGTTCATTCGATTTGGTTGTAATATTTATTTGGGTTTGTAATCTATTTATTCATTCATATGGCTTGTAATAATAAGTAGATTATATATATTTCTTTTACTAGAAAAATGTATTAGGATATAGTTTGTAAAATAAGATGCATGGATGGAAGCCCAAATAAAATGATGAAGACCACAACACCGGGAGTAAACACTTGGAGCATATGGATGCGGAATCAAGTGGGAGTTCACCGACACAAGTGCATGTTCTTTTGGGTCCCTTAGGAGAGACTTTTTGACACACTTGTCTTCGGTCAACAAGTGTGGTTAATATTAGGAGGCTATGGTTATGAACTTGTGGTTGTGTATATTTTATGCTTGCATTGTTGATTTACTTATTATTTGCAATATGGTTTGCTTAACAACTTAAAATCAACTAGCATAAAATTGGTTCCTTAGAAATCGTTAGGTAATAAAAATTGGTTTTATTAATAACTAATGATTTCATAATAAAAATGGGTTTTATTAATTGGAACTTTGAAAATGGGTTTTTCAACTAAGTACCATACATTTGAATGCATGCAAATGAAAGGTACAATAAATAGTTTTCCAATCTAGAATTTAGAAAACTAAAATCCCTTTTTAAAAAACAAGTTAAACACCATCCTTTTATACAACACTTAAGTCACTTGTAGACTTGAAAGTGAGTTAGGATCACCTAAGCACTTTTAAGAAAACTTGTGATCTTAAGGTGATTTTACAAGTACTTTTGGCATTAGGATCACCTAACCACTTGTATGAGTAAACTCACGCGTGTGTATAAGTAGGACGACTTGATTTGAAACCATGACTATAGGATCACCTTAACATGGCGTTCAAAGGTGTTTATGGGATTTAACATACCAACTAAACATATGATGTTTAACCGATCCCATAAAACTAGAAGTTGCAAAGGGTTGCAATTGTCAAACGTTGACTACCTTGTTAATTCGAATAGTAGGATAAAGGTCACCTAACTACTATTTGAATGAAACGTTGGGTTCTAGATTTTAATCAATAATTGTCTTGGAGACATTTAAAGGGTATTAAAGATTAAAATTTTATTAATATCGAAAATACTAATTTGAACTTTGTTAAAATTCTTTTAGATGGCCGCAAACAACGCACCGAACGCAATTATCCCACACGTGCATAATCTATCACTAAGATCCATTCTGGATAAGGATCGTCTAAACTTTAACAACTTCATGGATTGGTATCGAAACTTGAGAATTGTTCTCAAGCAAGAAAAGAAGTCTTATATTTTAGACGATCCTATTCCTGATGAACCCGATGTCAATAACTTGGATGCCTATGCGGATTGGTTAAAATACACCGAGGATTCGGTGCAAGTTTCTTGCCTCATGTTGGGAACAATGATTCCCGAGATCCAAAAGGATTTCGAGAATCATGGGGCGTATGACATGATAACCCAACTTAAGGAAATGTTCCTTACTCAAGCTCAGGTTGAGCGATTCGAAACGGTTCGAGCGCTTCATGCATGTCATATGGAAGAAACCCAATATGTTTCATCTTATGTACTTAAGATGAAGAGCCACATTGATCGGCTTGAACGGCTTAACTGTCCCGTCTCAAAAGAGTTAGCCACGGATTTAATCCTAAATGGCTTAACTAAAAGGTTTGAGACATTCGTCATGAACTACAACATGAATGGATGGGACAAAAGCATTGGTGAGCTTCACGCAATGCTTAAGACAGCCGAGGCCGGCATGGGTAAAAAGGTTTTACCCGTTCTTGCGATCAATGAGGGTGGCTCAAAGAAAAGGCATCACCCGGAACCAAAAGCAAAGGTTGCCGTTGGTAAGGGGCAAGTCAAGAAGGGGTTCAAGGGAAAGGCAAAGGCGGAGCCAAAGCCAAAGAAGCTAAAGGTTAGCGCTGAGGATCCGTGGTTTGGTTGTGGTGAGATAGGTCATTGGATGGGAAACTGTCCGACCTATCTCAAGGAGTTGAAAGCTAAGAGGGATGCGGGGCAAACCTCAGGTACAACTTTCATGATTCACATTGATCTTAATATTATTTCTTCTAACACATGGGTATTGGATACCGGATGTGGAACTCACATATGCAATTCATTGCAGGGGTTCAAAAGAAGAAATGAGATGAAGAAAGGAGATATAAGTCTCTTCATGGGCAATGGAGCAAAGGTTGACGTCCAAGCCCGAGGAGATTATGTTTTAAAGCTTCTAAATGGTTTGGAAATTGTTTTGAAAAACATTTTATATTCCCCTAGTTTGACTAGGAATATTATCTCTGTTTCTGTATTAAGACAATCTGGTTATGACTTTAAGTTTGTTGATAATGGTATTTATGTTTTCATGGATAATGTCTTTTATTTTAAAGCGATGCCGTTTTATGGCATTTATGAATTAATTCATGATGACTCATACATTGATAACTCGTTGTACCAAGCTAACACCAAAAGACTCAAAATGGATTTGAGTAATACTTTTCTTTGGCATTGTCGTCTTGGTCACATAAACAAGAATCGTATTCATACACTTCGAAAGAATGGTCTTTTGAAATCAAATGTTGATTCATTTGATGAATGTGAATCTTGTTTATTGGGAAAGATGACCAAAGAACCCTTTAATGGAACAAATGAAAGGGCGAAAGACTTATTAGGTATCATACATTCGGATGTATATGGACCTTTAGGACAATAACAAGAAATGGTGAAAGATACTTCATTACCCTTACCGACGACTATAGTCGCTATGGGTATGTGTTCTTGTTAAGACACAAAAATGAGGCCTTTGAAATGTTCAAAGTCTTCCAAAATGAAGTACAAAATCAACTCAACAAAACAATCAAAGTACTACGTTCCGATAGAGGAGGTGAATACCTCAATGATGCGTTTCTAGAACATCTTAAGATTTGTGGGATTGTCTCACAACTTACTCCACCTGGAACACCACAACATAATGGTGTGTCCGAAAGGAGGAATCGAACTTTATTGGACATGGTTCGATCCATGATGGCTAGAAGCTCATTACCTCTATCATTTTGGGGTTTCGCTGTGATCTCTGCTGCCCGTATTTTAAATATGGCACCAACCAAAAAATTGGATAGGACACCTTTTGAAATATGGCATGGAAAGGCTCCAAAATTTTCATATTTAAAGGTATGGGGTTGTGAGGCTTATGTTAAGATCTACACCCCTGACAAACTTGAATGTCGATCCACTAAGTGTATATTTGTAGGATATCCCACGGATTCGATGGGATATTATTTCTACAATCCAAGCGAGCATAAAGTGTTTATAGCTCGAAAGGCTAAGTTCTTGGAAAGAAGGTTCCTTATGGAAGGAACTGATAGAACTGTAGAACTCGAAGAGGATCGAGAACTACAAGCCGATACACGTTTGGTTGATACTAGCAATCAACAAGAGGTTGTTGAGGATGATCAAATGGTTGATCAAAACACACAAAACATTCGCAAATCTGGTAGAGTTAGCACCCCACCTGAAAGATATGGATTTTTCATGGATGGATGCTACGTGGTTGATTCGGATGAACCCACCACATACCGAGATGCAATGTCGCAATCTGATTGTGACAAATGGCTAGAAGCCATGAATGCTGAGATGCAATCCATGCATGACAATCAAGTATGGGACTTGGTTGCTCCACCTCTAAATTCCAAGCTGGTTGGAAGTAAGTGGGTTTTCAAGAAGAAAACTGATATGCATGGAAAATTGGATACTTATAAAGCTAGACTTGTAGCAAAGGGTTTCACTCAAACTCAAGGGGTTGATTATGATGAAACTTTCTCACCCGTGGCGATGCTAAAGTATGACTATGAGATATGACAAATGGATGTCAAAACTGCTTTTCTAAATGGGCATCTTAATGAAGATGTTTATATGGTTCAGCCTGAAGGTTTTGTCGATCCACAACATCCTAACAAAGTATGCGTTGAAGATCTATGGATTGAAACAAGCATCCAGAAGTTGGAATCACCGTTTTGATGATGAAGTTAAGAAATTTGGATTCATCAAAAACGCTGATGAAGCTTGTGTGTATAAGAAAGCTAGTGGGAGCATCATAACCTTTCTGGTATTATATGTCGATGACATATTACTGTTTGGAAATGACATTCCAACCTTGGAAGGTGTGAAAGCCTGGCTTGGAAGCTGTTTTTCCATAAAGGATCTTGGTGAAGCCGCCTATATTCTGGGAATAAGAATCTATAGGGATAGATCAAGGCGGTTGATAGGTTTGAATCAAAGTGCATACATTGACAAGATCTTGAAAAGGTTCAAGATGGAAAACTCTAAGAAAGGTTTGGTACCTATTCAAAGAGGAACGATGTTGAGTGCTTCTCAATGTCCAAGCTCAAAGGATGAGCAAGACAAAATGAGTGGTATCCCATATGCATCTGCTATAGGATCCATCATGTATGCCATGATTTGCACTAGACCGGATGTGTCATGCGCCTTGAGCATGACAAGTCGATACCAACAAAATCCGGGAACTAGCCATTGGATGGCTGTTAAGAGCATATTGAAATACCATAGAAGGACTAAGGATATGTTTCTAATATATGGCTCTAGTGAGGAGGAACACGTTGTAAAGGGTTACACTGATGCAAGTTTCCAAACTGATCGAGATGATTCTCGATCACAATCGGGATACGTTTTCGTTCTCAATGGTAGTGCTGTCTCATGGAAGAGTGCAAAACAAGACGTGGTAGCTTTATCCACCACTGAATCTGAATACATCGCCGCCGCCCTGGAAGCTCAAGAAGCTGCATAGATTAGAAAGTTTATTGCCGATCTAGGAGTGGTTCGTACCATTCAGGACCCTCTAGAGATCTTTTGTGACAACGAGGGTGCGATTGCTCAAATCAAGGAACCCCGCGCACATCAAAAGACTAGGCACATTGAGCGGAGATTCAACTACATAAGGGATGAAGTTGAAAAGGGAAAGATATGTATTCGCAAAGTTCACACTGATCAAAACATTGCGGACCCACTCACGAAACTCCTTGAAAGGCCGAAGCATGAGAGTCATACTTGCGCCTTAGGACTTCGATATTCTAGTGATTGGATTTGATCAAAATTTGTATTTGGATATTGGAACAATTTTATTTTAACTCAATCATATGGTTTTGGTTATGGTCATGTTCTTGAGTTATGTTCCATTTTAGTATGTTTAAATCCGTGAATAATTTGAATTATTCTAAACGTCCGTAGTCGTTCATATTTGTGGGAACAAATGTGAAAGTAAGACTATTATGAACTTGGATTGGTAGATATTCATGAGGTATGAATATAGCAAAGGGTTGCTGCCAAGGTTCATAGATATTTATGGGATAAATATTGGACTGACCCGCTCTCAATTTTACTGCATGGAATCCTTGGGATTTGTGATCATAAGTAAATTTGAGTAAAGGCGAACTTCATAGTATCCTCCGACCTGAGATACATATTGGGTCTTGATATTCATCGACTATTATGCTTTGACTTAGTTCTTCGCTGCTCTGAAATATGTCAGTACATAAGGCTAAGCTCAAGTATAGTACAAGGTGATAGTGAGAGACGTATGTAGTCAATAAGGGATTTGTCCCTCTTATTCGTTGAGAGTTAAATGTCTAAGGCCTGACAAGTTAAATCAACAGAGAATGATCACTCTGTGTCTCTGGATTTAACATGACATTTGTGGCAAATGGATAAATGATAGTTTAACCTAAATCATTTTCAAGTATGGGACTTGAAAGGGATAATGTTATTGAACGGCACTTCGTCATACGTATTAGGGGTAGTAACCCTTAGTTAGGCGGTATTTGCTACTTGCATCAATCTTCTATGTATCTTGTGCAAGTGGGAGATTGTTGGACTCGGTCTGCCCAAGAGACATATTAAATTGATGTGGCTAGTACGTTGTGATCCAAGTCGGGCCATACCCAATAACAAGCTAGACAAACACCGATAATATTCGTTTATATATGATGTGATCATAACAAATGAATATTAACACTTGAGTTATTTGAAAAGGGGTTTCTAAATAAAATGTACTTGTGTAATAAACAAATCATATGGATGATTTATGTTTTATGAAAGAACATTACATAGTGTTATTTAAGTTGGTTAAATAACAATATGTGAATAATAATAACCAAGCATGTCTCTTAACATATAATAAGTTTTATAAGTTATAAGTTATAAACTTATAAAAGTATATATGTATGGATATATATATATATATGTTTAAAGTTTTATAAAAGAAAAAAAGATAATAACTCTTTCAAATGTAATATTATTATATGTTTGAGTGGAGACATGCAAGGTGAGTGGAGACATGCAATGGTTATTATTGGTGGAGAGAAAGATGTCTTTAAATAAAACCAAGTCTTTCTCTTTCATTCTTTCATAACACACATAATTTCCAAGTAAACTTTTCTCTCTTCCTCTCTTGGGTATTTTCATCCAACATAAGAAAAGAAGAAGAATTGAATTAAAGTGGAGAAGTAGAATTAAAGTTAAGGATTTTTAGAGAGAATTGAATATCTTAGGGCTTAGACTTGACTTATTTAGGTCACATACCATAATGGTATTTCCCTTACATATATTATTATTATTATTATTATTATTATTATAATTATTATTAGCTTTTATATAGCTGTTAAACTGTGACCTTATTATTAATATTATTATAATTAGTAGTAGTTTTTATATAACTGTTAAACTTTGATTTCCTTTATTTTGCTTCATACACATATACTTAGAGCCGAGGGTCTCTCTGGAAGCCACCTCTTTATTCCTTTGGATAGAGGTACGGTGTGCCTACATCCCACCCTCCCCAGACCCTACCTATAGCTTTGCTGTCGGTGGGATTTTGCTGGGTATGATTGATTGATTGATTGATTGATAAGAAAAGAAGAAGAAAATTTCAAGTGCAAATTCTAGCTAGAAGTGGTGTGTTGTTGAAGCTTGGGGTATGCTAGCTTGAGGAGCTGCCATATTCAAGTTCTTACCTTTCAATCATCATCTCTTTCACCCTATTTGTCATATTGAAAGGTAGTAGTGACATGCATGTATTTGATAGTGTGTAATTCGTATTTGGATCCGGGTTTGGGTTTTGCATGTTTAAAATTGGTTTTATACATATCATATTAACAAGATTTAAAACTTTTATATCCGCTGCGTTTTTGGTAAAATAGGGATTTTATCACTTTGATAATCTTGTTAAAACCCAACAGTTTGGTCTCAACACGTCTTCCACGACGTGTTTTGTCTCAATACATCTTCATGACATGTCTGGTCACCAAACACGTCTTTTATGACATAAGAACTATTATTATTATTATTATTATTATCTAGAAATACTTAAATGATATTATTATGTTAATATTTTGATTTAAATGATATTATTATGTTAATATTTTGATTTGTTTAGTGGAGCTTGAATGATATTATTATGTTTTGACATAAAAGAACCTCATTAAACACATTACATAGGAAAGCAAACAAACACCCTTTTGGGACCACTAGTAACATACCATTCCACATGTTCCTAGTACAAATTTTTAAACAAGAAAAGAAATTAACCACCAATTTGAGAATCAAAATAGAACTAGCTAGCTAGCTAACAAATTAAAAACCCTAAACTCTCTACACACATAAATTAGGCCCGTCCTTCATCAAACCTCAAGTAAGCATCATCGCGACCCCCATACCCACCACGATAGCCAAGATCCCGAAAATGGTGGTGTGTTGATGTAGCCTCACCCCACCATGGCTAACATCATTGGATGCAGACGGACCCATCGCTCCAACTAGCCCGCCATTAATGTTGGTTGGTGAACGTGTGTTTGCGGTCCCAGTGCCACTGCGTATATGATATTTGGAACGAGTAACGTTAATATTAGTTACAACTCTAAACCCTAAACTTTAAACCATGTTAAAAAAAAAAGAATTATTATGATTGTGGCTTATATATATATATATATCAATATATGTGGTGGTAGTGATGGCATCAGGTCATGTCGCTGGTGCGTTCGATATGGACAAATTTATTGGGCAGACGCTCGGTTAAGCCTCACTAGTTAAACCATACAATATGCCCTGTACAAATCACATGTGGGGTTCTTACTAGATCTTTTCACCTAAACCATTTATTTCAAATCATTATAAACAAAATACTTATATTAAATGTGTTGGTAACATTTCAACTAACATTAAAAATTTAAAATAGTAAAATTTTGCTTTTGAGTTGAAACCAGACTTTTTTTCTTTTTCATTTTTATTGAATATATATATATATATATATGTATTGTAAATAGTTGTTCAAACTCAAACACGTCTTGGCCCCGGCTCGTTTATTATTTATATATATACACATTTATAATTATTTTCATATAATTATATTTCTTAGTTATAATATAATATATATTATTTTATATTTTTATTATAGTTTTATATACAATAATAACTAATATGTAAATACATTTTTGATATATCAAAATCAAATGATACAAAAAATAATATCACAAGCTTAAACTCGTTTATTAAACAAACTTATTAATTGCTTGTTTAAACTCGAATCAGTTCAAGTTTATCTATTTGTTTATCTTAATTAAATATAATAATTATGTTGTCTTACATAAAGTCACTTTCATTATTATTAAAAACAAGATTTACAAGAGAACATACCTAGCAGAAGTGGGAAAAGTACACCCATTGGAACCTACACAATAATAAAACCCCAAAAACATGTAAGAAAATAAATGCACACATTAAAAGTAACTAAACAAACAAATAAACCATAAACTGTTACAACAAAAAAATAATAATAATAATATTGTAAGAGAGATTACTAACTGGGATCTGAGGTGACAACAGTGGCTGCACCCTTGAAGTCACATGAGCCAGGTGCTTGAGCTTTGTTCTGGAAATAACTATTAACCGCATAGTTACAGTGGTCCATTATAGTATCCGGGTTAAAACATTTACCACCTTGGTGTGTCTGTGTGCAGTCAGCTCCGTTACCACAAGCATAGTCTATGGCTTGTTGAAGGACTTTGTCATCTCCACCTTTCTTGCACACACACCATGTTGCACCTTAATGTATATAGACATAAGTTAGTACATAGAGTTAAGTACATGTTTATGTGTGTTAGTCATAGATCTACTAGAATAATAAAATGTATATATATATATATATATATATATATATAGATAGATAGATAGAGAGAATGTGAATGTACTTGTGTGAGTGGCCATGGAGAAGATGAGGAGAGAAAGAAGTAAAGTAGCAGCAGCCATGGATGAAGGTAGGAAGTGGTTGGAGAGATGAAGTTAGTGAGAGAGAGAAAGTGGAAGTGGTTTGATGATGAATGAAAATGGGTTTTATTTGAGTTATGGAGACCATAAAAATATAAAGTGGCTTTACTGAAGCTTATTATAAAAATTATTATTATGTAAAAATATTATGTAAAGTTTATGGAGTATTATACAATGACCCATATTTTTTAAGTATGTTTTGTTGCGTTTGCCTCTAGCACTCATCCATTCTAGTGTAATGTTTTCTTATTTAGTTATGATTGAGGACAGAAAACTTTGAACACGTAGAATTAAAGTTATTGACTTTTAAAAGGTTAATATAGTTATACTTATTGTAATGTGTTAGGAGCTTCTCTTTTTACATATGTTTGTATTGTGTTACTCATAGTTATTCATTTGTTTATCTATTCATTTAATTTCTAAATTTAATTCTCATATACTCATACTTCTCCAAGTCTTGTATTTTATACTCTTATATGTGTATTTTCCTTCTTGTCACATACTTTAATAGTACATTTTTATAATATTATCACTATTTTTATTTACCTACTTATTATTATTACTATTATTTATTGTCTTTATTCGTTTTTTTCTCTATGTTATTTATAAGTCGTTTGTTGAACCTTATGTTTCTTTTATACAACTTTATATGCTTGACTTTTTAGCTAAGAGACTCCCTGGAATCAACATCTATATCATTTGAGATAGAAGTACAGTTTGTGTATCCTCCCTAGACTCTACTAATAGACTTGATATTGACGAGATTTTTATTGTGTATGATTGATTTTTATTGTATCCCCCCTAGACTCTACTAATAGATTTTTATTTTAAATATTCCTTCTCATCTATACAAGTTGTAGCCATTAGAAGATCTTTTATCAATTACTAATAACTAATTTATCCATTAAAACCAATTCAGAAATTCAAAATTTGGAGTAATTTATTCGTTGAATATCAATGTTATTTCTAATATAGCTGTTAGCGATTAGCATTTTATGGTGTAATCACTTATGTTTTTTTCACTTTTTACCCTTTAACCACTATTATAAATTGATGGTAATTCTCTTGGTTAGTCACAACACAAGTCACAAGCCTAAAACACTCTTAAATTATAAAACCCGCTCTTGTTATACTACCTCCAAACCCTCAAAAATGCCCCCCAAACGACCTCAATCACCTAATGACTCGCCGTACAAGAAGTTGTTGCCACAAACTGAAACAAAGAAATATGGATCAACTACGATATACGTATGATGACCGATAAATCGTTCCGTGCTCGGTGCAAAAAGTGTGGAGATTTTTTTAAATCCGATTCAAACTCTACGTTAAAAAATCATTCAACGAAATCATGCAACGCATTGAAAAACACTCTCGCTCAAGGTCAAGCATCAATAGCCAAAGATGGAAATATTTGGAACTTTGACGTTCATATGGTGACAGATCGGTTTGCAAAGTTCGTGATTCAAGAGGGTTTGTCGTTCGACCACTTCGACAACCCCTGTTTGACAAAGACAATTCAAGAAACTCTCCAGCTGCTTTACAAACACGTAAGTCGCTCGACTCTCAGACGTCGTTGTTTCAGTTTATGGAAAGATGCAAAAAAAGATGTTTGGTCGGCTCCACATGGTTTGTCGGAATCGTACGCTTGCGTTACCGCTCATTGGGTGAATCCCAAAATGTGGCAAATGATGAAGCGTACGATCGCTTTTGAAATGTTTGAATATCCGCATACCGAAGATAACTTATTTCATATTTTGGATTATGTGATAACATTATATAAATTACAAGATAAAATATTGTCAATCTCGTTTGATAACGCCTCAAACAACACAAAAAGCGGTGGATAAACTAAAATTAAAATATCAACGGATTTGTGACGGTGTTTTTTACCATACGCGATGTGTTGCGCATATTGTTAATTTGGTTGTTCAAGACGGGCTAAAGACGCCCAATTTTCTTGCATTAACCAATGCTTTTCGAACAATGCTAAGTGACATTTTTAAAAGAAATAGATCTCGATACATGAATTATTGAAAATTTTGTGAACAAATCAAATCGGTTTCTTTAGGTCCGAATTGGGATATGCCTACACGTTGGAATTCAACATTTAACATGTTCGAAAGCGGTTTAAAACAAAGGCCAACATTAGAAATGTTTCATAAAAATCTTATTGCAAACCATCGGGTTAAATCCCAAAACTCGTTTTCGGCCTTGCAGTGGTCACATATTAAAGATTTAACCGAATTACTTGTGGTTTTTTAAAAACGCAACCACAAAACTATCGGGGGTTTATTATCCAACGAGTAGTTTAGTACTTTGTGAGCTATATCTAATGAGTGATCATCTAGAAAAATTTGAAATCAGAGGTTCATTTTTAGCGATATGATAAATCCAATGAAAATGAAATTAGAAAAAATATTTTTCCGAGATACCCCCAATTTTTTGTTGTGTCGCGGCTCTGAATCCATGCTTAAACGTTAATGATGTTGAATTGTTAATTCAAGATATAACTAATAATTTGGGTTTATGTTATGGTAATGTTTTTTTTGAAAAAAATGCAATAAAAAATTTTAATGATACTTTTCAAAATATGTATGATGCATATTTGGCAAAATACGGTACCACGTCACCGTTACAAGATTCATTGTCGTCCACGGGTTCTAGTAGTTCGGGAAAAACCGAGGTACCGGGTGGGGTAGTTTTTTCAAAGATTAAGTACAGATAATACTAAACGGGCTCGAGGTAGCACACCAAATAGTGAGCTCGGGAGGTATAGCGGAACAGATTTCTTTTACGTTATGGGTCCCGAAGCCTTGACTGATTTTGATATCTTGGCTTTGTGGAAAGGAAAGGAAGCCTATTTTCCGATCTTATCCTCCATGGCCAGAGATCTACTAACCGTCCAAGCTTCTACGGTAGCTTCGGAATCCGCCTTTTCTACTAGTAGCAGGGTATTATTGATTAGAAGAACAAGACTTACCCCGGCGGCAATGGAAATGTGTATTTGCTTGAAGGACCACTTAGATGCGGCGGAACGCATTCAAAACCATACATCTTTAGAAGACGAAGAACCAACATTCAAAACCATACATCTTTTTCGCCGGGCAACTCCTCTCGGTATGATTTCTCAAAGTCGAATTGAAGACGGATTTGAGGAATGTGTTGCAATATTTGCAACGCGCGTATTTTGAGTCATCGGACATCAAGCATAAGTCATAGTGTTGCCAAATCGTGGGGGCTCGGGTGGTTTTGATTATCATTACAACGTCGTCAGGGTTGGTCATCGTGAATTTGAAGTTTAAAGTTGTAGATTAAAGTTACACTTGAGGAAAAATGGTGTAATGTTTCATATTTTCATAGTGTATTTATACTCAATTCTTAATGAGTTAATGAGTTATAATACTTGTACTAGAATCTTTTAAATTCAAATTTTAAATCAAACGGTGCATTAAATGTAAATTATAGGAAAGCAGTTTTTTGTATTTAATTCATTAATTGTGTCCCAATTCTCAAACAAAACAAAGCATGCAAGTTCCGAATTCCAACATGTAAAACTGGTTTTTAACTGATTCATCAAAAACCGGTTGGGAACCAACCCGACCCAGTTACAGCAGTTTGTGAATTTCATGGTAGAAATCCGGTTCAGGTTCAAACCAGTTTGGACCAAAACCGGTTTTGACTTTTTTGAATGAAAACCGGTTCGATTTAACCCGAAACCGGTTTAGGTTAAAAAACCGGTTTCTACATAATCGATTTCAAACCGGTTCGGTTTCGGTTCGATTTTCGGGTCGGTTCGGTTAACCGGTTTGTTTGCCACCTCTAGTTTAGAAAATGAGAAATAGCAAGGGTAAAACTTGTTCTAACATTTGTGAATAAGTTGTAGTGAATTGATTTGTAAATTTGATAGTTTAGTAAAAATATATACTAATTATCGTGTAAACGTAAATTTTTATTTAAACATGTGAAAACAATGAAAGTAAATTCACTTTTTTGTAAGTGCCAACTATATATAATTCAAAGTTGTCATATATTACACCCTCCAATCTTCTTATCATCTTTGATAACAAATTAACAATCAAATCTGTCATTGCACTCCAGGCATGTTATCTTCGTTATAATCAAGTCGGTCAATAGTTCATTAAAGTACTCCCCAACGATCATCGTCAACTGATTCTTTCAGAAAAGGTAAGTAAAATATTATAATATTGTTTCAGTTCTTGTTTGCTTTCACATTGAAATGATTACCGATTACTCGCTGAGTTTCTTGAACCGTAAGTCGAAACCTTGTTTTAAATGTACTGTTTCTTTGATGGTTTATGATTTCTTCATCATGCATTGAAATGATTACCATATTCTTGATTCAAATACAAATTCTTGGATGATTTACGAGTTTCTTCATCGTGCATTAAATGATTACCTGATTCTTGATACAAATTTCTGGTTTTTCTTATTTGTTCATTGTGTTGAATTGACTATCAAAATCTTGAATACAATACCCGGGTCGGGTTCGGGTTTGGAAACGGTTACGGTTTTCGGGTATTATCGGCCCGGTTAACCGAACCGACCCGAAAATCGAACCAAAACCGAACCGGTGTTTCAACCCGAACCGAAACCGATCATAAACCGGTTTTGACTTTTGTTCACCAAACTGAACCGGTTTGGGTCGGGTTCGGGTTTGGAAACGGTTACGGGTTTCGGGTATTACCGGCCCGGTTAACCGAACCGACTTGAAAATCGAACCGAAACCGAACCGGTGTTTCAACCCGAACCGAAGGCGAAGATATGAGAGGCTGTTTAGAAGCATCATCATGCACACCCTTACCAGGAGGCGTATCCTCTATGGTAATGGGGTCTTTGCCAATCACGATTGGGGAAGTAGGTGGTGTTGTCTCTCTGTGATCAGACGAGTCCTTGACACGTTCCTCCGAGGAACCTACAAAACATCCAACTCCTTCAAAGAGTTGTATTATCAAGGAAAATAATCAAAGTGCGAAATTATTAAGAACGTTACCAGGTACAACAAGAGTTGGTGCAAGCTGATGGATGCGGTCCCCCAATTTCATTCTCTTATGTTTTTTTGGAACAACATGTTTGGATAGTTTCGATTTGCCCTTCCCAACCGGTTTGAAGGCATCCGCATCCATATCCAGATGTTCATCGTCATCAGTGGCACCGTCAGCAGTATCCTTTCTTGCATCCGTAACCTTGTTGGTGGATGGGTTTTGTTTCCGCTTGCAGGTTAAACTACAGTTGCACGCATGATATTCTTGGCGTCAGTAGTAGTATTGACAGATAACTCTTCTTCTTCACGGGGCGGCGACTCCTCACTAGAAGAAAGAAGCACTATCACCCCGCTAGAAGTGAGTGCATTTAATGGACGAGGTTTTAAAATTCTCTCACCTTTAGATAACATCTCCTCACCTCTTGCAAACATCACCTCGGATACCACATGTTCCGGGCTCAAGACGGTGGAAAACAAAAAATTGTTGCGGGTGCGCTCAAGGAAGGGCAGGTCCTTGGGATCTATGGGGCGACGCACCATGAACCCTCCCACATGATCCAAAAGCGTGTTTAGGATGGATCCCTCACCTGTACAAACAAACAAGTTAATACCTAGAACGGATTTTTAATAAGTGAAATTACACTTACTTTTATCAGAATTTTCGTAATATGGCTCAAAGTCCGGGAAAGGCCATAGGTGACTCATATGAGCGCAAACCAAAGCTCCTTCATGAATAGCATGCATGGGAGTAGGAGTTTGAGTTAGCTTCTTAAACCACGGAAGGTCCACCTGAGTGGTAGCGGGGACCTCCGGCATGTTATCGTTAGATTGGCGGTAGGTCATACTGAAAGGAACGACATCCTCCCTAATTCAAAAGAATTTGGGCTTCCATTCATGTAAACTATGATACCATTCGGTACCGATCGGACCCTTCGCGGTGGTAGCCCAACTATACCACCCACCATGGCTGGATATTTTATAAAAACCGACAAATGCCAACTGAAGGCACTATATCGTGGGCGTGGTAGCAGAATTCGAAGTGTCGAATCCTCATAAGTCCGAACGGATGGACTTGTGACAAATGAATTTCGTGCGACGCCAGGACCTTTCCGACGAACTTCGTCAATGGAAATCTAAGATTCCCGGTGGTAAATTCCTCCGCGTATACGGCCATTTTCTTCGCCGAAGGCTGGGAAACAATAGATCCAGCAAACGAATACTCCGGCTCTCATTCCGGTGCTAAGCCAAACACGTTGACGATGTCTTCAAAGTCCCTCCTCTTCCAACTAAAAACAACGTCGTCAATAGAAGAGGTGTTCTTCTTTTCTCCAGCCATTGCTTGAGAAAAAAACGAATGCCAGTAAGTCGTTGGCGAACTTAAATATGGAGATTCAAGAACACAATCAGAAAAAGTGAAAAATTGGAAAGAGATAAGGATGAAAAGAAGGTGGAAATTCCCTATGTATACACATCACAATCAATGCGATGGATGGGATGCCAGTGGAGAGAGAAAGTGTGGCCCAATCAAAGGGTGACACGTTAGGCGGGAAAAGCTGAAAAAGTAAAAAGGACAGAGGATAGCTGGCACTCACATCGTTTCAACTGTCATGTTCTCTCTTTTTTCACGCTTATCCACATTAATGTTAAAATATATTCACCTCCACGTGCAAGATTCAAATATCGTCGAAAATACCTCAAGTCTAAAAAGTTTTATGAATAATACAGAAGGGACCCGCGTGTCCTTAATCAAATTTCCTGGACTGCATGCCAGAAGGGACCCGCATGTCCTTAATCAAATTTCTAGGACCGCGTGCCAGAAGGGACCCGCGTGTCTTTAAACAAATTTCCTGGCCCGCATGCCAGAAGGGACCCGCATGTTCTTAAACAAATTTCCTGGCCCACGTGCCAGAAGGATCCCGCGTGTCCTTGAACAAATTTTCTGGCCACGCGCCAGAAGGGACCCACGTGTCCTTTAACAAATTTGGATAATCTTTTAGTGACGATCAAGGAGATCTTACAATCTATCACTCATAATGTGCACACAAAATATCTTAAGTCTAAAATATCAAAAATATTAAAGGACAAAGATTTCTTATATTCATATCAAAAGAAAGTTACAAAAAATTTGAAATAAAATTTCAAGACGTCAACTAATTTAAGGATCTGGCGCGGACAAGTCTTCAAGGTCTTGAGCCTTTGAAGATGGTGTGTCTGGCTTTGGTGAAGAGGGAGGCCTTGACGGAGTGTCTTCTGAGTCTTCATCCAAGTATTCCTTTAGGCGGTGCACACCATCGCCCGTTGCCGAGAATTCTGGAAGCATGCCCTGAAGAGGGAATGACAGATTGTCATACTCATTCAGGCGCATGTCATATTCCATGTGAACATTGAGGCCATGCAGCGGGTGCTCCTCAATTGGACGGCCAGCCTAAACATACTGTAATCCTTTATTAAAACCCATCAGGCGGCCAGATTGAGAAGATGCGTTGAGCAGGAAGGCGAGACTATCCTTTAGCTTTGGCTCTTCTTTAATATGCTTGATAACCTGCAAAGAAAAAGAGACTCATAAACATTGATGGCATGATCGAGATTAAGAAAAATAATATGGGAAAAAGGGAATAACATACCAAGGCTAGGCCTTTCTCTAAGAGCCAACGTCGTTCTTTTTTAGCTCGCTCGGCCCTCTCCTGAAGCTCACGGAACCCATCAGCCATTCTCTGATTGTCCTCCAAGTGCTTGGCTGCACGGGCTTCCGCGTCTTCACAAGCTTGCAGAAGAGAGTCATACGCGACTTGCATATCAGCAGCCCTCTTCTCCATGAGCTCCGCCTGCTCCTTATGCAACTTAGGCTCCGCCTCAAGGTCTTGAATAATAGTACCTTGGCGGGTCACTTGGGCTTCTAAGGCTGAATTCGCATCAAGAGCCTTAGCCAAGTCCATCTTCTTCCTCTGAGCTTCGTCTCGAGCAACTTGAAGAACGATATTCTGTCTCTTACAAGCTTCTTCCCATTAGCGAGCCGCGGTAGTGTGTTTATCCTTCTCGGCCCTAAGGGCAATATTAGCATCTGTCAGCTCCCACTTGGTAGTGATAGCTTTCAGACGCTGCTCGTCAGCTTCCTTCTTGGCCTCTTCCACGGCCCGAGACATCTCGCCCCACCTCTCCCCCATGGACCGCCATCCCCGCAAGATTTCTTGACCACTAGCCATGGTGTGGCTAGGGAAGAAGAAAAATCCATACGTCACCCGCGGCATAAATGGATCACCCGCATGACTCAATAAAGGAAGAGCAAGGATACGTCCGCGGGACTATGTGCAGAAGCATCCAGGCACCCTTAGAAGTCATCCGCAGCTCCACCCGCTAAGATGACCAGAAGGCAATGTCATTTGACAGCTGTAATTAAATAAATACCTTCTAGAAGATTTACCAACATTCTTTCTTGGAGAATACGTGACCCATCAGCCAATGAATGGAGGACACCCGCGGCATAAATGGATCATCCGCATGACTCAATAAAGGAAGAGCAAGGATACGTCCGCGGGACTATGTGCGGAAGCTTCCAGGCATACGTCACCCGCGACATAAATGGATCACCCGCATGACTCAATAAAGGAAGAGCAAGGATACGTCCGCGAGACTATGTGCAGAAGCATCCAGGCACCCTTAGAAGTCATCCACAGCTCCACCCGCTAAGATGACCAGAAGGCAATGTCATTTGACAGCTGTAATTAAATAAATACCTTCTAGAAGATTTACCAAGATTCTTTCTTGGAGAATACGTGACCCATCAGCCAATGAATGGAGGACAGCTGGCCAGATTGTTATAACCATGCACAGCTGGCCAAAGTTATCTCGTCCTATCATAGAGAGACACGTGTCCAGGTTGTTATAACCATGCACATGTGACGTATAGCTCAACCTATCACATGAGGGCACGTGTTCAGACGGTTACGAAGGCATATTCTAGAAAGGGACAACTGGGCCAATAATATACCCACACTCTTCCGCTATAAATACTTGGCAATCTCCATGAGGTAACACATTCACTCTTCACTATCTACTCAAAATACTTAATTACTCTCTCTACATCAGAGTTGTACTTATTCTCAAGCCGGAGGGTGGTTACAGGAAGACCCCTCTTATCCTTCTCGTAACGAGCTCACGGTGGTTGCTTTGCAGGTTTCTGTCACTGGACTTCTGGAGGTTGTGCTCATGTCATTGGTAGTATTATATTTGACCCATCCATGTGGACTCATTGGATCCACAACCCGTAAGGGGAACGAATCCCTGAATTCTTGAATACAATACCTGGGTCGGGTTCGGGTTTGGAAACACTTAAGGTTTTCGGGTATTACCGGCTCGGTTAACCGAACCGACCCGAAATTGAACCGAAACCGAACCGGTGTTTCAACCTGAACCGAAACCGATCATAAACTGGTTTTGACTTTTGTTGACCAAAACGAATCGGTTTGGGTCATTTCAGGTTTGGAAACGGTTACGGTTTTCGGGTATTATCGGCCCGGTTAACCGACCGACCCAAAAATCGAACCGAAACCAAACCGATGTTTCAACTCGAACCTAAACCGATCATAAACCGGGTTTGACTTTTGCTGACCAAATCGAACCGGTTTGGGTCGGGTTCGGGTTTGGAAACGGTTACGGTTTTTGGGTATTACCGGCCCGGTTAACCGAACAGTACCGAAAATCGAACTGAAACACAACTGGTGTTTCAACCCGAACCGAAACCGATCATAAACTGGTTTTGACTTTTGTTGACCAAACTAAATCGGTTTTGTTCGGGTTCGGGTTTGGAAACGGTTACTGTTTTCGGGTATTACCGGCCCGGTTAACCGAACCAACCCGAAAATCAAACCGAAACCGAACCGGTGTTTCAACCCGAACCGGTCATAAACAGGTTTTGACTTTTGTTGAGCGAACCGAACCGGTTTGGGTCGGGTTCGGGTTTGGAAACGGTCCCGGATTCAGGTTTTTTTGTGGACTTCTATATTGAGGGGCTTGACAGCACAGTATTATTTTTTTAGAGCTTGTGGTTTAATTCTATTCTTACACTCTTTTTTTCCTTCCACTAAACACAATGGATGTTTGGACTTTGATTGAAATACGTGGGTAAGTATGATTACACTTCTAAATATCTTGTGTTTTAGTTATATTAACAAATAACTTGAATTGCATTTTTTATTTGTTGGGCTAATATATATATATGTTTTTTTCAGGGAAAACCCATCTGTGCAAGGGTATTTTTGTTCGATCAAGCGTTTGTATCCAGAGGTTGCAACTCAAACAAATGATACATGCGCGATTTTCGCCTTTACTCATGTGATGACGATGATTTACCGGCTTCAGATGCATTCGATGAACTTTTTTCTAAACCCAGGTCCTTTATATTCAGACTACCTAAGAAGACGAAGTATTTTCTTACCCGGTCAAACGCTAGATGATGTGATTCGTCTTGTTACGCATGGCCACGGTCTTGAAGAGACTGACCAGCCCCTAACACATGAAGGTGAGTTTTCCGAAAATGACTATGGCAGACCAAGGCATAGAATTGGAGACATGATTCGTATGTACAAGCACAATAACTTGGTATATATATATATATATTGAAGTTTAATTTTGGTCCGGGGGAAGTAAGTTCCCAATGTTGGCAACTTGCCATCCTACTTATGAACAGCTAGTGGCGACAACAAGTCATGTCAAAACCCATTCCGTTGGGGATTTACGGGGATTTACTCCATCGTAGACAATCCCGGGATAAGAGATTTGGCTGTAGAAATAAAAAACTCGGAAGGCAATGAATGGGGCAACCTCGGTTATGCTTGGGTTTTTTGACTTCTTCTATGAACTGGATCAGCTATATGTATGAGAATACCTTTAAAGATGTGGTTCATTGATCAACCATGCATGCTATGAACTATGTTTAGAAAATTAAAAATAACTGGGGTAAAATGTCATGGATCAAAGGCTGCGACTTTATCGTGTTATTAACCAGAAAGTTTAGTAAACTTCTTCACTAATTGATATTGGAAAACCAATTGTATGTATGATTGGTAGCCAAAACACAAAAGTGTGTTTATGTTGTGTCAACCGAAGACAAAAAGTAGATCGCTGCATAATAACAACTAATAAGCAGTAACCAAAGCGTCCATTACACAATAGCATCGTTTATAAAATCCATTACCTACAAATAAATAAAATGTAGAATACACGGTAGAATTAATGATCAGTTAATGACAATATGCCATTCTAATGACAATATATAGGCTATATATATATAATGACAATATGCCATTCTAATGACAATATATAGGCTATATATATATATGTTTTCATGTAAGTAATATATTTTCATTTATTCACTTTGTTTTCATATGTCTGTTTTATCTAAGGAAAGAAAGTATCTAAGATCCATACAATTAAAACATCTTTTGTAATACGCGAACATAAGTTTAAAAATGATTCGTGGATACATGAAATTTGTTTGTACATTTTATTATGCATATTTAAATTTATCAAATGTTTTTTTTTCCTGAAATAAAAAATTAGACACTTTTATGATTCTCGTATTAAAAAAGTCACCAACTAATTAAAAAATATTGTTTATTCGTGTGTCTCAACTCTCGAGTTCTTGAATGACGTAGTAAGTTATTGTTTCGAAACAAATTTAGGTTTTTTGTAATTTATTAAAAGAAAATAAAAGAGCAAATAATTAAATTACAATTATTATTTTGAAGTGGGCTCACAAAAACCGAGTTACTTACCAAGGCCAAGGTGCGTACTATTGTCGGTCATAGATACTATTCTTTTTTCATAACGGCTACATTTGGGTATAAACTTACATCCATGTCTTTTATTACTATTATTTTTATTTATGCACATAGTTAAAACCACAATAAATGTATGCATTGTCACACAATCTAAACATTTAGGCTGTTGGTAATAGGGGGTGAGGGCGGTACAGGTGGCGGGTGCGGTGGCTCGCGAACACCACTACACCCCTCAAGTGAGCCAGGGCGCGGACGAGCCCCGTGGCTGGGACCGCGAGGCATTGTAGTCGTTGTTTGATGATTGACTGGTCAAACTAGCCGTTGGCCAGTCAAACTAGTCGTTGACCGGTCAATATTTTTTAACAGTATTCTTCTTTTTAAATAAATTAATCATTCTGAGATTTAAGTATTGAACCATAACACATACCCCCCTTTAAATCCATGGCTCTGATACCATAACATAAGTAACATAACATAAGTAACAGAGTAATAATGGACATTAGATTTTATTTTACAAAGTAAAGCACCGTCAATAAGATTTAATTATTTTACAAAATAATAAACCGTCAAGATAGTTTGTAAGGAATAAAAGACGTCCTAACAACAAATTAACCATACGGACAGAGTTTCCTTACATACTAACTGCCAGTTTATAATTTAACTTAGCCAGTAAATTACTTTAATATTTATTTAATTATTACTTAAGTAATATTATAACCATTTCTTAAAGGGGTGTTTTATGCCATGATTCAATACTTTATGGGCTTAGCCCATCATGATATTTATTAACTTAGGATAGAATATAATAAAATAAGAAGTTATTACTTGCACAAGAATGATAAGGATGATAAAGATACACCAGTGACTCCAAAGCTTGAAGTTTTATTAATAAGATGAGTATTTATAAGATTGCAGAAAGAAAGGAGATGCTAAGAATTAGCGTGTCTCCAACTAGAAACTAAATCCCCTTTTATAGGGAAAACACACCGAAAAGAAACAAAATACATAAAAATAAATTAGAAAGTAAAATATTATATAAAAACTAGAGATTCCTCATGGGAGAAGCATGACCATTTAAAATGGCATCCAAGGTCTTCCTTATGGGGCTTTGCCAGAGATTCCCATTATAAAGATGAATTATTAACTTTTGCAGAGATTCCCACTATAAGTAGGGGAAGTGTTTTGTCACTTTAAGCCTTTTCTTTTCCCTTGTCTGGTTTGCTTTTGTAAGATTCCCCTGATTGATCTATGAATTCTTCTTGGAGTTTTTATAAATATTTATCCAAGCCTGCATCTAGGCATGTGATGTCCTTTGTATCTTGGGTTTCTCTTGGTAAATATGAGAATTCATTATAATCTCCTTGACTATTAGACGAAATAGACATAGCCTTTGAGGAACTTATTGCAGAAAAATGTTTCATTAGTTCCTTCTTCATTTCTTTCATATAGGATTTAATAATCTCGGACCTTGAAACTTCTTGCTTGCCTTCTATAAGCCTTTTCAAAATATGTTCGAATGGACTATTGAGCTCTTTTTGTTGCTTCATTTTTAGCTGGGTTTTATAATATTCTATTCTTGAAGTAATTGCATTCACCGTGTCCTGGCCTTCAATTTGTTTGGTGGACACATTTATCCGGATCATTTTTGTTCAAAACTTTGTATAACAAGTTCTTTTGAGACATTGGAAATTATCCCTTAGGGTATACCCCGTGGTTGGTTTCCATTTCCAAATCCATGGAATAGAAAATTCTATGAAAAAAATACATTGAGGCTATTCCCTCAAACCAAAAATTATTATTTTTTGCTTCTATAAGATTTGGAGAGACTTTAACCCATTTTAGATATAATCCTTTAAATGACTCGGGAAAAATTTGAACTGTTGGTCCATATAAAATGAACCATTTTTGAAGCCAACAAGGTATACCTTGTTTAAAGATATTATCACTAATCTTTATGAACCATGAATGTTTTCTTTTTGGATTTTCATAAAATAAGCATTTTCAAATCCTTGGATATAATCTCAGTAATTATATTTATAAACTTGCTTGCCACCTGTCTCGGGATATATGAATTCACTTTCCTTTAAGGTGCTTAATCCCCACTTTTGTGGCGATATAATTGCTTTTATAAAAATTTTGCTAAAATTATACATATTTTTCTCTCTTTCTCCCGGGTAAAAATGTCTTATTTCTGCTGTTTCCGTAAGCTGCAAAATATTTTCATAGTATTGTCGTGTTTTATAAGAAGATGCTTCATATGAAGCCGGATCAATATATTTTTGCATAAGAACCCATTGATCATCAAAAAATTCAACATCTTCTTGATTTAAAAGAATTATTTTCTTTTGCCTCTCGGTTATGAACCAAGAATCTTCTTCATCGTTGTCTTGGGCTACATAGGCATAAATAGGAGCTTTTGAAGCTTCTTCTTCACTTTGAGCCTTTATCATGGCCATGACCTTTTCGTATAATGGGTCATTTGGATCAATTTTAATTTCAGTATCATTTATGTTGTTATGAACGACACTTAAGCTAGAAGCAATATTTGAAGCTATGAGCCTTCTTGTACCCATCTGAGCTAGGACTATTACCTTTCTATTACTAATACTTATGCCTCGTCCTCTATTAGGAGAGCCTCGTCCTCTTCCTCGGGGAATCATTCCTGAAAAACATAAAATTATGCCGAAGAGATTATTTTCTCTTTTTCTATTAGGATTTGTATCCTTTCCATAGAATCATGCATTATTCTATAATAAAGTCTTATGGACTTTTCTTTATTATATGGATGAATAGTGAAATCATCTCGTATACTAGAGATTCTTTGCATTTGGTATCTTATAATTAGACTATGTAGGCTTATATCCTGTGATATATTATTAAACAAGATTTTTAAAGGACCTTTGATTTTGAATTTTATCCTCATTAATGTATTCCCTAGAAAGAAAATGAGGAAACATATTATCAGTTCCTTTTTTGTATAGAATTTCGAAGTCAAATGGGGCTAGCTGTGATTGCCATCTGGCAAACATTTGTTTAGAAACATCATGTTTAAAATCCTTTTTAAACATGAATCTAGCCGCTTGACAGTCAGTTTTTATTATAAACTTTTGGTTATATAAGTCATCTTGAAATTTTAAAATACATTTTAAAATTGCCAAATTTCTTTAGCTATAGTAGCATAATTTTTTTGGCTGTCAGACCATTTTCCTGAATAAAATCTAACAAGATATTATTGTTTAGTTTGAGAAGAGATTTGTTTTAGTATCCCTCGAAAACTTATATCTGAAGCATCTGTCTCTACCACCTTAACCCAACTTGGATAGCGATGGTTAAGCATGGGAGGTTAGAGACTTTTGTTTTATTTTTACCACCGCTTTTCTATGATTCTCACTCCATGGCTTAGGATTTTTCTTTAATCTATCATATAATATAGACGAATCCTTTGCCAGGTCTTGGTAATATGGAGCAATATAATTCAAACTTTCTAAAAACTTTTGTAATTGAGTCATACATATATATATATATACATATATATTGGATTAGGATCATGTGAGAACTATTTTGAAATTGAGAACTTTGAGAACTATTTTAGACCACAAAAACACTCTTTTTAACAAAAAAATAAAAAAATATATAAAACAAAATAAAAACCCGAAAATAAAAAAAGTAAAAAAAATCAAAAAAAATTTATTTTTCATCCCGGTTTTAAAACAAAAATAAAATAAATTGAAAAAAAAATATCGGTTTAACAAAATTATACACATAAGTATACATGTTTTTTATACACATATGTACAATTTAAGGTATATGATAATGTACTTATGTGTACATTATGTAACTAGAGATTAAATGAAATTATACATATGTGTATAATACGAAGTTTTTTTAATCTTTTTTTTATTTTTTTATGAAACCGGAATGAAATATAAGAATTTTGGTGTTTTTTACTTTTTTTAAAATTTTTGTTATTTTTTGTTTTATGATTTTTTTTAAATATTTTGTAGAGGTTTTTTTAGTGGTCCAAAATGGTTCTCAAAGTTCTCAATTTTCAAATGGTTCTTTAGGATCCTTACCCATATATTTTGCCTATAAATACAAATCCACACATATACTTTATAAAAACTCAAACCACACTTTCCCTCTACCAAAAATTCATTTTCTCTCCATATTTATAAATTGCATCGTCGTCAGCGTCTTCGTCTTCCTATTCTACCGAAGAAGACGAACTCATTTGTCAAGCGGTTCAAACGATGATAAACTTTTTGATAGATAACAAACGCCCCCGAGCCCCATTATTCCGGCAACCACGTATTCGTGATCGAAAAACCGCTAACGAAACTTTGATACGTCACTATTTTAGTCCCAATCCCACATATGGTGAGGATAGCTTTAGAACCCGTTTTCGAATGACTAGACGATTATTAATGCGTCTAGCAAATGAATTTCCGGAGCACTTTGAGTATTTTCAATAAAGGGATGACGCTAGAGGTAAGCCCGGGTTCACGGATACTCAAAAAATTACCGCCGCTCTTCGGAAACTAGCGTATGGTGTTGGCTCGGACATGTTGGACGAGTATCTACAAATGGCTAAAAAGACTGGATGCGATGCGCTTAACCACTTTTGTAGAGGTATATAGTTTTAATATAATTTTATTATTTACGTTTGTTTATATATTTTTTAAATATTTACATAACTTATATAAATTTAATAATTATATTTAGGGGTCATATAGCGGAGAAACTTATGTAGACCAACAATGTATGATATCCAATGCATATACGAGGTGCACGGTGAAAATCATGGTTTCTTCGGGATGCTCGGGAGCCTTGATTGTATGCATGTTGGTTGGGCTATGTGTTCTACTGCTTGGCGAGGTCATTTCCATCGAGGTGATCATCCAGGCACTACTATTGTACTTGAGGCGTGTAACACCGCGTCTTTTACCCTCTTTAATTTAAGCCTAAATATACTAACTTAGAAAGTATATGGACCAAAAGTGTAAATTCTGAAAATATTGTCCCATCGCGGTACGCAACGGGGTAACACTCAACCCATCGCGTAGCGCGACGGGCTTGGTGAGTCACCGGACACGTGTCCATCACCGTGTCAACACGTAGCGCAATGTGACAGGCCACGTGTCAGCACCGCATAAAGCGCCGTAATATTGCGGCGCCGCGGTACGCGACAGGTCCCAAAGAAACAGTCGCGTACCGCGACGGGATCCGATTCCAGCCTATAAATAGAGGGCTACGGGATTGAACCCATTCATCCCAAAATACACCTCTATTTACACACGCATAGCATTGGAAAGCGTGCCTCGTTGCCGTAACCAGCCGACGTGCTGTTTTCTCGTATTTCGTGCAAGAAACAAAGTTATAATCAAGTAGCAATAACTTAAGCGAGTAGATCAAGATCCTGCCTTTCTCTTATTATCAATCTAAGCATTTGAATTAAGGTAGGAGTTATATTTAAGTTATTTGAATTATAGCTTAGACTATCAATCGAGGCTATGGCCTTTAACCTTGATCGTATTTTACAAACATTCATTCACAATCAAGTTTTCATAAAATGTTACTTCATGATTAAATAATGTTAAACAAAAGATATATTTTGACAGGCATGTGGTAACTGGAAGGGGGATATCACTAGTAAGTTTCTTGCCTAAGGAAAAGTAATTCGTATAAATCCCAATCAACCGAGGGACCCGTTTACTTACCTGGAGAAACTTACCAACATGATAGAACCTATTAGGCCAAAGAATGTCATATCAAACGTCACATAAAACAAGTGTTTTCATTCACAATCAAAGATAAACTATTTCAAGGTTAAGCTTACAATCATAGCTTAACATCATTCAAAACATTCATACGAACCTATTTATGTATAGGTTAAGTATCATTCACAATCAGTTAAGGTTTCCAACACCAACGGTACAGGTGAATACGTTCAAACCTTTTATAACGTGAATACGTTCAAACCTTTTATAACGTGAAAACGTTAACCTTTTTAATCAGTCAAAACATATTTATACTCGATAAGATGAACGGGTGTTTATCTTAACGAGTTAATCAAATGTCTATATGAGATCAAGTAATCTCTAAAACTTTATAATACAAAGTAGAAAATAAAGTCAACTCAGACCGAATACACATGTGTCTGGATCCAAACATAACCATTTAGCCTAATCATTCTAATGCTACGTGGCCGCGGGCTAATGGTCATAACTAGTCTCCCAGTAAGGGTTACGTGGCTCGGGAACAATTATGTGTGTAGGGCAGTGGTACATAGACCAGAAGTAGAAATGCTTCTGCTGAGCTTGTAGAGGAAACTATATTTGTATTATATTGTCATTCAAATGTTTTATTGAGTCATACGTGTTCACCAGCATATAGCTGACGTATTTTTCCAACCCATTGCAGGTAATTAAGCATAAGTAGCGTTAACAAGGATTGGAGTCTTATTGAAGATAGAAGCGCGTACAAGATGGCTCCGTTTTTGATATAAAATCCTTGTAATATGAAAACATATCTTTTGTAAACCAATACTCGGGTATTAAATTCCCGAGTAAATTTTCAATGTAAATTAATATTATATTCAATCTAAAGTCTTCCGATAAAATTAACCCATAAACTCTGATATATTTACAAAACAGGTACCAACTTGTGGTCACACGCCCAGGCCCTAAGTCGGGTGTGACAAGGCAGTGGCGTCACAAGATCTTTGGTTTTGAGGTTGCCGGGTCTAACAATGACCTCAGTGTTATTGATCAATCACCGATAATCGATGACCTTATCGACGGGGTTGAACCCCCACAGGTTTTTTCTTTGCAAATGGAGAACATTTCAAGTACGGGTACTACCTCGTTGATGGTATTTACAAAAAATGGGGGATACTTGTTCAAGCTTACGCGAATCCAGTTTCTGACAAACAAAAGTACTTCACGAAGAAACAAGAATCGGCAAGGAAAGATATTGAAAGGGTGTTTGGAGTCCTAAAGAAAAGACGGGAAATGTTGGCGAATCCAATAAGATTTTGGACAAGGAAGAAGATAACAGAAGTCGTCATCACGTGTATAATCCTACATAACATGATACAAGAAGACGAGGGTCACGCTATTTGTCAAAACTACCAAGGTGATATTCCAAGACAAGAATCGACGATCACCAATGAGCAACGACTCGAAAACATAAATATCATAAAGAGCCATGAGTTACACGGCAACGTTCGACATGAGTTGGTCGAGCATTTGTGGGATAGAAGACCCGATAATCTTGTATTAGACTAGTATCAATGTAATGTTTTATATTATTATTTAATGTATTATTTAAAATAATTAAATAAATAAAAAACCGAATCAAGCCCCTGATCACCTGGACCACTACACCCTCTGGGGCTTGGTTGAGGGGCTTGATCCAGGGCCAGGTCTTTGCCTAAGTGTCGGGTTTTGATTGGATCACTTGGGGCTCAACGAAGCCCCATTACCCTTAGCCTTATAAGAATCATTGATGTTGGTGTCAGATTGATGAGAATCCTAGTTCTGGATAACTTCTATAAATTAATGGTTTCCGTGTATAATTTTGTGAAGATCTACATAAACAAATTTGTAGTTAAGTAACCCAATGACTAAATGTGCTATGTACATACTAACACCAACTTAGCTCTAAATTATTAAAAACTAGTTTACAATTCGGCGTGTTACGCTGGGGCGATTAGAATTTGTTTATGTACCTGTCACGTTGCAGTAGTGCACCAATGTGGATTCAGTATTTGAAATAAGTTATGTTCGTTAAAATACCGACACAAAATAAAAAAAGAAGTTAATCTATTAACGCCGAAAATAGTATTGATGCCCGTATAACTTATAATAAAAAAAGTTAATATATTAAAAAGTCTGTAATCGTAACGATTGATAATTCGTTCAGGAATATGCAGCGACGCAGTGGCGAGTCAACGTGAATACAGTCGGTATTGGCTACGTTCATTACGATACTGAAACTAAACCTAGAAAATAAATTTGTCAAATTAACATATTTAAAATAAATAAACATATAAAAGTAGCGGTGTAGAGTGTATTGTAATTTTTTTAACATGTTTAAAACAATGTTTATTTTGTCCGTAAACCAGTGCGCGTATTAAACCCAAACGTTGCACCGGCGAGTCAATGCATAGTCGTTCGATATTTGTTACGTTCATAATGGTACCAGTATGAAGCCCGAAAGATAAATTCGTCAAATTAATATATAATTATATAAAAATATTTATTTCGGTTGGTAAAACATGTGCGTTGGTGAAACCCGAACGTTGTAAGTCCCTAGTGTTGAGATGACGAGTCGATGGGAATTAGGTCAGTTTCGGTTACGTCGTTACGGTAATTGAATTAAAACAAAGGGATTAGTAAAATCTGGTCATTGGTAAAACCCGAGTGTTTTCGGTCCCGGATGTTAAGGTGGTAAGTGTACACGAATTCGGTCGGTTTACGTCATGTTTGTTACGATACCGGAATTAAAACAAAAATATATATATAAATTGAGGTAAACCAAAGGGGTGACATCCGTTGGTAAAACTCGAGCATTGAGGCGGTAAGTGGTGATGTGTGTGCACGTAGCTTGTATAAAATATGAAAGATTGGATATTTAGCTTTTGCACAAGATCGTGTTTTAAATTTATAAAAGTGATTTCTATAAAGACTAAACACACACAAAATAGGCAAGTGTACCTATCGTATATGTAGAATAGTATTGGTAAGAACCAAGTATCGATCCGTGGACACAAAGGTTTCTAATAATAAATCGTTGTTTTACTTCAATCGGAGGTTTTAATCATTTTGGGGTTGATTTTTAAACTTTTTATAAAATATAAATACTTATATATATAATATATAGGTGACCAAGACAAGAGATTCTAAACGAGTTGTTCAATTATGCGAAGGTTACCATCTAAGATCAAGAATCCACTCCATTTTAGCATTGATAATTAATATGTAGACATGTGATAAACTTGTCGTAGCAATATATGATAGATAGCTCCTTAAGCCTTAAGTGAGCATCTTCGGCACTAAGGAGATGGTATGCGCATTTTAAAGTCCACCCTTTCCTAATGTCATACCATCTCAATGATGTTGATTTGAGTTGACAGGTAGTTTCGTAAAGTAGAAATATTAGGATTGACTTCGATTTCTCAAATACCAATTCTAACAACTTCGGGTGGTTGTAGTTCATCACACAACCTCCCCTTGGTTGATTTATGTAGGTTATAATTACACATTCCGTTAACATATGGTTTCTTTAACTAATTTGATATCCTAAGCAAAGCCATTTTCGGATTACCAAGGTTTAGAAAAATACACCATAACTTATATCTCATCATTTCTAAGTACAATATAAGGATCCATGTTTCGATAATGTATCAAAGTATTTCTATCTTTCAAGAACATGAATCGATCATGAACGATTGCCAATGATATTGACAACCACCAACTTTGATTTAGTGATTTAAGATGGTGAAACATTTCTCATTAAAAGATAATTGTAATATAACCATGTACTTTACTAGACTACATCACATGTCTTGGTTAATTATCAGTAAAACAAAACTTCTTCATAGATTTTTGATGGTAAAAGGAGTTTAGCTCATAATGAGCATAGTGATAAACATTAAGATGATTGATAATAACAAATACATGATTAAACTTGGAACAATCTAACCAAATGTAGATGAATCCTTCTTCTTAATGATGGTAATGATGGTTGATGATGATGATTAGTGGTGATGACCTCTAAACCTTCAAACTCTTCACTAGATCTTCAAAGTGAGTGTTAGTGTATGTTTTTATAAGTGAAAACCGGAGAGAATTCTTTTCAAGGCACACCAAATGAGTGCAACATGAGCCACTATTTATAGGCATTCTGGATGGTGAGGCACGGCCCCGTGCTTGATGAGCACGCCCCCGTGCATTTTTATGACATGTGCCAGATTTGTTTTATCTTTTTCTGTGACGTGGCCACGGCCCTGTGAATTTTAGTAACATGTGCTCAATTCTTCTTTGTCTTTTCTGTGTTCTCGTCCACGGCCCCGTGCATGATGAGCACGGCCCCGTGCTTTTGCTTCCAGATTTTGTATTTTCTTGTTTCAGAAGCATGGGGGCGTGTTTCTTTGTTTTCTTGTGTTTTCTTCTGTTTTTCATCGTCTTTTTGCTTGTTTCTTCGTTTGAGGCTTGGTTTCACCTGAAATTATGTTTTATTATGATAAGTAGTCTTTTATGCTATGTTATTGGATAGAAATTGCAGTTTTTAGAGATTATTTGATGCCGAAAAGATGTATATTTATATATACATCAGTAAGTCTATGCGACTTCAGTCGGTTTTTCCGTCACGTTTGTTATGGTACCCGAATAAGAAAAACGAATTGACATTCAGTCGGTTTTCGTTATATTCGTTACGCAGTAGGTAAACTTAAAAAAACAAGAAAAAAAGATAAAAATGTCAAACAAAAAAAAAGACATAATATTCAAATAAAAAAACAAGCCCCTAACTTGCAAAACAAACATAATTCCAACCTTTTTTTTAAAGATACTCAAAGAAACTTCCAAGTTATTGACCTAAACCTAAGAGCTTTCAAAATCATACTATCGTTAGATATATGTAACTTGATGTTAGCCTTTTCATCTATTTCCAAAACTAGAACGACATAAGTACCCACCTTTCCAACATACTTCTATTCCTCATTTCTTCTACCAGACGAACCTGTGATAATAACACTGTTTTTTTCAGGGAAAACCATCTGTGCAAGGGTATTTTTGTTCGATCAAGCGTTTGTATCCGGAGGTTGCAACTCAAACAAATGATACATGCACGATTTTCGCCTTTACTCATGCGATGACGATGATTTACCGGCTTTAGATGCATTCGGTGAACTTTTTTCTAAATCCAGGTCCTTTATATTCAGACTACCTGAGAAGACGAAGTATTTTCTTACCCGGTCTAACACTAGATGATGTGATTCGTCTTGTTACGCATGGCCACTGTCTTGAAGAGACTGACCAGCCCCTAACACATGAAGGTGAGTTTTCAGAAAATGACAATGGCAGACCAAGGCATAGAATTGGAGACATGATTCGTATGTGCAACCACAATAACATGGTATATATATATATATTGAAGTTTAATTTTGGTCCGGGGGAAGTAAGTTCCCAATGTAGTCTACTTGCCATCCTACTTATGAACAGCTAGTGGCAACAACAAGTCATGTCAAAACCATTCCGTTGGAGGCATCATCATAGATTTGGAGACTTCTACAGACCAGACTGGACTCTCTACAGGGGAGAAACACATATGGTTGTCGTTACGGGGATTTAATCCATCGTAGACAATCCCGGGATAAGAGATTTGGCTGTAGAAATAAAAACTCAGAAGGCAATGAATGGGGCAACCGTGGTTACGCTTGGGTTTTTTGACTTCTTCTATGAACTGGCTCAGCTATATGTATGAGAATACCTTTAAAGATGTGGCGCATTGATCAACCATGCATGCTATGAACTATGTTTAGAAAATTAAAAATAACTGGGGTAAAATGTCATGGATCAAAGGCTGCGACTTTATCGTGTTATTAACCAGAAAGTTTAGTAAACTTCTTCACTAATTGATATTGGAAAACCAATTGTTTGTATGATTGGTAGCCAAAACACAAAAGTGTGTTTATGTTGTGTCAACCGAAGACAAAAAGTAGATCGCTGCATAATAACAACTAATAAGCAGTAACCAAAGCGTCCATTACACAATAGCATCGTTTATAAAATCCATTACCTACAAATAAATAAAATGTAGAATACACGGTAGAATTAATGATTAGTTAATGACAATATGCCATTCTAATGACAATATATAGGCTATATATATATATGTTTTCATGTAACTAATATATTTTCATTTATTCACTTTGTTTTCATATGTCTGATTTATCTAAGGAAAGAAAGTATCTAAGATCCATACAATTAAAACATCTTTTGTAATACGCGAACATAAGTTTAAAAATGATTCGTGGATACATGAAATTTGTTTGTACATTTTATTATGCATATTTAAATTTATCAAATGTTTTTTTTCCTGAAATAAAAAATTAGACACTTTTATGATTCTCGTATTAAAAAAGTTACCAACTAATTAAAAAATATTGTTTATTCGTGTGTCTCAACTCTCGAGTTCTTGAATGACGTAGTAAGTTCTTGTTTCGAAACAAATTTAGGTTTTTTGTAATTTATTAAAAGAAAATAAAAGAGCAAATAATTAAATTACAATTATTATTTTGAAGTGGGCTCACAAAAACCGAGTTACTTACCAAGGCCAAGGCGCGTACTATTGTCGGTCATAGATACTATTCTTTTTTCATAACGGCTACATTTGGGTTTAAACTTACATCCATGTCTTTTATTACTATTATTTTTATTTATGCACACAGTTAAAACCACAATAAATGTATGCATTGTCACACAATCTAAACATTTAGGCTGTGGGTAATGGGGGTGAGGGTAAGGGCGCGGTTCAGCTGGCGGGTGCGGTGACTCGCGAACACCACTACACCTCTCAAGTGAGCCAAGGCGCGGACGAGCTCCGTGGCCGGGACCGCGGGGCATTGTAGCCGTTGTTTGATGATTGACTGGTCAAACTAGCCGTTGGCCAGTCAAACTAGTTGTTGACTGGTCAATATTTTCTAACAGTATTCTTCTTTTTAAATAAATTAATCATTCTGAGATTTAAGTATTGAACCATGACACTTACTCCCCTTTAAATCCATGGCTCTGATACCATAACATAAGTAACAGAGTAATAACGGACATTAGATTTTATTTTACAAAGTAAAGCACCGTCAATAAGATTTAATTATTTTACAAAATAATAAACCGTAAAGGTAGTTTGTAAGGAATAAAAGACGTCCTAAAAACAAATTAACCATATGGACAGAGTTTCCTTACATACTAACTGCCAGTTTATAATTTTAACTTAGCCAGTAAATTACTTTAACTTTTACTTAATTATTACTTAAGTAATATTAGAACCATTTCTTAAAGGGGTGTTTTATACCATGATTCAATACTTTATGGGCTTAGTCCATCATGATGTTTATTAATTAGGATAGAATATAATAAAATAAGAAGTTCTTACTTGCACAAGAATGATAAGGATGATAAAGTTACACCAGTGACTCCAAAGCTTGAAGTTTTTTATTAATAAGATGAATATTTTACAAGTTGGCAGAAAGAAAGGAGATACAAGAATTAGTGTGTCTCCAACTAGAAACTAAACCCCCTTTAATAGGGAAACACACCGAAAAGAAACAAAATACATAAAAATAAATTAGAATATAAAATATTATATAAAAACTATAGATTCCTCATGGGAGAAGCATGGCCATTTAAAGTGGTATCAAAGGTCTGCTTTATGGGGCTTTGTCAGAGATTCCCATTATGAAGATAAATTATTAACTTTTGCAGAGATTCCCACTATAAGTAGGGAAAGTGTTTTGTCACTTTAAGACTTTTCTTTTCCCTTGTCTGGTTTGATTTTGGAAGATTCCCCTAATTGATCTATGAATTCTTCTTGGAGTTTTTCTAAATATTTATCCAAGTCTGCATCTAGGCATGTGATATCCTCTGTATCTTGGGCCTCTTCGGGTAAATATGAGAATTTATTATAATATGCTTGACTATTAGATGAAATAGACATAACCTTTGAGGAACTTGCTGCAGAAAAATGTTTCTTTAGTTCCTTATTCATTTCTTTCATATAGGATATAATAATCTCGGACCTTGAAACATCTTGCTTGCCTTCTATAAGCCTTTTCGAAATATGTTCGAATGGACTATTGAGCTCTTTTTGTTGCTTCATTGTTAGCTGGGTTTTATAATATTCTATTCTTGAAGTAACTGCATTCACCGTGTCCTGGGCTTCAATTTGTTTGGTGGACACATTTATCCGGATCATTTTTGTCCAAAACTTTGTATAGCAAGTTCTTTTGAGACATTGGAAATTATCCCTTAGGGTATACCCTGTGGTTGGTTTCCATTTCCAAATCCATGGAATAGAAAATTCAATAAAAAAATACATTGAGGCTATTCCCTCAAGCCAAAAATTATTATTTTTTTGCTTCTATAAGATTGGGAGAGCCTTTAACCCATTTTAGATATAATCCTTTAAATGGTTCAGGAAGAATTTGAACTGTTGGTCCATATAAAATGAACCATTTTTGAAACCAACAAGAAGACGAAACAAAATAACCAATCTTTATGTTAGTGATAAAAGAGAGAACTTTTGTTTTTATGAGTTTCTGTTTATGCAAAACGTCACGTTCTCACAATGTTCACTCACACTCGGTTTTATATCTGATCTTACCTGTAATGTAAGTATGTGAACACTCTTAGCCAAAATGCAACATGTGATAAATAAGCTTGTAACAAGTTCAAATCTCTACCTTTTTGAAGGGTTGCATATATTAGAAGGTAAAAAGGGGTTTTGGTTTAGTGTGAGTCGGAATTGGTATTTTGTGGTGGTTCAAGGGTTAATAGTAAATACAACTTCCACTGTTTGTTGGGAGTTTTGAGATGTCTTCGATGGTTAGCTCCTTTTTCTCCGAGAGTTTTTTTTAAGTACCTAATGACTCTTTTAAGGTCAGATTGTTAAGATCAGTTTTATCGAGGATGTGGATCAATTCTTCCTCAATCCTGTTCTGAATATAACTTCCAACTCTAATGGATCGTTCGGCTTTGAATCTAATAGCCCCCATCCTCATTAGTTCGGTATATTCATGCTGAGACTGTGTTTGACAGATTCTACATCTTCCTTCGTGGGACCAGTTTCCGCAACCTAAACATTGTTCATATCTTTTTGCTCTTCTCTTCATTGCGTTTTTGGAAATTCCACAGAATGGTGGCCTTTGTTCGTTTTGGCGCCACTTTTTCCTCACCTCATTGCTAAAGAGAAAGATTCTCTCCCTAATTTCTGGAGGCAACCTAGGTTTTGTGAAGTGTGTGCAGCAAAGGAAATTGAAATCGAAATGATGTATTTCCAGTTCTTTAGGGTCTGCCGGTAAAAGACCAGTGTTGTATTTTACCGGTGAAAATGGATAAAGTGATCGGTTTTTTGGGTTTTGTAATTTTGGTAATGGGTTTGATGGAATTGTGTAAATATTACCTTCTTCCTTATACAACTCTTCGTTTGGTCTTGAAATGAATAATTGCGACAAGTTCTAAATCACATAAAACATATGACTCACTCAAAGCTTCCGAAAAAATATTTATACGGCATGAGGTTTATCTCACAGTAACGGAGGAATTGGGTATTAACGCCATATTTTGCATAAATTTGTTCGCAATATTACAAAACTTTTTTTTACTTTTTCACTTTTAAATGATTGGTTATTTGCAAAAAAATTTGGATTTCTTTTTAGGTTTAGAATAATCTTTGTCTGCTGCAAAAATATTTGTTTTAGAGAATTTTTATAACTAGTTGGACAAACAATTGGTCAAGTAATTCCCCTCCCCACACTTGAATCTCACATTGTCCTCAATGTGACAAGATTCATGAAAATATAAAAATTCTAATTTATGGGTAAAAATGGAGAGTTACTTCCCTACGGGTTAACAAAATTTCGACAGAGCGTCCCCTGTTTTTCGTCCGTTTTCCGGTTTTTGTACCTCTGCAAAATAAAACTGCAAACATCCGCAAACAACCATGCATAAAATGCTGAAAATTGGGTATGGAATCATCCATCCCTTTGCCCTATCAGGCTAAATTAGTACCTAATAAAATATCTTTGGCACCTACGGCTATAAAAGTATCCAAACCAACATAAACACAAACAAACAAGTACGATGAAAAGTAAATTGTTCAAACACACATAATAAGTTCATGAAATACTACCATCCCATGCCCGCCTACCTGTGCCGTCAGTCATCAATTACCCGTGTCCGAGTCAAACGGTCCCCACTGCCTGTCCATGCGATAGCCCAATCGTTCAATCTCTCGCCTCGTTGCTTCATACTCCGCTGCTCGCTGTGCATCGGAGGCAGCCATTTGCTCGTTGATCCTGTTAAATGAGGCGGTAGTGTTAGTTGAGAATTGATCGATTAGTCCATATATACCCTCCAAAGAGTATCGGCAATCATGTGATGAACTGGGGCCGGCCCCTGATGAAGATGGGCCTCTTGTCTAAATGGTAGGTTCGGCGGCGGTGTTGTCTTGGCGGGGATTGTCGTCTCTCATGCACATCCTGTATCATCATCTCTGACGGGTCTTCTGTATGACAAACTGAAATTTTTTCTTATCCTTTCAGACACTCATCACGACTTGACTCAAATTTTCGGGACGAAAATTCTTTAACATGGGAATGATGTGACAATCGTCAATTTCAGGTTAACTCCGTTAACTCAACTCCGTCAATTCAAACTTAAGATCATTGAATCTATAACGCACACTTCATTACATTTAAACTAGGGTTTAAATGACGCTTAACACTTACTACATGTGTAGTCTTTCGGGATTTGCACCGAAACGCAAACGAGTGACGCAAACGATTGATGAATAAACGAAAAACGTTAACATAATAATTATGTGTTAACATATGTGTTACTTGATTATATTGTGTGTAATGCTAGACAAGAAACAAGAACTAAATTAGTTTAAGCTAGGAAAAGTAATACTTAGAAGTGGAGGGGCCAAGGTGTAACATAGTACTCTATAAATACATCCTTAATAACTTAACCCTAACTTATTATCATAACCCACAAGATCTCGATCGGAAATCCCCTTGAGAACCCTTGGCTGCCGTCGAATTTTGCACACACATACAATCAAGAAATCAAGTGTTTGATTGAGGAACTAGGTTCTAGGAAGGTATAATTGATTATCCTATACATTCTTATTACTTGATTTTGATGTTTGTTGGGTTAATTGTAAACCCTAAGCTGCCGATTTCATATACATGTAATCAATATGATTGTTGTTGATTGAGTAATGATTTGATAAGTAGAATTGATATTGTAACATGTTGATTGTTGTGTCTTTGATTTGAGTTCAAACAAAAACCCTAATCATGTATGTAATGTGTAATTGATTTGCATGGATGGTGTTTATGGAGTCTAGAATGTTATATGAATGCATGATAGTTCATAGATTGTTAATATGTTGAGTTTGGATGCAAACAGTTTCTGGACAGAATGTGTATTTGATGTTTAAGTGACTGTAACGAAGTGTAAATGTGAAGATTGGTTGATATTATTGGTACTACAGTAAATTAGGTTGAGTCTAGTTTCTATAGAGTATAAACTTGTAATTTATGGATAAGTAGAAGTTAACTTTTATGATTTTACAAATCGTTGTGCAAAGCTGAGCTGTTAGACCTGCTGTTAGGTTGTTTTGTAAATGTTATATTTCATGATCTACGTGACCAATTGGGTTGGTTCCACTTCTGGAAGTTGACTTATTGAGTTAGGAACCTAACCCAAGTGGTCTTGCATTTATTGGATTTTTCGTTTAACGGGAATTGCAAATAACATTCTGTTGCGCATGAATTTGACTGTTATGAGTTTGCTGTAATGATTTGATGATTGTGAGAAAACTATGTGGAATAAAAATATAATAAAATATGTTATGGAAACCTAAGACATATATGCTTCTGTGATGATTTTTGGTAAATTAATTGAGATGCTATGATTGGTGAAATAGTACAATCTTTCTAGTAGGATTTCTGTCTCGGTGAAACTAGCTGCTGAGTTGTGTGAAAATGCATGAAACATGATACTTGCTATATAATTGTTATGTTTTGACCAAAATACCCTTGCGGGGAATAACTGCTAATTGATTGTCATAATTTGACCAAATTGCCCTTATGGGGAAAATCTGTCACACCCTCAAAATCCACTAACGGAGTTTTACCGTCAGAGGGTGTGAACTAACAGGATCGGAATCATTAGTTATAATCAAACCATAAAACAAAGTTTCAAAACCATGAAAACGTTTACGAGTAATTAAATGTGGAAGCGTAAAAACCTTTAATCTAAAGTTGCGTCACGCAGGACGACTTAAAACCAATGATAACCGTTAAAAATAAGTTTGCATAACAAAAGCGTTTTCAATCAATGCATGTTCCTAAACCGCGCGTCCGCCTCGGCTACCTGAGAATAACATACTAAAAGTGTCAACACAAGGTTGGTGAGTTCACAAGTTATGTAAAAATAAATGTTTAGCGTTTGCGTTCAGCGTTTTGCGTTACAGCGTTACAGCGTTTTGCGTTACAGCGTTACCAGATAGTGTTATGTCAATTATATATCTATAGGTAGCTAGCCTATAAAGCAAGTATTACTAAGTGTTCGACACCGAAGCTGACTCGTTTATTAAGTGCCTTGTCACCAGGTCATCCAGACCATGGCACGTGTTAGCCAAAATTACACCCGCTCGACCTCCAGTCGAGTTTAGCGTTGGGTGGGGTTTGTCAAACCCAGTAGTACTACTAAACAGTGACTCGCTATTCTAAATATTAACCGGTTCGATGTGTAGGACTTCAAATGTTTCGTTTGCCACTTAGCCTTTACAAGTGATATATAATTTATAACAAAATCTTAAATGCGTTGTGGAGTATGTTATCTCCCCCAAGTGAAAAGCGTTTGAAAACAGTTTAAAGAGGGGAAAGTGAAACTCACTGTTTGCGAAGAATTTCCCAATTTAAATCACCATGATGCGCGTAACCGAAAAACTCTCTCTAGCGTTCTAAAACAACAAGGAGATTTTTTTCTAAGTGTCGGAATATTATCGAGTCTTTAGACCCGACACATAATACCTATGCACATAACATGTTTCGTGTTTCGTTTGTGAATCGTGTGTGACTTTAACAATGTATTTGTGATACGTTACATGTGTAAGCAATCATTTACGTGTCACGTATTCATAAAGTACATCACTAGCAATTACTTCCCGTGAGGGCAATTTGGTCAACACATAACAATTAACGGTTATCATTGGTTTTAAGTCGTCCTGCGTGATGCAACTTTAGAGTAAAGGTTTTTACGCTTCTGCATTTAATTACTCGTAAACGTTTTCATGGTTTTGAAACTTTGTTTTATGGTTTGATTATAACTAATGATTCCGATCCTGTTAGTTCATACCCTCTGACGGTAAAACTCCGTTAGTGGATTTTGAGGGTGTGACAGATTGGTATCAAAGCCCTTGGTTATAGCGAACTAGAAGCTGCATGCATACTAGACTATAACCGCGACGACCCATTAGTTATAATGATACGTACTGCATAGGTTTGTGTAGTCTTGTAATCTTATCTCTTTACCTCTTTCACTCATACGCGCGCGCATACACGGCTTACCTGTAGGAATGTCGACGCCACCCTCATCATCATCCGATTCGATGACGCATGCTCACGGGAAGGAACCGCAGTTACCTACCGCATCGCCGCCCCGTGTAGTCCCGGAACTCGAAGCTCCCGCACCGAAGAAGTACCGCCTATCCGGAGGCATATACGAAAACGACGTTAGCTGGGAATGGTACCCTAACATGATCAGACGTATGGTCTATCGCGAACAAGTTCCCCCATTGCCTCACCCGAACCACCCTACTTATCCCAACACCCTACCACCCATAACCGAACCTGTAGAGCGAGTTCTCGCAGCTGTTGTTTCATGCTGGGAGTCTGACGTGGGTTACATGCGCTATACGAGAGCCAACGTTTCCGGACTGTTGAAGGACGGAACCGAGACTAAGGAGGAGATTGCCCGCATGGCAGCGGCCATGAAGGAAATGCAAGAGACTAGTGATCAACAGATGAAGATTATGATGAAGATGCAAGCTGAGATGATAGACTTGCAAGAGCAACTCCAAGAAGCAAGGACCCGAACCGAGATAACTCTAGAGCGTTGCGATGTCTTGCAAATGCAACTTGCTCAGAACGCGGCCGAACATGAGGCAGAGCCTGAGACCGTGCCTGAGGCAGAGCCTGCAGTGGAACCTGAAGAAGATCTCGAAGAGGAGCCTGAAGAAGATCCCGAGGAAGATCCCGAGGAGGAACCCGAAGAGGAACCGGAGGAAGAACCGGCTGAGGAGGAGGCACACTCAGAGGTGTCCTCAGACGATGACACCTAAGGATGATAACACCTAGATGGATGGAAGAAACGCTGGACACGGACGTGGTAACATCAACCTGACTGCAGCTGAACTCCAAACCCTGCTGAACGACCATGCAGCGGCCGCTTTAGCCGCACACGTTCAGAATCAAGCTGGAGGTCTGAGTGGAACGTGTACCTTCAAGAACTACCTTGACTGCAAGCCCAGTACGTTTAAGGGCACTGAGGGAGCTATAGGCTTCCTGCGTTGGGCTGAGAAGGCCGAGTCAGCATTTGAGATGTGCAATTGTCCCCCTGCCAGTAGGGTCAAATTCGCTGCTGGAACACTTGAGGATTCCGCACTCACTTGGTGGAATTCGAACGTCCAGATCCTTGGATTGGAACTGGCTAACGCGATGAACTGGGAGGAGTTCAAAAATATGATGCGAGAGGAGTACTGTCCGAGGGAAGAAATTTCAAAATTAGAGTCAGAATTTTGGTCGCTGAAGATGGTGGGTTCGGAAATCGAAGCCTACACTACCCGTTCGCACGAGTTGGCTGTGATGTATCCACGGATGGTGGATCCGCCGAGCAAGAGGATCGAAATGTACATTGATGGGTTAGCACCGCAGATTCAGGGCATGGTGACGTCTTCCAGACCAGCCACGATTCAACAAGCGATCTGTTTAGCTCACAAACTGACGGATCAGGCTGTGACCCAAGGTGCGTTACCACCTAGGGGTTCAACCACTAAGGCCCGTGACAACCCGAGTAATGACAACAACAGCAACAGCAACCCGAGCAGCGGAAAGAGGAAGTTTGACAACACCAGATCCTCATCCTCGAACCTCCCACCGCAACAACACTACCGTAAGCCCGAATTCACTCGGAGCTTTAACAATCTGAGTCACAACAACAATAACAACGGTAGCGGGCAGGGTTCGAGCGGATATGCTGGGAAAAATCCGAAGTGCAATAGGTGCAACTATCATCATGTTGGCCCGTGTAACCGTGTCAAGTGTCAGAGATGCGGGAAGATGGGTCACCAGGCGAAGGGGTGTAGAGGAGACCTTGCAGCAACGGGTGCTCCTAAACCACCTATGACGACGAAGGGATGTTACGAATGTGGGCAGGAAGGTCATTTCAGGAAAGATTGTCCCAAGCTGAAACAGAACGACAACAATGGGGGTAATGGAAGTGGCAGTAATGGTGGAAGCAATGGCAAGGGAAGAGCTTTTGTGATTGGGTCGGGTCAAGCCCGCAATGATCCGCACGTGGTGACTGGTAAGTTCCCTGTGAACGATTGTTTTGCTTCTGTATTGTTTGACACTGGAGCTGATAGGAGTTTTGTGTCGAAATCCTTTAGCCAACTCTTAGACTTAACTCCAACTCCGTTAGATGCTAAGTTTCCTGTTGAATTAGCTGAGGGTAAGACTATAGTAACGACTCATGTACTTGCGGGATGTAAGTTAAAACTGTCAGGTCATATTTTTGATATCGACCTTATTCCTTTTACGCTTAGTAGTTTCGATGTCGTTGTCGGCATGGACTGGTTATCCGAGAACCGAGCGGAGATTATATGTCACGACAAGATAGTTCACATTTCTACCCCTTCCGGCGAGATCATTTCGGTCCGGGGTGAGAGGAGCGGCATGACCACCAGCATCATTACCCTTATGAAGGCGCAGAAGTATCTACGAAAGGGTTATCCGGCAATTTTGGCGCAGATTGTTGAGAAACCCGCGGAGGAGAAACGAATTGAAGATATACCGGTTGTGCGAGATTTTTCGGAAGTTTTCCTGGAGGATTTGCCTGGACTCCCTCCTATTCGTCAAGTCGAATTCCAAATCGAGCTGACACACGGTGCAGCACCCATAGCACGAGCCCCGTATCGGCTCGCACCGGCGGAGCTTCAGGAGTTGTCCACTCAGTTGCAAGATTTGTTGGATAAGGGTTTTATCCGACCTAGCTCATCGCCATGGGGAGCCCCTGTCTTATTTGTCCGAAAGAAGGACGGGACTTTCCGCATGTGTATCGACTACCGGGAGTTGAACAAGGTGACGGTCAAGAACCGTTATCCTTTACCCCGAATTGATGATTTGTTTGACCAGCTTCAAGGATCGAGTTACTACTTGAAGATCGATCTGCTTTCCGGTTACCATCAGCTAAGAGTGCGCGAAGAAGATATCTTAAAGACGGCTTTCAGAATACGGTATGGTCACTACGAGTTTTCGGTTATGCCTTTTGGCCTAACCAACACACCAGCCGTATTTATGGATCTCATGAACCGACTATGCAAGGCGTACCTCGACAAGTTTTTGATTGTTTTCATTGATGATATTCTCGTCTACTCCAAGAACGAAGCTGACCACGAAGAACACTTAAGGGTAATTCTGGAATTGCTGAAGAAGGAACAACTGTATGCTAAACTCTCGAAATGTGAATTTTGGCTTCGCGAGGTTCACTTTTTAGGACATGTGATCAACGAGAATGGTATCCATGTCGATCCCGGTAAGGTAGAGGCCATCAAAAACTGGGAGCACCTAAGACTCCGACTGAGGTGCGGCAATTCCTAGGACTGGCCGGCTACTACCGACGTTTCATCGAGGGATTTTCAAAGATTGCTCAACCCCTCACCGCTTTGACTCACAAAGGCACAAAGTACAATTGGGGTGACGCGCAAGAATCCGCTTTTCAAGTGTTGAAAACCAAACTTTGTAGCGCCCCTATTCTAGCCCTCCCTGAGGGAACGGAAAATTTCGAGGTACACTGTGACGCATCTATACAAGGTCTCGGTTGTGTGCTAATGCAACTCGAGAAGGTTATAGCTTACGCCTTTCGACAACTACGGGTTCACGAGAAGAACTACACGACCCATGATTTGGAACTTGGAGCTGTGGTGTTCGCTCTTAAGATATGGAGGCATTACTTGTACGGTACCAAGTTTACCATTTACACCGACCACAAGAGTCTCCAGCATATCTACGATCAGAAGGAGCTGAACATGCGACAGCGTCGTTAGGTCGAGCTACTCAAAGATTATGATTGTGCCATCAAGTACCACCCTGGCAAGGCCAATGTGGTGGCCGACGCCCTCAGCAGAAAAGAAACAGATAAACCCAGACGGGTGAGAGCATTGCAACTCACGATCCATGCCAACTTACCCGATCAGATTCGCGATGCGCAACTTGAAGCTTTGAAAGATGATAATCTTCCATCGGAACTCATGCGGGGCATGGACAAGCAACTTGAAACCAGATCGGACGGGGCCCGATATTTTGAGAACCGGATTTGGGTTCCACGATACGGAGAGTTGAGAACTCTAGTGATGGACGAAGCTCACAAGTCCCGATATTCTATCCACCCTGGCTCAGATAAAATGTATCATGATTTAAAGGCACTTTACTGGTGGCCTAACATGAAAGCCGACATTGCCACCTACGTGAGCAAATGCTTGACTTGTGCCAGAGTCAAGATCGAATACCAGAAACCATCTGGTCTACTGCAACAACCGGAACTCCCAATGTGGAAATGGGAACACATCTCAATGGATTTTATTACAGGTTTACCTAAGACACCGACGGGATGCGATACCATCTGGGTGATCGTTGACCGGTTGACTAAGTCTGCACACTTCTTAGCGATTAAGGAATCGGACAAAATGGAAAGACTAACTCGTGTTTACATGAAAGAAGTGGTGTCTAGACACGGAGTGCCTGTCTCGATCATTTCCGATCGAGATTCTCGTTTCACGTCGCACTTTTGAAAGTCGCTGCAAAGCGCACTAGGCACCCGTCTTGATATGAGCACAGCATACCATCCTCAGACGGATGGGCAAAGTGAACGAACTATTCAGACCTTGGAGGATATGTTGCGTGCATGCGTATTGGATTTCAGAAAAAGTTGGGAACCTCACTTACCTTTGGTAGAGTTTTCGTATAATAACAGCTACCACGCAAGTATTAAGGCAGCGCCGTTTGAAGCGTTGTACGGACGGAAGTGTCGATCACCACTCTGCTGGGCAGAGGTGGGTGACAGCCAAATCACTGGTCCAGAACTGGTACTCAAAACTTCGGAAAAGATTGTTCAAATCCGAAATCGCATGGCAGCAGCACGAGATCGCCAAAAGAGTTACGCCGACAAGCGCCGAAAACCTCTTGAATTTCAAGTGAACGATCGAGTGTTACTCAAAGTATCACCTTGGAAAGGTGTGGTTCGCTTTGGTAAGCGAAACAAACTCAACCCGCGATATGTTGGTCCTTACCGGATAACTGAGCGCATTGGTCCGGTGGCGTACCGACTGGACCTGCCAACGGAACTCAGTGGCGTACACAATGTATTCCACGTGTCCAATTTGAAGAAATGCCTATCTGATGAAACCCAAGTAGTCCCTTTGGAGGAACTGCAAGTTGATGAACAGTTACGTTTCATTGAGGAACCAGTCGAGGTTTTGGATTGGGAAACCAAAACGCTCAAGCACAGCAAAATTCAAATCGTTAAAGTTCGTTGGAACTCGAGACGTGGACCGGAGTTCACGTGGGAACGCGATGATCAAATGATGAAAAAGTGTCCTCACCTTTTTGAAGGGCTAACCAAACACAGAAAACCGCGAAACCCAGCAAACCGTCACACATCACCGGAGGTATGAATTAAATTTCGGGACGAAATTTCTTTCTACTAGGGGATGATATGACAAACTGAAATTTTTTCTTATCCTTTCAGACACTCATCACGACTTGACTCAAATTTTCGGGACGAAAATTCTTTAACATGGGAATGATGTGACAATCGTCAATTTCAGGTTAACTCCGTTAACTCAACTCCGTCAATTCAAACTTAAGATCATTGAATCTATAACGCACACTTCATTACATTTAAACTAGGGTTTAAATGACGCTTAACACTTACTACATGTGTAGTCTTTCGGGATTTGCACCGAAACGCAAACGAGTGACGCAAACGATTGATGAATAAACAAAAAACGTCAACATAATAATTATGTGTTAACATATGTGTTACTTGATTATATTGTGTGTAATGCTAGACAAGAAACAAGAACTAAATTAGTTTAAGCTAGGAAAAGTAATACTTAGAAGTGGAGGGGCAAAGGTGTAACATAGTACTCTATAAATACATCCTTAATATCTTAACCCTAACTTATTATCATAACCCACAAGATCTCGATCGGAAATCCCCTTGAGAACCCTTGGCTGCCGTCGACTTTTGCACACACATACAATCAAGAAATCAAGTGTTTGATTGAGGAACTAGGTTCTAGGAAGGTATAATTGATTATCCTATACATTCTTATTACTTGATTTTGATGTTTGTTGGGTTAATTGTAAACCCTAAGCTGCCGATTTCATATATACATGTAATCAATATGATTGTTGTTGATTGAGTAATGATTTGATAAGTAGAATTGATATTGTAACATGTTGATTGTTGTGTCTTTGATTTGAGTTCAAACAAAAACCCTAATCATGTATGTAATGTGTAATTGATGTGCATGGATGGTGTTTATGGAGTCTAGAATGTTATATGAATGCATGATAGTTCATAGATTGTTAATATGTTGAGTTTGGATGCAAACAGTTTCTGGACAGAATGTGTATTTGATGTTTAAGTGACTGTAACGAAGTGTAAATGTGAATATTGGTTGAGATTATTGGTACTACAGTAAACTAGGTTGAGTCTAGTTTCTATAGAGTATAAACTTGTAATTTATGGACAAGTAGAAGTTAACTTTTATGATTTTACAAAAACGTTGTGCAAAGCTGAGCTGTTAGACCTGCTGTTAGGTTGTTTTGTAAATGTTATATTTCATGATCTACGAGACCAATTGGGTTGGTTCCACTTCTGGAAGTTGACTTATTGAGTTAGGAACCTAACCCAAGTGGTCTTGCATTTTTTGGATTTTTCGTTTAACGGGAATTGCAAATAAAATTCTGTTGCGCATGAATTTGACTGTTATGAGTTTGCTGTAATGATTTGATGATTGTGAGAAAACTATGTGGAATAAAAATATAATAAAATATGTTATGGAAACCTAAGACATATATGCTTCTGTGATGATTTTTGGTAAATTAATTTAGATGCTATGATCGGTGAAATAGTACAATCTTTCTAGTAGGATTTCTGTCTCGGTGAAACTAGCTGCTGAGTTGTGTGAAAATGCATGAAACATGATACTTGCTATATAATTGTTATGTTTTGACCAAAATACCCTTGCGGGGAATAACTGCTAATTGATTGTCATAATTTGACCAAATTGCCCTTATGGGGAATAGTTGCTAGTTAATTGTTATGTGTTGACCAAATTGCCCTTACGGGAAGTAATTGCTAGTGATGTACTTTATGAATACGTGACACGTAAATGATTGCTTACACATGTAACGTATCACAAATACATTGTTAAAGTCACACACGATTCACAAACGAAACACGAAACATGTTATGTGCATAGGTATTATGTGCCGGGTCTAGAGACTCGATAATATTCCGACACTTAGAAAAAAATCTCCTTGTTGTTTTAGAACGCTAGAGAGAGTTTTTCGGTGACGCGCATCTTGGTGATTTAAATTGGGAAATTCTTCGCAAACAGTGAGTTTCACTTTCCCCTCTTTAAACTGTTTTCAAACGTTTTTCACTTGGGGGAGATAACATACTCCACAACGCATTTAAGATTTTGTTATAAATTATATATCACTTGTAAAGGCTAAGTGGCAAACGAAACATTTGAAGTCCTACACATCGAACCGGTTAATATTTAGAATTGCGAGTCACTGTTGAGTAGTACTACTGGGTTTGACAAACCCCACCCAACGCTAAACTCGACTGGAGGTCGAGCGGGTGTAATTTTAGCTAACACGTACCATGGTCTGGATGACCTGGTGACAAGGCACTTAATAAACGAGTCAGCTTCGGTGTCGAACACTTAGTAATACTTGCTTTATAGGCTAGCTACCTATAGATATATAATTGACATAACGCAAAACGCTGTAACGCTGTAACGCAAAACGCTGTAACGCTGTAACGCAAAACGCTGAACGCAAACGCTAAACATTTATTTTTACATAACTTGTGAACTCACCAACCTTGTGTTGACACTTTTAGTATGTTATTCTCAGGTAGCCGAGGCGGACGCGCAGTTTAGGAACATGCATTGATTGAAAACGCTTTTGTTATGCAAACTTATTTTTAACGGTTATCATTGGTTTTAAGTCGTCATGCGTGACGCAACTTTAGATTAAAGGTTTTTACGCTTCCGCATTTAATTACTCGTAAACGTTTTCATGGTTTTGAAACATTGTTTTATGGTTTGATTATAACTAATGATTCCGATCCTGTTAGTTCACACCCTCTGACGGTAAAACTCCGTTAGTGGATTTTGAGGGTGTGACATTCTGGGTCCCAAACCTGATTGTACTTGTCACAAAATCTCCACACACCCTGACTGATTTGTTGTACCATCTGCATGCTCTCACAGTAATCAAGGTTGAGAGCTATCGAGTCTGGGCTCGGGGTTCCTTCTGTGTCTGCACCATAGGCCCTGTAGAGGTTGTAGATCCAGGGACCACCAAAGATCGGGGTATTTCCTCGGTCATTGGCATTTGACATGAAAAACTTGCAGAATAGCATAGTGATATTGCATGGTATTTCGTTTTTCATGCAATACAATACCCAAAGGTCCTTTAGGTTGACAACCCCTTCGCTCTGACCTCTAGCTGTGATGGTATGACTCTGTAAACGGTGGATGTACCTCATCAGTGGGTCACGCAGTGATGTTCTCTTTGAAACGCTCGGCCTATACCTTGCTATTCCATAACTCAACTGTTCCCAAGCCTCTTCTCTTATGGCACCTGCTTCAGCTTCATCATCGTCACCCTCATCTGTAAAGGTTGTTTTAGCCTCGAACCAGATATATGTGTCAGTTTCTTCGACCGTGTAAATACCCAAATCAATCCCCAGTTGAGTGACAGAGATTGTATGCCAAAAACCCCAACATCGGAACTCAATTGCCTTGGTATCCCACATGTCAAACTTTTTCTTCATGTTGAATGAGGCTAGGAATTCTTTTGTAAGTTCTGTCACCGAATCCCCAGTTTGGCTAAAAACCCGTCTCCAAGGTCCCGTCACAATGTTCTGATAGCGGTTCCATTGGTTAACTTGTCTGAGGGTTTCTTCGCATGCATGGAAGTGAGCTTCAGGATATCTTATATCCGTTGTTGAGGTAAGTTAATCTTTCGTTTGCCAATCGGTCCTTTGTCTTCCGGTTTCTGAAGACTAGGAATGCATGAAACTCTTCCCCATACTCGGCCATCTGCAATTTAAACTTAAATTAGTCCAAACTCATGAAAAATTTCCAATTTGCTGAACAGAGAGCAAAGCACAGCGGCGTGCTTTCAGAAGCACGGCCCCGTGCTGCTGCTTCTGGTTCAGTTTTATTTGAAGTTTGACTTTTTGTTGACCACAACTCGTGTTATTTTTAGGCACGGCTCGTGTTTTTAGTATTGATTTCTTTCTTACTCAGACTCGAACCCTCGTTTCTAACCGGTTATATCAATTGGGTTTAATGGTGTGTCGAGTATTTATTCTAACACCCAAAACCCGAATTGTTTCTTTCAATTAATCCCTAACCATCAAACATTCAACAATCTATTCATCATAATCAAGCATAATAACCCATACCCTTTTCGGGTTTTGACCCGATTTGGTCGATTTGAACAACTTTAGGGTTAATCTAAACCTAGAATGACGAATCTGATTAATGCACTTGTTAAATTAACATACCTTAGGTTTAAGACTGAAGATTAGATGAAGAAATTTGCAAAATGGTTGAAGGTCGGCGGTTCTCGGTTTAGAATGCAGTGAAATTAGGGTTGGATGTGTTAAAAAGTTATTTTATCAAAGTTAAAACTCGTAACTGCCCTGACACCAAAAACACGGCCCTGTGCTTTTGGGGCACGGTACCGTGCTGCTTAATGCAGACAATACTGTTTTGTTTATTTTGTCAAGCTGGTTTGCTTTTAACTGGTTTTTATTTTCTGGTTATTTTGATATGGTAATTAAAAATCCTAAATTTCATTAAAACATAAAATTAAAGACATAATTTAAAGATAGATAAAATGAAAAGTACAACAACAACTCTCGGATCCTAACACATAGTACTAGCGGGAACAACTTCAATACGAAACAAAGCCAGAACTTCAACGGCCACCACCCCCGAACAAGTCCTGGATGTGTGGTGGTGCTCGTTTGGCTTCCAAAAGTTCGTCAAGCTTTTTGTTGAGCGTGACGAGTTCTCGGTTGAGAAAGTTAAGTTTGGAAGTCACATCTTTGTGGTGGCCATCCACAACATGGAAGTTCTCGAACCTAAGCAGGTCAACTTTGTTAATTAACTCGACTACTCGAGCCTCGGTTTGCATGTTGCTCTCAACTTGGTCTCTTACGATGCATTGGAGTCTCATGATTTGTTCCTCAAGGAAGGAAGATTCATGTTGTTTCCCCTTCTTCACTGGCTTCCATTCAACCCGTTTTCCATCCATTTAGGTAGTTTTTGTTTGGTGTGAATGTAATAGTGAATTTATGCATGCATTATATAGAGACTGGAAAGTTGAACACGGCACCGTGTTTATTGGAGCACGACCCCGTGCTGCTAGAAGAATAAATGTTTCTGAGTCAGAGAATTGTATGGAGTCAGCCCGTATCATGCTGAAGATTCTGGGGTGACCACGGCCTCGTGCTTAGGAAAGCACGGCCCGTGCTTTTTGTCACAGTGTATTTCTTTTTTTAGTTTTCAACATGATTCACGATCCGGAATTTTTAGAATGACGTTTATTGTAATAATTTGGAAGTTTTGGTCATCTAAAGATTACTTTTCATTAAATAAAGATCCTAGAACAGTTATGGGATAAGCCCGGGTTTCCCAAGAAAAGAAAATAATCGGGTTAAGCCCGAAGTCCTAACACATTGTGCTTAATGCATTTTTTAACATATAAAAACATAAAATTAAGTTTCCTAGAGCTCTCCAAAAGGCTCTCCTCCTCCGAACGGTCCTGGTGGTGGAAAATACGTGAAACCGAGAACTTGAAACTGGAGTTGCTCGTTGATGTCTCGAAGTTCTATTTTCATGTTTTCCACCGATTCGGTGAGTTGCACGAGATGCATCTCCGCAATGACATTCATTTCAGTGAGTTCTCTCACGAGTTCTTGAAGTTTCAATAGAAGCTCGGTTATGGAAACATGGCGGGCATCGTTTCTCGGATGTCGGGAAACGGGAATTGCTTCATTAATCTCAGTTGGCATGCTGAATTATCAGAGGATTTTGGTTTTGGTTTATGCAAGGAATGCAATAACACAAGGTTCCTTTTATAACCAAACAGGAGACCGAGCACGGTACCGTGCTTTTGGAAGCACGCCCCCGTGTTTTTACTCTGACAATTCTGTTACAAACCAGTCTGACTGAGAATTTTGCAACGTAGATGTCGGCCCGCATTTTTAGGCACGGGACCGTGCTTTAAGGAGCACACCCCCGTGGTTTTCTGAAAAATTATATATATATATATATATCTTAAGTAAAACAATATTTACAAGGCCTACTTTTGTGAAGGTCTTGGCCAGACCTTGTTTCCTTAATGTCTTATTTAAAAAGTTTGGAGGGTTAGTACCTCTAAAACTTCTTTAAGTGGACCGTCGATGTATGGTTTTAATCGATGACCATTGACTTTGAACTTTTGGCCATTTGAACTTGAAATTTCGATGGTTCCATAGTCAAAAACTGTTTCAACTACGTATGGACCTGTCCATCGGGATTTCAGTTTTCCTGGGAAAAGACGTAAACGAGCGTTGTATAACAGTACAGGATCGCCGGCTTGAAATTTCTTGTTTCCTTTTAAATGAGCGTCGTGTATTCGTTTAGTCTTTTCCTTGTAGGACCAGGAATTTTCGTAGGCCATTGTTCTCAGTTCCTAGAGCTCACAAAATTGATCTTCCCGGTTTGCTCTGGCGGACGTTAGACAAAATTCACTTCTCTGAGAGCCCAATAAGCTTTGTGTTTTAATTCCACTGGTAGATGACATGCCTTCCCGTAAACGAGCTTGAAGGGTGTCGTTCCTATGGGAGTTTTGTAGGCCGTCATGAGGGCCCACAATGCGTCATCTAACTTTTCTGCCCAATTTTTGTGATTCATCCCACATTTCTTTCTAAAATCCTCTTAATTCCTCGGTTTGAGACCTCCACCTACCCACTAGTCTGCGGTGATATGGTGTTCCTAGTCGGTGGTGAACTCCATATCGTGCTAAAACCTTGTTCATTAGGGTGTTACAGAAGTGGGTACCTCTGTCGCTGATGAGGGCTTTTGGAGTATCGAATCTTGAGAATAACTTTTTCAGAAATCGTACAACTACTCCAGCATCGTTGGTGGGAAGAGCTTGTGCTTCTATCCATTTAGACACGTAGTCGACTGCTACAAGGATGTATTTATTTCCGAATGAGTTAGGAAATGGCCCCATGAAATCTATCCCCCATACATCAAAGATTTCACAAATTTGAATGCCTTTTTGATCCATCTCATTTTTTGATGAGATGTTCCCGGCTCTTTGACAAGCATCGCATGCTTGGATCAAAGTATGTGTATCCTTGTATATAGTGGGCCAGAAAAATCCTGCATCAAACACTTTCCTGACCATGGTGGCGGTACCGTGGTGTCCACCTGTTGGTCCTTCATGGCAATATTTGAGAATGTCTAAGGCCTCTTTTCCTGCTACGCACCTACGAATGACTTGATCCGCACCTATCCTAAACACGTATGGATCTTCCCAGAAGTAAAACTTAAGATCGGAGAAGAATTTCTTCCGCTGTTGATGAGTAAGTCATTTTCCGAGGATCCTACAAGCTAAGTAATTGGCGAAGTCGGCATACCAAGGACTTTCGTCCTTTTCTTCTATCACTCCTTGAATGTGCATGAGAACCTCATGTGGGAAATTATCGTTGATAATTTATTTTTGAAGCTCTTTGGGAGTTGGACATTCTAATCGTTAAAGATGGTCTGTGGCTACATTTTCTGCTCCCTTTTTGTCTTTAACTTCGATGTCAAATTCTTGGAGTAGTAGGATCCATCGGATGAGTCTAGGTTTGGCATCTTGTTTGTTGAATAGGTATCGTATTGCGGCATGATCTGTGTAAACTATGATTTTGGAAAGAACTAGGTATGATCTAAATTTTTCAAAGGCAAATACTACTGCTAGTAACTCTTTTTAGTTGTGGTATGATTCTCCTGTGCATCGTTAAGAGTTTTACTGGCATAGTAAATTGGGTGAAAGTGTTTTTATTTGCGTTGTCCGAGTACGGCTCCAACTGCAAAGTCACTTGCATCACACATGATTTCGAATGGAAGAGTCCAGTCGGGTGTGGTTATGATTGGAGCGTTGACAAGTTTGTCTTTCAATGTATTGAATGACTCAACAAATTCCTCAGAGAAGACGAATGGTGCGTCTTTCTCTAGAAGTTTGGTCATAGGTCTTGAGATTTTTGAGAAGTCTTTTATGAAGCGGTGGTAGAAACCGGCGTGACCTAGAAAACTTCTAAGGGCTTTGACTGAAGTTGGTGGTGGAAGTTTGGATATGGTTTCTATTTTGGCCCTATCAACTTCTAGTTCGTTTTGAGAAATCTTGTGACCTAGAACATTGCCTTCCTTTACCATAAAGTGGCATTTTTCCTACTTGAGCACTAGATTTACTTCTTCACACCTAGCTAGCATTTTGTCTAGGTTTTTCAGACAATAATCGAAAGAATCTCGAAAGACTAAGAAGTCGTCCATGAAAACTTCCATAGAGTTTTCGATCATTTCATGAAAGATGGCCACCATGCAGCGTTGGAAGGTGGCTGGAGCATTACATAATCCAAATGGCATTCTTCGGTAAGCGAAGGTTCCGTATGGACATGTAAAAGTAGTTTTCTCCTGATTTTCAGGAGCAATGGGAATCTGAAAGTATCCGGAAAATCCATCAAGAAAATAGTAGAACATTTTTCCAGATAATCGTTCGAGCATTTGATCTATGAAAGGAAGTGGAAAATGATCTTTTCTTGTGGCATCATTAAGCTTCGGGTAATCGATGCAAACTCGCCAGCCTGTGATGGTCCTCATTGGTATTAGTTCGTCCTTCTCGTTCATTACAACTGTCGTTCCTCCCATATTGGGTACTACCTGAACGGGACTAACCCAAGGTGAATCCGAGATCGGGTAGATTAATCCGACGTCAAGCAGTTTGACTACTTCCTTCTTCACCACATTTTGCATGTTGGGGTTGAGACGTCTTTGATGTTGGACCACGGGTTTGTATTCTTCCTCCATGAGGATTTTGTGGGTACAAAACAAAGGACTGATGCCCTTGATATCCATGATCTTCCATGCGATAGCCTTCTTATGGTTTTTGAGAACCTTAAGAAGTTCGTCTCTCTTTTCTTTAGAAAGGTGAGATAAAATAATTACTGGGAGTTGAGAATCTTTCTCTAGAAAGGCGTATTCGAGATGTTTTGGCAGTTCTTTTAACTCTAAGGCTGGTGGTTCTTCGATTGATGGTTTTGATTTTTCATTGTTTTCAATGATTTCGTATATCATTTCTAATTCTTCGTGGTAGTTGTTATTGAAATTTTCATTTTCTAAAATGGGTTTGTTTAGTGTTTTGTCTAAGACTTGTGTTTCTAGGGGAGTATTGATGGAGGAATCTCGCATATAGCAACTTACGATGGAGTCTATGATATCAACACAGTATAAGGTGTCACCGTATTGTTGCGGATATTGCATAGATTTTCCTATGTCAAAAGTGATTGCCTCGTCATTGACCTTAAGAGTGAGTTTGCCGGTGCAAACATCAATGATAGCCTTTGCGGTGGCTAAAAAGGGTCTTCCTAAAATTAGAGGTACACTTTTGTCTTTCTCCATGTCTAGAATCACAAAATCTACTGGGAAAACGAACTTGTCAATTTTGACAAGCATGTTTTCAACAATGCCCCGAGGATATTTAATGGATCGGTCAGCTAACTAAATGTTCATGCGGGTGGGCTTTGGTTCTCCTATCCCTAGTTTTGCAAAAACCGCATAAGGCATCAAATTAATACTAGCTCCTAGGTCAGCCAGGGCATTGATAACAGATAAATTTCCTATGAGACAAGGGATAGTAAAGCTCCCTGGATCGGTCATCTTTGTCGGTAGCTTGCTTTGGAGGAAGGCTGAACATTCTTCACTTAGGGTGACATGCGAGAGTTCCTCCAGCTTCCTTTTGTTTGTCAGCACTTCTTTGAGAAACTTGGCGTATTTTGGAATTTGAGCGATAGCTTCGACAAAAGGGATGTTGATATGGAGTTGCTTAAAAAGTTCTAGAAACTTCCCATACTGGGATTCCAATCGCTCCTGCTTCAGTCTTCCAGAGTATGGAATAGGCGGAACATAGTTTTGTCATGCGGAAAATATTTGAGGAGAAACTGTTCAACCATCTGGTCCCAAGTGGTGATGGAACCAGAGAAAATAGATTCTATCCATTCTAGGGCTTGGCCCCTTAGAGAGAAAGGAAAGAGTTTGAGTTTTATTTGATCGTCTGAACAGTTTTGGATTTTAAAAGTTCCGCAGATTCGTAGAAATCGAGATATGTGAGAAAGAGGGTCTTCGTCGAGGAGATGGCTTGGCATACTAGATTTGATTTCCACCATATGAATAATGCTAGATTTGATTTCGAAATTTTTGATAATTTCGGGTGGATCCACTCCATTGCCATAGCTTTCGAGAGATGGCTTGGCATACTAGCTCATGTTCGGCTCATTATTCTGGGCCGCCATCATTTCTTCGGTTTGATTTTCTCCTGATGCAGTGGTGTCTACTGATTCGTCTTTGATTGCTTCTGCGGTTTCTGTAGTCCGTTTACGAGTTCGTCGACGAAAGAGTCGTTCCGGTTCAGAAATTGGAGAAACAAGCTCACGCTCAAAAGTAGAGGACATACATGAGGTTAAATCAAAATTACACTAAAGTAAAAGTTAGTTAAAGTAGTCTAAGTTGAACTATAAGTTAAGCTATTTTAAACTAAACTAATGTCTAAGTTAGTTAAACTATTTCAAAAGTAAGGTAAATAAAGGTTAAAAATTAGGCTAGCCGTAAAATTATATAGTTTAATATTTAGTAAAAATTAAAGATAAAATAAAATAGAAGTTAGAAATCTGTACAATTATAGACAATGATTAAATTAAAACTTGGATCGTTCTTAGAAACGCACCGTGTCCCCGGCAACGGCGCCAAAAACTTGGTGATGTGTGTGCTCGTAGCTTGTATAAAATATGAAAGATTGGATATTTAGCTTTTGCACAAGATCGTGTTTTAAATTTATAAAAGTGATTTCTACAAAGACTAAACACACACAAAATAGGCAAGTGTACCTATCGTATATGTAGAATAGTATTGGTAAGAAACAAGTATCGATCCGTTGACACAAAGGTTTCTAATAATAAATCGTTGTTTTACTTCAATCGGAGGTTTTAACCATTTTGGGGTTGATTTTTAAACTTTTTATAAAATATAAATACTTATATATATAATATATAGGTGACCGAGACAAGAGATTCTAAACGAGTTGTTCAATTATGTGAAGGTTACCATCTAAGATCAAGAATCCACTCCATTTTAGCATTGATAATTAATATGTAGACATGTGATAAACTTGTCGTAGCAATATATGATAGATTGCTCCTTAAGCCTTAAGTGAGCATCTTCGGCACTAAGGAGATGGTATGCGCATTTTAAAGTCCACCCTTTCCTAATGTCATACCATCTCAATGATGTTGATTTGAGTTGACAGGTAGTTTAATAAAGTAAAAAGATTAGACTTCGATTTCTCAAATACCAATTCTAACAACTTCGGGTGGTTGTAGTTCATCACACAACCTCCCCTTGGTTGATTTATGTAGGTTATAATTATACATTCCGTTAACATATGGTTTCCTTAACTAATTTGATATCCTAAGCAAAGCCATTTTCGGATTACCAAGGTTTAGAAAAATACACCATAACTTATATCTCATCATTTCTAAGTACAATATAAGGATCCATGTTTCGATAATGTATCAAAGTATTTCTATCTTTCAAGAACATGAATCGATCATGAACGATTGCCAATGATATTGAAAACCACCAACTTTGATTTAGTGATTTAAGATGGTGAAACATTTCTCATTAAAAGATAATTGTAATAAAACCATGTACTTTACTAGACTACATCACATGTCTTGGTTAATTATCAGTAAAACAAAGCTTCTTCATAGATTTTAGATGGTAAAAGGAGTTTAGCTCATAATGAGCATAGTGATAAACATTAAGATGATTGATAATAACAAATACATGATTAAACTTGGAACAATCTAACCAAATGTAGATGAATCCTTCTTCTTAATGATGGTAATGATGGTTGATGATGATGATTAGTGGTGATGACCTCCAAACCTTCAAACTCTTCACTAGATCTTCAAAGTGAGTGTTAGTGTGTGTTTTTATAAGTGAAAACCGGAGAGAATTCTTTTCAAGGCACACCAAATGAGTGCAACATGAGCCACTATTTATAGGCATTCTGGATGGTGAGGCACGGCCTCGTGCTTGATGAGCACGCCCCCGTGCATTTTTATGACATGTGCCAGATTTGTTTTATCTTTTTCTGTGACGTGGCCACGGCCCTGTGATTTTTAGTAACATGTGCTCAATTCTTCTTTGTCTTTTCTGTGTTCTCGTCCACGGCCCCGTGCATGATGAGCACGGCCCCGTGCTTTTGCTTCCAGATTTTGTATTTTCTTGTTTCAGAAGCATGGGGGCGTGTTTCTTTGTTTTCTTGTGTTTTCTTCTGTTTTTCATCGTCTTTTTGCTTGTTTCTTCGTTTGAGGCTTGGTTTCACCTGAAATTATGTTTTATTATGATAAGTAGTCTTTTATGCTATGTTATTGGATAGAAATTGCAGTTTTTAGAGATTATTTGATGCCGAAAAGATGTATATTTATATGTACATCAGTAAGTCTATGCGACTTCAGTCGGTTTTTCCGTCACGTTTGTTATGGTACCCGAATAAGAAAACCGAATTGACATTCAGTCGGTTTTCGTTATATTCGTTACACGGTAGCTAAACTTAAAAAAACAAGAAAAAAAGATAAAAATGTCGAACCAAAAAAAAAAGAAATAATATTCAAATAAAAAAACAAGCCCCTAACTTGCAAAACAAACATAATTCCAACCTTTTTTTTAAAGATACTCAAAGAAACTTCCAAGTTATTGACCTAAACCTAAGAGCTTTCAAAATCATACTATCGTTAGATATATGTAACTTGATGTTAGCCTTTTCATCTATTTCCAAAACTAGAACGACATAAGTACCCACCTTTCCAACATACTTCTATTCCTCATTTCTTCTACCAGACGAACCTGTGATAATAACACTGTTTTTTTCAGGGAAAACCATCTGTGCAAGGGTATTTTTGTTCGATCAAGCGTTTGTATCCGGAGGTTGCAACTCAAACAAATAATACATGCGCGATTTTGGCCTTTACTCATGCGATGACGATGATTTACCGGCTTTAGATGCATTCGGTGAACTTTTTTCTAAATCCAGGTCCTTTATATTCAGACTACCTGAGAAGACGAAGTATTTTCTTACCCGGTCTAACACTAGATGATGTGATTCGTCTTGTTACGCATGGCCACTGTCTTGAAGAGACTGACCAACCCCTAACACATGAAGGTGAGTTTTCAGAAAATGACAATGGCAGACCAAGGCATAGAATTGGAGACATGATTCGTATGTGCAACCACAATAACATGGTATATATATATATATTGAAGTTTAATTTTGGTCCGGGGGAAGTAAGTTCCCAATGTTGTCTACTTGCCATCCTACTTATGAACAGCTAGTGGCGACAACAAGTCATGTCAAAACCATTCCGTTGGAGGCATCATCATAGATTTGGAGACTTCTACAGACCAGACTGGACTCTCTACAGGGGAGAAACACATATGGTTGTCGTTACGGGGATTTACTCCATCGTAGACAATCCCGGGATAAGAGATTTGGCTGTAGAAATAAAACCTCAGAAGGCAATGAATGGGGCAACCGTGGTTACGCTTGGGTTTTTTGACTTCTTCTATGAACTGGCTCAGCTATATGTATGAGAATACCTTTAAAGATGTGGCGCATTGATCAACCATGCATGCTATGAACTATGTTTAGAAAATTAAAAATAACTGGGGTAAAATGTCATGGATCAAAGGCTGCGACTTTATCGTGTTATTAACCAGAAAGTTTAGTAAACTTCTTCACTAATTGATATTGGAAAACCAATTGTTTGTATGATTGGTAGCCAAAACACAAAAGTGTGTTTATGTTGTGTCAACCGAAGACAAAAAGTAGATCGCTGCATAATAACAACTAATAAGCAGTAACCAAAGCGTCCATTACACAATAGCATCGTTTATAAAATCCATTACCTACAAATAAATAAAATGTAGAATACACGGTAGAATTAATGATCAGTTAATGACAATATGCCATTCTAATGACAATATATAGGCTATATATATATATATGTTTTCATGTAAGTAATATATTTTCATTTATTCACTTTGTTTTCATATGTCTGTTTTATCTAAGGAAAGAAAGTATCTAAGATCCATACAATTAAAACATCTTTTGTAATACGCGAACATAAGTTTAAAAATGATTCGTGGATACATGAAATTTGTTTGTACATTTTATTATGCATATTTAAATTTATCAAATGTTTTTTTTCCTGAAATAAAAAATTAGACACTTTTATGATTCTCGTATTAAAAAAGTCACCAACTAATTAAAAAATATTGTTTATTCGTGTGTCTCAACTCTCGAGTTCTTGAATGACGTAGTAAGTTCTTGTTTCGAAACAAATTTAGGTTTTTTGTAATTTATTAAAAGAAAATAAAAGAGCAAATAATTAAATTACAATTATTATTTTGAAGTGGGCTTACAAAAACCGAGTTACTTACCAAGGCCAAGGTGTGTACTATTCATAACGGCTACATTTGGGTTTAAACTTACATCCATGTCTTTTATTACTATTATTTTTATTTATGCACACACTTAAAACCACAATAAATGTATGCATTGTCACACAATCTAAACATTTAGGCTATGGGTAATGGGGGTGAGGGGAAGGGCGCGGTTCAGGTGGCGGGTGAGGTGACTCGCGAACACCACTACACCCCTCAAGTGAGCCAGGGCGCAGACGAGCCCCGTGGCCGGGACCGCGGGGCATTGTAGCCGTTGTTTGATGATTGACTGGTCAAACTAGCCGTTGGCCAGTCAAACTAGTCGTTGACTGGTCAATATTTTTTAATAGTATTCTTCTTTTTAAATAAATTAATCATTCTGAGATTTAAGTATTGAACCATAACACATACTCCCCTTTAAATCCATGGCTCTGATACCATAACATAAGTAACAGAGTAATAACGGACATTAGATTTTATTTTACAAAGTAAAGCACCATCAATAAGATTTAATTATTTTACAAAATAATAAACCGTCAAGGTAGTTTGTAGGGAATAAAAGACGTCATAAAAACAAATTAATCATACGGACAGAGTTTCCTTACATACTAACTGCCAGTTTATAACTTTAACTTAGCCAGTAAATTACTTTAACTTTTACTTAATTATTACTTAAGTAATATTAGAACCATTTCTTAAAGGGGTGTTTTATACCATGATTCAATACTTTATGGGCTTAGCCCATCATGATGTTTATTAATTAGGATAGAATATAATAAAATAAGAAGTTCTTACTTGCACAAGAATTATAAGGATGATAAAGTTACACCAGTGACTCCAAAGCTTGAAGTTTTTTATTAATAAGATGAATATTTTACAAGTTTGCAGAAAGAAAGGAGATACAAGAATTAGTGTGTCTCCAACTAGAAACTAAACCCCCTTTTATAGGGAAACACGCCGAAAAGAAACAAAATACATAAAAATAAATTAGAATATAAAATATTATATAAAAACTAGAGATTCCTCATGGGAGAAGCATGGCCATTTAAAGTGGCATCAAAGGTCTGCTTTATGGGGCTTTTTCAGAGATTCCCATTATGAAGATAAATTATTAACTTTTGCAGAGATTCTCACTATAAGTAGGGAAAGTGTTTTGTCACTTTATGCCTTTTCTTTTCCCTTGTCTGGTTTGCTTTTGGAAGATTCCCCTGATTGATCTACGAATTCTTCTTGGAGTTTTTATAAATATTTATCCAAGTCTGCATCTAGGCATGTGATGTCCTCTGTATCTTGGGCTTCTTCTGGTAAATATGAGAATTTATTATAATCTGCTTGACTATTAGACAAAATAGACATAACCTTTGAGGAACTTGCTGCAGAAAAATGTTTATTTAGTTCCTTATTCATTTCTTTCATAAAGGATATAATAATCTCGGACCTTGAAACATCTTGCTTGCCTTCTATAGGCCTTTTCGAAATATGTTCGAATGGACTATTGAGCTCTTTTTGTTGTTTCATTGTTAGCTGGGTTTTATAATATTCTATTCTTGAAGTAACTGCATTCACCGTGTCCTGGGCTTCAATTTGTTTGGTGGACATATTTATCCGGATCATTTTTGTCCAAAACTTTGTATAGCAAGTTCTTTTGAGACATTGGAAATTATCCCTTAGGGTATACCCTGTGGTTGGTTTCCATTTCCAAATCCATGGAATAGAAAATTCAATAAAAAAAATACATTGAGGCTATTCCCTCAAACCAAAAATTATTATTTTTTGCTTCTATTAGATTAGGAGAGCCTTTAACCCATTTTAGATATAATCCTTTAAATGGTTCGGGAAGAATTTGAACTATTGGTCCATATAAAATGAACCATTTTTGAAACCAAGGTATACCTTGTTTAAAGATATTATCACTAATCTCTATGAACCATGAATGTTTCCTTTTTGGATTTTCATAAAATAAGCTTTTTCAAATCCTTGGATATAATCTCAGTAATTATATTTATAAACTTGTTTGCCACCTGTCTCGGGATATATAATTCCCCTTCCTTTAAGGTGCTTAATCCCCATTTTTGTGGCGATATAATTGCTTTTATAAAAATTTTGCTAATATTATACATATTTTTCTATCTTTCTCCCGGGTAAAAATGTCTTATTTCTGCTGTTTCCGTAAGCTGCAAAATATTTTCATAGTATTGTCGTGTTTTATAAGAAGATGCTTCATATGAAGCCGACTCAATATATTTTTGTATAAGAACCCATGGATCATCAAAAAATTCAACATCTTCTTGATTTAAAAGAATTATTTTCTTTTGCCTCTTGGTTATGAACCAAGAATCTTCTTCATCGTTGTCTTGGGCTACATAGGCATAAGTAGGAGCTTTTGAAGCTTCTTCTTCCCTTTGAGCCTCTATCATGGCCATGACCTTTTCGTATAATGGGTCATTTGGATCAATTTGAATTTCAGTATCATTTGGGTTGTTATGAGCGACACTTGAGCTAGAAGCAATATTTGAAGCTATGAGCCTTCTTGTACCGATTTGAGCTAGGACTATGTCATGCCTATTACTAATACTTCTGCATCGTCCTCTATTAGGAGAGCCTCTTCCTCTTCCTTGGGAAATCATTCCTGAAAACATAAAATTATGGCGAAGAGATTATTTTCTCTTTTTCTATTAGTATTTTTATCCTTTCCATAGAATCATGCATTATTTTATAATAAAGTTTTATGTACTTTTCTTTATTATATGGATGAATAGTGAAATCATCTCGTGTACTAGAGATTCTTTGCATTTGGTCTCTTATAATTAGACTATGTAGGCTTATATCCTGTGATATATTATTAAATAAGATTTTTAAAAGACATTTGATTTTGATTTTTCTCCTTATTAATGTATTCCCTGGAAAGAAAATCAGGAAGACTATTATCAATTCCTTTCTTGTATAGAATTTCGAAGTCAAATGGGGCTAGCTGTGATTGCCATCTGGCAAACATTTGTTTAGAAACATCATGTTTAAAATCCTTTTTAAACATGAATCTAGCCGCTTGACAGTCAGTTATTATTATAAACTTTTGGTTATATAAGTCATCTTGAAATTTTAAAACATATTTTAAAATTGCCAAAATTTCTTTAGCTATAGTATCATAGTTTTTTAGCTGTCAGACCATTTTCCTGAATAAAATCTAACAAGATATTCTTGTTTAGTTTGAGGAGAGATTTGTTTTAGTTTCCCTCCAAAACCTATATCTGAAGCATCTGTCTCTACCACCTTATCCCAACTTGGATTAGCAATGCTTAAGCATGGGAGGTTAGAGACTTTTTGTTTTATTTTTACCACCTCTTTTGTATGATTCTCACCCCATGGCTTAGGATTTTTCTTTAATCTATCATATAATATTGACGAATCCTTTGCTAGGTCTTGGTAATATGGAGCAATATAATTCAAAATTCCTAAAAACCTTTGTAATTGAGTCATATATGTATATATTGGATTATGATCATGTGAGAACTATTTTGAAATTGAGAATTTTGGGAATCATTTTACACCACAAAAACACCTTTTTTAACAAAAAAATAAAAACAATTATAAAACAAAAAAAAACCCGAAAATAAAAAAAGTAAAAAAAATTAAAAAATTTTATTTTTCATCCCTGTTTTTAAAAAAAATTGAAAAAAAATATCGGTTTAACAAAATTATACACATATGTATTATACTTATTTTTTAAATTTTATACATGTTTTTTTATACACATATGTACAATTTAAGGTATATGATAATGTACATATGTGTACATTACATAACTAGAGATTAAATAAAATTATACAAATGTGTATAATACAAAGTTTTTTTTTACTTTTTTTAATTTTTTTATGAAACCGGAATGAAATATAAGAATTTTGGTGTTTTTACTTTTTTAAATTTTCTCTTATTTTTTGTTTTATGATTTTTTTAAATATATTTTAGAGGTTTTTTTAGTGGTCCAAAATGGTTTCAAAGTTCTCAATTTTCAAATGGTTATTTTAGGATCCTTACCCATATATTTTACCTATAAATACAAATCCACACACATATTTTATAAAAACTCAAACCACACTTTCCCTCTACCAAAACTTCATTTTCTCTCCATATTTATAAATTGCATCGTCGTCATCGTCTTCGTTTTCCTATTATACCGAAGAAGACAAACTCTTTGTCAAGCGGTTCAAACGACGATAAACTTTTTGATAGATCAAAAACGCCCCCGAGCCCCATTATTTCGACAACCAAGTATTCGTGATTGAAAGACCGCTAACGAAACTTTGATACGTCACTATTTTAGTCCCAATCCCACATATGGTGAGGATAGTTTTAGAACCCATTTTCGAATGACTAGACGATTATTCATGCGTCTAGCAAATGACTTGCCGGAACACTTTGAGTATTTTCAACAAAGGGATGACGCTAGAGGTAAGCCTGGGTTCACGGGTACTCAAAAAATTACCGCCGCTCTTCGGCAACTAGCGTATGGTGTTGGCTCGGACATGTTGGACGAGTATCTACAAATGGCTAAAAGGACCGGACGCGATGCGCTTAACCACTTTTGTAGAGGTATATAGTTTTAATATAATTTTATTATTTACGTTTGTTTATATATTTTTTAAATATTTACATAACTTATATAATTTTAATAATTATATTTTGGGGTCATATCGCTATACAAGCGGAGAGACTTACATAGACCAACAATGTATGATATCCAACGCATATACGCGGTGCACAGTGAAAAGCATGGTGTCCCCGGGATGCTCGGTAGCCTTGATTGTATGCATGTTGGTTGGGCTATGTGTTCTACTGCTTGGCGAGGTCATTTCCATCGAGGTGATCACCCCGGCCCTACTATTGTACTTGAGGCGGTGGCGTCACAAGATCTTTGGTTTTGGCATGCATTATTTGGGGTTGTCGGGTCTAATAATGACCTCAATGTTATCGATCAATCACCAATAATCGATGACCTTATCGACGGGGTTGAACCCCCACAGGCTTTTTTTGCAACTGGATAACATTTCAAGTACGGGTACTACCTCGTTGATGGTATTTACAACGAATGGGGGATACTTGTTCAAGCTTACGAGTCTCTAGTTTCTGACAAACGAAAGTATTGCACGAAGAAACAAGAATCGGCAAGGAAATATATTGAAAGGGCGTTTGGAGTCCTAAAGAAAAAATGGGCAATGTTGGCGAATCCAATAAGATTTTGGACAAGGGATAAGATAACGGAAGTCGTCATCACGTGTATAATCCTACATAACATGATACAAGAAGACGAGGGTCATGCTATTTGTCAAAACTACCAAGGTGATATTCCAAGACAAGAATCGACGATCACCAATGAACAACGACTCGACAACATAAATATCATAAAGAGCCGTGAGTTTCACGGCAACGTTCGGCATGAGTTGGTCGAGTATTTGTGGGATAGAAGACCCGATAATCTTGTATTAGACTAGTATCAATGTAATGTTTTATATTATTATTAATGTAATGTTTTATATTATTATTTAATGTATTATTTAAAATAATTAAATAAATAAAAAACTGGATCAAGCCCCTGATCACCTGGACCACTACACCCTCTGGGGCTTGATTGAGGGGCTTGATCCAGGGCCATGTCATCGTCTAAGTATCGGGTTTTGATTGGATCACTTGGGGCTCAACGAAGCCCCATTACCCTTAGCCTTATAATAATCATTGATGTCAGTGTCAGATTGATGAGAATCCTAGTTCTGGATAACTTTTATAAATTAATGGTTTCCATATATAATTTTGTGAAGATCTACATAAACAAATTTGTAAAGTAACCCAATGACTAAATGTGCTATGTACATGACTAACACCAACTTAGCTCTAAATTATTAAAAACTAGTTTACTATTCGGTGCGTTGCGTCGGGGCGATTCGAATTTGTTTATGTACTTGTCACGTTGCAGTAGTGCACTAATGTGGATTCAGTATTTGGTATGGGTTATGTTCGTTAAAATACCGACACAAAATTAAAAAAAGTTGATCTATTATCGCCGAAAATAGTATTGATGCTCGTATAACTTATAATAAAAAAAGTTAATATATTAAAAAGTTTGTAATCATAACGATTGATAATTCGTTCAGGAATATGCAGCGACGCAGTGGCGAGTCAACGTGAATACAGTCGGTATTGGCTACGTTCATTACGGTACTGGAACTAAACCTAGAAAATAAATTTGTCAAATTAACATATTTAATATAAATATGCGTATAAAAGTAGCAGTGTAGAGCGTATTGTAATTTTTTTAACATGTTTAAAACAATGTTTATTTTGTCAGTAAACCAGTGCGCGTATTAAACCCAAACGTTGCGGCGGCGAGTCGATGCATAGTCGTTCGATATTTGTTACATTCATAATGGTACCAGTATGAAGCCCGAAAGATAAATTCGTCAAATTAACATATAAATATATAAAATATTTATTTCCGTTGGTAAAACATGTGCATTGGTGAAACCCGAGCGATGTAGGTCCCTAGTGTTGAGATGGCGAGTCGATGGGAATTAGGTCGGTTTCGGTTACATAGTCGATGGATAGTCGTTCGATATTTGTTACAACTTTTTTTAAACATCAAAGAACATGATATACGATGATATACGATGAAACACCTTTGTTAAACATCAAAGAACATGATATACGATGTATCGACACTACGAACCTTGAATACGAATCGGAAACTGAAAGAAAAGAACAAAGATTGAAATCGGAAAACAAGTTCGCCCGAAACTGGATAAGTTCGCTGGAATTTCGGAATAAGTTCGCTGTGTTCTTGGAATAATGAAACGTTTGACTTTTAAAAACCTTTATATAGGGTCTGGGTTATACAGGCGAAGTTACGGTTAACTTCGCCTAGGCGAAGTTATTCACTAGTTCGCCTGTTTAACATCTTCGCCTATATTTACAAAATCAAACCTCATAATTTGAACATTTTGCAATCAACTTTTAAAACTTCCTTTAAAGAGTTAAAAGATACAATCAAGACCAAGTAACCAGTTATAAAATCATAAAACTACCTAAGTACGAAAAACTTTTAAAAATTAAAGTACAAGGGATCAAATTTCAGTCTCGACAGGGACTACTACGTTTTAGAAAAGATCCGAACAGGAATCATACTAATTACGTGACTGTCACATAGATCCGTGTTTAGCTGTATTATGACATAAAGAAACAGGTTGTAAGCAGGTAAATAACTTAAGATGGTTTTCATTGTTTCTGTGATACGAGTTAGGTTCAATTATGCCTCAAAATTTAAGTGGGCAACAACTCAGAGATTATGATGCCTCCTATCTATTCTCAAAGCGTATTTGGCATTCCCCAAGTCACCCCGAATTGACCTCGACCCATAGTGTCTGATTAAGTTTGTAAGTACTCTTCATCTGCTTCCCGTTCTCTTTCTTACTCCATGAATGAGAAGTCTTGACATTGTCAGCTCTAGAATGTTTCAATAACTTATAAGGTTTCTTTTTTTTTTTTTCGAATAAACATTTACATAGACTTCAGAGTAGTAAACAACTGCAAGTCCCGAATCTGGATCACTGCAGTTTCTTCACACACTATCTTTACGGGAATCAGAACACTTACGGGCTCGTGTATGACTGGGTAATCGCTTTTCTGCCTATCATTCGGAAAGATATATATGAAGACATGCAAAACTCTTAAGGAGTTTCCACATAAAATCGAGTAGATTTAGTTTGTATCACATCTACTTTTACGCACCATAAAAAACTACCATGACATACAATGACTGTTCTAAAGTCTTTTAAGCCTAATAACTTCACTAGTTAAGTACACAGAATCAGTATATCTATCATTTTCCAAGGTTGGATCAATTTTCTGTTAAACATAGCAAACGAACTTCTTACGAAGTAGTAGACTTGAAAAATAATTTCATTTCCCTTAAAGAAAAATTTAACTTCTATCGCCCCGACCAAATCAAAGTCTTCAGGTCAATGGCTATCCCGAAGATCCAATAGATCAGCTGGACCGACCACATACTAGTATGTGTCCTTCTAACTAAGTATGATCGACTAATTTCAAGCGAAAGAATGAAAACTCATCATAAACCGCCCCGGTCACTTTCAGTCGTCTGGTTAATGGCTATCCTCATATTCTACAAGTAGAAATGAGGACCAAACATATCCTAAGACATGTCCATCAAACTGAGGTAACCGACATTGTTCTAAGCGATAGTGACGTTTTTTTTTTTTTTTTTTTTTTTTAATATGCACAAAAAGCATGGTTACTCGGGATTGATCATTCCATTCAACTCAACAAGGTTTTGAAATCTTGATTTGTCAAACGCTTTAGTATATAAATCAGCGAAATTATCAAGCGTATCCACCTTTTCAAGCACAATCAGTTTCTTCTCAGCACAATCCCGCATAAAATGATGACGTATGTCAATATGTTTAGTTTTACTGTGCTTCACGGGATTGTTAGTTACTGAGATAGCAGCTGTGTTATCAATGCAAATAGGAGTAAGTGAGAAATTCAGACCATAGTCGCGCAACTGTTGTTGAATCCAAAGAACCTGGGAGCAGCAGTTGGATGCTGCCATGTATTCTGCCTCACATGTTGAAATTGCGACTGAAGTCTGCTTCTTGCATTGCCACGACACCAATATGCCACCTAGAAACTGACATCCTCCAGTTGTTGACTTCCGACTCTGATTGCACCCTCCATAATCAGAATCTGTGTAAGCGACTAGCTCCAAGTCTCCTCCCTTCGCGTACCACAACCCCAGCTTAGGTTTGCCTTTGAGATACCGCAAGATCCTCTTCACACCCTTCATGTGAGATTCCTTTGGGTTTGCCTGAAAACGAGCACAAAGACAAACTGCAAACATAATATCAGGCCTAGAAGCAGTTAAGTACATTAAAGAACCTATAATAGCCCGATACTGAGTTGGGTCCACATCTGCGTCATTGTCAGAATCAGCACCCAATTTATGGTTGACGCAGATTGGAGTATCGAATGGAGTGTTGTCCTCCATCTTGAAGCGTTTGAGCACATCATGGACATACTTGGTCTGATGAATGAACATCCCATCCTTCTTCTGATCAACCTGCAATCCTAAAAAGAAAGTTAGTTCACCCATAGCACTCATTTCAAACCTTTTCTTCATGACGGCCTCAAACTGCTGACACATGGAGACTTTTGATGCAGCAAAGATAATGTAATCCACGTAGACTTGCACCAGCAGGAAGTCGCTTCCTTCTCTCTTGAAGAACAGTGTGCTATCTATCTTTCCTCTTTCAAACCCATTTTCAAGCAAGTAATCTGATAAAGTTGAGTACCAGGCACGAGGTGCCTGATGTAGTCCATACAACGCCTTGCTTAACTTGTACACGTGGTCTGGAAAGTCTGGGTCAGGAAAACCCGGAGGTTGCTCAACATACACAACCTCATCAACTTTCCCATTTAGAAACGCACTTTTCACATCCAACTGAAATACCTTCATCTTCTTATAAGCAGCAAATGCCAAAAACAATCTAATGGCTTCCAATCTTGCCACAGGAGCGAACACTTCATTATAATCAATCCCCTCTTGTTGATTAAAACCTTTAACGACTAGCCTCGCCTTGTTTCTTATAATAATCCCTTTCTCATCTCTCTTGCACTTAAAAACCCATTTTGTGCCTATCGCATGCACATTCTTTGGTTTTTCAACCAAAGTCCAAACTTCCATTTTCTTGAATTGAGCCAGCTCTTCTTGCATGGCCTCGACCCACGAGCTGTCCTTTAGAGCCATTTGGTAATTCTTTGGTTCAATCTGGCTGATAAAGCAGGTGTACAAGCATTCGTTGATTATGCCTGTCTCCTTAATGCTTGTGTAAACACAGGTGTGCTCATTCAAGCTACGTCTTGTTTGTACACCGGAGGACACATCACCAATCACATTCTCCAAAGGGTGATCTTTATGAATTCTCGTGGTCGGAACAGAACCGACATGCAAATTGTCTTCCAAGTTAGAAGAGAGCTCGTCAATGGTTGTTTCTTGCTGAGAGTGAAACGGATTGAAAAATTCTTCTTCAGGAGAGGCAGCAGGGGTATCGATAGCATTTGATGAGGAAGGTTGACATTTATCAAACAGCTGTCTTTGCACTAGATTTTCTTCCTCATCAAGGATCATCTTCGTAGCAACTCTCTCTTCTTCTTCTGCACTATCCAAATATGGTATGTTAAAAGACTTAAAAAGTCTATCATAGTCGAAAAACTCAGCAGGTCCGTTGCTTGGTTTTGGCGGTTTGTAACTTGTGATATCGGTGTTACACACCACGTCAACCTTGCCGGTCGATGTATTAAAGACACGTCTGTTGGGAGTCCCAACAACATAACCGACTAAGATTTCTTCATCGGCTACTTCACCAAATTTAGAATTTGTCTTTAAAATCGAACAAGGGGACCCGAATGGTTCAAGACCACTCAAGTTGGGCTTCCTCCCATGCATAAGCTCATAACACGTTTTATTAAGTCTTTTAACAGTCAAGACTCTATTAAGGATATAGCAGGCTGTAGCAACAGCTTCAGCCCAAAACACCACAGGTAGCTTCGAATCAGCCAGCATAGTTCTGGCTCCTTCAATTAACGTTCTATTCTTCCTTTCAGCCACTCCATTCTGTTGCGGTGTATACGGAGCGCTGTATTGGTGTTCAATCCCTTTCTGAAGGCAGAAGATCTCCATCTCAAAATTTTTGAACTCAGTTCCATTGTCACTCCTGATGAACTTAACCCTTTTATCCATAACGTTCTCAACTTTGGTAATCAAATTCTTCACCATCTGAGCCGTTTCATCTTTTGATTTCAGGAAATATACCCACGAATATCGTGAGTAATCATCAGTGATCACCAAGCAATAAGAAGTACCTCCTAGACTTTTTGCATTCACGGGACCGAAGAGATCCATGTGAAGCAATTCTAGAGTACTGACAATAGAATTGACCTTCTTGGTGTGATGGGATTTCTTGTGCTGCTTTCCCTTCTTGCACGCTAGACATTTGTCTTCAAAGTTGAAACTTTTCAAGGGAACGCCCAGCACAAGTCCATTCTTGACAATGTGGTTCATCTTCCGAAGATGAATGTGCCCCATTCTCCTATGCCACAATTCGGACTCCGATTCGCTCGCTTTTGTCATAAGGCATGATTCTTCCGTGGCCATTTCAGTCGACCTCATATCCATAATATACGTATTCCTCTCACGTGGAGCCTTCATCACAATACACTCCTCTGGTATCTGAAAACCAGGATGTAACACAATCGCCTCATTCTTTGTAAAATGTACGATGTACTCCTTATCACAGATCTGCGACACACTCAGCAGATTGTGCTTCAATTCTTCAACAAAGTTTACTTTTTCTAGAGTCATCTTTCCATTAGACACCGTTCCCATTCCTGTAATCTTGCCTCCACTTTCTCCAGCAAAGCTCACTCTCCCTCCTTGAACAGGTTTCAAATCGTGTAACAAGTTTTTGTTACCCGTCATGTGCCGGGAACAGCCGCTATCCACAACCCATAGGTTGTTTGCAGCCCTGTTCAACTGTTCCTGCACGATAAAAGCAAAAGATTAGAATCTAGGGACCCAAGACCAATTGGTCTTGGATCTATACATCCAGAACCTTGGCTTTCCAAAGTTAGTCTCTGTATAATTCCTGTAAGTCCTATTAGTATACCTCCTTGTAGATTGATTGTGAGGCCTTCCAAACCTTTGTGAATTAAAAGAATTATAGCTTGTGGTTTGATTATTAGCAGTGTAAAATTGAGATTGGTTTCTTTGAAAACCTGAATTAGTCACATTTCTGAATTTTGAATGGTTTTCATTTTTACCAGTATTATGATTACCATTAGACTTATTCTCAATTTTAGTAGGCCTCACACCTCTGAATCTCTGCTTCAGAGGGCAATCTGCAACTAGGTGCCCTAATTGATTACACCTAAAACAACACCTATGTTCAACCTTTTTATCAACAGGTGTTTTAGATGTCGAGGCATTATTACCGCCCGTTTGTCTCACATAAGGTGGGACATACGGGTTTAGCGGAGAACTCTTTTTAGTTGTTTTATCTTTCTCTCCACTATCTGGCAATACCGCCTCCTCTTTTGCCTTACCAGGCTCGGATGACTTATCCGAACTTGATGAGACTGGACTCGGATCAGAAATTTTAACACTTGAAACAGGCGAACTTGTTTCGCCTCTACTAACATCTGGTTCTTTACTAGTTACTTTAATTGGAACTGTCTGAACAACCTCAAAGTCAACAGATTTCTGAACACTAGGATTAAAAGTGTAATTGTGATTATAAGGTGGTGGAACCTCATGATAACCAATTCCTCCCCTCTTAACAGAGGAACCTTGATCACTAACAAGGTGATCAAGAATAGCAGAGGAATTTCTGAACTGCTCAAGTTTTCTATTCAGTTCCACCACTTTCACCTGGTGATCAGCAATCTGTTTTTCTTTTTCAGCTATTAGCTTGGTTTTTTCTTCCAAAACTTCATAGCTTAGATCAATCACTTGTATTTTTTCAGCAAGTTTTGCTTTTAGACTTTTAATATCCTTTTCACAAGCTTTTATTTTAACTTTATAGCTATTTTCTCTTGCTTTAGTAAAGTGATGATCTTCTTTTAAAGTTTTAAACTCAGCATCCAAACCAACATACTGATCAGTTATAGTTGCTAATTGCTCAGACAAGTTTTCACATTTAGAACAAGTAGGTTTAGAACATACCTCGGAGAGCTGGTCTTTAACATCTGCCATGAGAGCTTTTTCTTCTCCGGTAACCTTCTCATTTCCTTCAGTTTCAACCTTCGCCAAATTGGCCTGTTCGAAAGTTTCTTCAGAATGCAGGTTCCAGTTGTATTCACCATCTTCTCTGGAAATCATGGCACTATAATCTTTAGAACCACCATTATGCTGTGTAGACTTGCCTTGACCACGTTCTACACGCTCATTTCTGCACTCCTTAGCAAAGTGGCCGTTTTGCTGACAGTTGTAGCATCTTACCTTCGTCTTGTCAAACCCTGGCCTTCCACCGACAAACTTTCTTTCGGTCTTTTTCATAAACCGTTTCACTCTTCTCACGATCATAGCCATCTGCCATTGCAGATCCATTTCTTCCAGATCATCAGCATCAATCTGGTCATAGTCTTCATCCAACATAGCTGGATCAACAATCTTCCCCTAAATGTAGTTCTCATAGGAAGCAATTAAAGAAGCATAGAGAGCAAACTGCTCTTCAGCAGATTTGACACTCATAGGCATCTTAGAGTAGTTGTTGCTAGGAATACTTGGAGAGCAACTACTCTTGCTTGCTTGCGGTTTAGAAGCACTAGATCCACCTGCTACAAAGCAAACATCACCATTCGTGTTGACTGACACATGCCCCTCATGTGATGAGTTGGCACCCGACTCTCCCTTCGAGTAGTAGGCAGCTGATTCAGTCTTCGAACCTGAACTAGAGTTGACTTTAGCACCATACATACCTGGATCTTGAACCTGATCCATAGGTGTCTCCTTTCTAACCATGTTAAGCTCAAAGGTTCGGAGCTTGTTGACTGCCGTTCCCAGATCATATTGGGGAAAGTCTTTGTCTTCCCTCATCAGCACCGTGTACATCTCCCATTTTGGTGGGAGAGCATCAAGAAGCTTCTCAACTATCTCTTCTTCTCGGTAAGAAATTGAATAGTTGCTCAGTTCAGTCATCAGATGATAATATCGGGTGATGATATCATCTAGAGATTCATTCTTCAAATACTTGAAGACTGAGAACTGGGTTTTGAGCAATTTGATCTTCGAAGCACGGATTCCCACATTTCCTTCAAACCGGTTCTCAAGAGCTTCCCAAAGCTCTCTTGCTGTCTTGTACTTTCTAAACGTATGAAGGATCTCTTGTGGAAGAGCCATAGTGATAGCAGCATGAGCCTTGCTCTCGGCCTCATACATCTTTTTCTCTTCATCTTCCATTTTGCTGTACTTCTTGATCTGATCATGACCTTCGTACTCCATAGTTGGTGGAATATAACCATCCTGGATGCATACCCACATTTTCGCATCCTGGTACTTGACATATTGTTCGAACCGATCCTTCCATGCAACGAAATCGGTTCCCTTCAGCAACCTTGGTGCTTTTGTAGCTGAGCCTGCTTCTACTTCCATCTTTACTAACTCAGAGATGTTAATTGATGACATCTTTCTCGAAAACTAAGAAACCCGAAATAATCAAAAAAAATTTCTTCTGAAAAGTACTGTAGGCGAAGTTACGGATAACTTCGCTTAGACTTAACTTCGCTGGATCTTTCTTAAATTCTTCTGAAAAGTACTGTAGGCGAAGTTACGGATAACTTTGCTTAGACTTAACTTCGCTGGATCTTTCTTAAATTCGCGTGACTTGGCGAAGTTGAGTGTAACTTCGCTTAGGGTAAGCGAACTTAGGAAGTAGGCGAAGTTGTGGAGAACTTCGCTTGAGTTAGGCGAACTTGAGAAGGTAGGCGAAGTTGTGGATAACTTCGCTTAACCTTATATCTTCGCCGAAACCCTACGAACAGTGACGGCAACTTCGCCTGATGAACACCTAAGTTTCTGCAGATCTGGAATCTAGATTTTTCGAGGTTTTTGACGGTGTAAAGGGTTGTATACGATGGTAGGAGGTAAGAATGACACAAAAACACAGAAAACACGTCCCGCGAATAGTCGAAACGGGACGATTTCTACACCCGCGTGAATATCCCGAACCACACAATCGAGCAAATGCTCTGATACCAATTGTAGGTTCCCTGGATGGATCAACACGAGATATCTCGATCTACGTAGGTGCGGAATCCCTGCGTAGGTCGTTACGAGCGTAGAAGACACGAATAGATCAAACACGATACGATAAACAAACACGTTATATTATAACCAAAACACGTGATACAATATCACTATTACAGACACGAACTCTCGTCCTCACGTTACAGCTCTCGTAACTTCGATAATGATCACACGAACTCCTTTTCTAAGCTAAGCCGTAACCTATATAAATACACGACAACTTCGCCTGGCATGTTCAGGCGAAGTTGTCCATAACTTCGCTTGACTAACAAGTTCGCCTAAACAGCGAACTTGTTAGTAACTTCGCTTAAGATATATAAAACATAATTAATCATTACAGACTCGATTACATATACTAGACTATGAACTACTGACATTATGCACCAACAAGCAGATATTTAATGCGCAGTCTTATTTTCCCAAACCTCCCATGCATAATAAATTCTCTTTAATTATTTGTTTCTATTCTCTAGGAGTCCCCTAACACTCCACTATTTAAGGGGTTATATTATATCACACAAAATCATCAAGAAATTAAAAATTACAGGTTACTTTTGTTCTTATTTCCCTAATTTCGGATTTCTTTATTTACTATGCACTTTTTGGTTTTTGGTTTTTGGTTGTTTTTATAAACTATTTTGAAGAATGAATGTATTTGTTCATAAGGTTTTTGGTTTTTGGTTGTTTTTATAAACTATTTTGAAGAATGAATGTATTTGTTCATAAGATGTTCTATTTAAGTTAATTTTTTTGTTTTTTTAGTGTGCGCTTTTTTTTTTAATTCGGGCGTTTTTTTGCGCTTATCGCCTGGGCGCTAGACCCAGCCTCAACGCTTTCGAGCGCTTATCGCATTTGATAACTATGCCAATAATAATCCCACCTGAATTATTTCCCTCTGGCAGTCCAATCTTTTCCATGTTTTTTGTTTTATGATACACCGTTAAAAATAATTAACGGGGTTAACTTTTTGCTTATGTGGCTATATGAGTTGGCATTTAAAATCCTACATGGCATTATTTTCCTTTCTAGGCAAATTACGTGGAATCCCTCACCCATTTAACCCCCAAATGATCGATTGGAGCCCTAATTCCACATCCGGATATCACAACCACCCGTTCTTCGGAACCCGACCTGAATGAATGGTGTTGTTTCAACCATCCGGTAAAATCGCCGACACATACGTTGTCTGTGACGGAAACCGAGGATTTAGGATCAGATGCAGGTGTTTCATAATGAGGTGTTGTGGGTGTTTGAGGGTTTGAAAAAGTTAATAAAGTCCAGACGAGAGGCACGCAGCGACGACGCTGGAGTAGAAGATGAAGGCGTTGAAAGCGATGGAGAACGACGACGAAAACTGCCGTACGCCGCCGTTGTTTCTTGCCGGCTGAGCTGAAAATGGTGACGGAAAAACCTTCGGTGACTTCATTGGGTTTTCGTCGGTGGAGGTCTGGCAAAGTTAAGGTGAAGTGAGTAGGATTTTTAAATGCCTAGAAAGAAAAAAAAACCATGTAGGATTTTTAAATGCCAACTCATCAAGCCACATCAGCCAAAAACTAACCCGTTAATTATTTTTAACGGCGGATCATAAAACAAAAAACATGGAAAATGTGGGACTGCCATAGGGAAATAATTCAGGTGGGATTATTATTGGCCAACTCATTAAAGGTGGGATTATTTTAATCCAGTAATCCTAATAATAATAATAATAATAATAATAATAATAATATGGGCATTACTGGCATTTTTAAGCAGCAATTATTTTTGTATGCTGTTTACTTGACTGTTTCCAGTGTTTTGTCTTGTCACTTGTTGGAGTAAGTGTGTGTGTGTGTGTGTGTGTGTGTATTCCTGTACCCTGCGAATGTGCTCTTTTGGTATTAATGCTTTACTCTTATTGATTTGATTGCCAGGTCATCGTCTCAAGGATGAGATACATATCATCACAAACGGAGCGCCCTATTCGGTTTTTTGGTTTGTCTACAGCACTAGCAAATGCTCAGTGAGTTATTTTGTTCATGAACCTCAAATGATATTTTTAGGTTTTTTTGTCCTGTTTTACTAGAACTATTCATCACGATTTTTCAAATCAGCAATATGATACCGTCCAAAAATCATTTACTACTAAAATACTAAACGTATCCTAATCAAGTATGCATTACATTATGCAGTATCAAAGCTTAAAATGATTTAGAAACCTTATCTTTATAGCAATAATTTGTTGTTAGTTGTTACATGACTTCTTTCTCCTGAACTGTTTTATATTGTTCCAATGTTGTGATGTCTGCTAGGAATCTGGCTGACTGGTTGGGAGTTGAGGAGATTGGTTTGTTTAATTTCAAGCCAAGTGTAAGGCCCGTGCCTCTTGAAGTTCATATACAGGCAAGTGAAGCTTTTAGTTTATAATTTAGTTGATCAAGATTTATGGTTTAGTTTTCTCTCATATTTTTATCTTATTTGTTCTTGTTTTGGAGAGGAAAACAACACTTTAGTTTTCTAGTAAAAACTAACTTATATCTGTCGCATTAATTTACAGGGGTATCCTGTTAAATTCTACTGTTCAAGAATGAATAGCATGAATAAGCCCGCCTATGCTGCCATATGTACACATTCACCAACAAAACCAGTTCTAATTTTCGTTTCTTCTCGTCGGCAAACACGGCTTACTGCATTAGACCTCATACAGGTAAGTCATTTGGTTTTTATCTATATTAACTATTTGATTCACTACTTTATAATATTTTTGTTCTTTTGCAAATAAAGTTTGCAGCTTCCGATGAACATCCAGTACAGTTTCTAGCTATGCCAGAAGACGCACTACAGATGATTGTTTCTCAGGTCACTGATCAAAATCTGAGACACACTTTACAGTTCGGTATTGGCTTGCATCATGCAGGATTGAATGATAAAGATAGATCTTTAGTCGAGGAACTTTTTGCAAACAACAAGATTCAGGCAATGACCATCCACTCTCATTATTAATATTATAAAAATAATTTCAACTCGATTAGTTATTTAACAATCTTATGAACAATTACTGTTTTTTCAGGTATTGGTTTGCACAAGTACTTTAGCTTGGGGGGTTAATCTTCCAGCTCATTTGGTTTTAATTAAGGTTAGTAATTAATCACATGTCGAGCAGCATGCACTAGTTTGTTGATTTGGTTGGTTATTAATGTTGGGTACTTTATCACACGCTTCAGGGAACAGAGTTTTATGATGGGAAGGCGAAGCGTTATGTCGATTTTCCAATCACAGACATCTTGCAAATGATGGGTCGTGCGGGTCGTCCTCAGTATGATCAACATGGGAAAGCTGTTATTCTTGTGCATGAACCTAAAAAAAGCTTCTATAAGAAGGTGAATTATATGGACGTGGGACACTGTAATGCAAAATAATGCAATTTTCAGTTACTGATTTAATTGTTCTTCTTGCAGTTTCTTTATGAACCATTTCCAGTTGAAAGCAGTCTTAGGGACCAACTTCATGATCACATCAACGCAGAGATAGTTTCTGGGACAATTTCTCATAAGCAGGATGCAGTACATTATCTGACCTGGACATATCTGTTCCGCAGGCTGGTAAGATTTATTTAATAACTTTTTTTTTTTGGGTACAATGTCACCTGTTTTTACATTAATATTAAAAGATATTATTACACATGTGGCAGATGGTTAATCCTGCTTATTATGGATTGGAAGATGGTGATCCTGAAAGTCTAAGTTCTTACTTATCCAGGTAACATCAATGGTTCAAAAGTTGATTAAACATCCCACTTTGATTCATTAGTACTATATATGCTATTTTAATTGTAGTCTTGTGCAAGATACATTTGAAGATTTGGAAGATGGTGGATGCATTAAGATGGATGAAGATAATGTGGAGCCTTTAATGTTAGTCTCAGTTGCTTCTCAATATTATCTGAAATACATGACAATTTCCATGTTTGCTTCAAATATAGGCCCCGATACATCTCTCGAAGTAAGTAAAGCAATTGTAAAATTCTTTCTGCAAATGTTATTGGCTAGAGGCAATTCTTATATTACATCATTTTCTTTCAGGTTTTTCTTAATGTACTGTCTGCTGCTTCTGAATATGATGAACTTCCTGTTCGTCATAATGAGGTAATTCCAAGTTATTTCCACATCATAATTATTATCTTTTTCTGTATAGTTATTAATCTTGTTTCTGTTATAGGAAAATTACAATGAAGCTTTGTCTGCTAAAGTTCCATTAGCAGTGGACAAGAATCGCCTTGATGATCCACATGTTAAAACAAATTTGCTTTTTCAGGTCAACATAGTTTATAAAACTTTTCGAAGTGATAATATGATACATTTTAAATATAATTTAACAAGTTATTAAAATATGGTACAGGCGCATTTCTCTCAAGTTGAACTTCCGATCAGCGACTACTATACAGATTTAAAGTCTGTGTTGGATCAGAGTATACGTATCATTCAAGCAATGATAGACGTTTGTGCAAATAGTGGATGGCTTTCAAGTTCCATTACCTGTATGCATCTTCTTCAGATGGTTATGCAGGTATGTTTTCAAACTTCTTCATATTTAATGGCTGAATCATTTACAACTGTTTCTGTTTTGTGATTAATATCAGGGTATGTGGTTTGAGAGGGATTCTCCTTTATGGATGCTGCCATGTATGACTGAAGACCTTGTAACTTCATTGCAAAAAGGAGGAATATCTAAGATACAACAATTATTAAATCTCTCAAGCACAAATTTGCAATCTAGATTTGGAAATATTGCTTCAAGACTACAACAGGTAAGCAGAACCGTATGAAATTTCATCATCGATTTCCTTCATAAGTTCATATCATATATTTACAAGTAAATGTATCAAACTTGTTGTTATGCTCCATCTTCAGGATTTACAACATTTTCCTCGTATTCAAGTCAAACTCAAGATACAAGGAGGGGATGATGGCAATGATAATGCTCCCAGTCTCAGTATTCGGTTGGAGAAACTCAACCGTAGAAAAACTTCAAGGGCTTTTACCCCTCGTTTTCCAAAGGTATAAACATTTATTGTATGATTCTTTTGATCTGCCTGGAAATTGTTCATCTTTGATCTTGTTTTTGTTTATTTTTTTCAGTTAAAAGATGAAGCATGGTGGTTGGTTCTTGGTAACGCTTCTACCTCAGAATTACATGCTTTTAAAAGGATTTCCTTTACGGATCGTTTGGTTACCCGTATGAAGCTACCGACAACCACTACTAGTTTTCAGGTAATTTAGTTTTCCTTTTTCATTTTGCACCCTTTTAAAGATCCTTGAATTCATACGATTAGCCGGGTCAAAATTGTCACCTAGAGTTAACTGCTGACTATGTCGGGTTGTTTCCTTTCTGCTAGGGAATGAAGCTGCTGCTTGTTTCAGATTGTTATCTCGGTTTTGATCAAGAATACTCGATCGAAGAACTAATGGAGTCTTAGTCACAGTATGTATATATGGTGATCAGGAATACCAATCTCTTTACTCACTTGAGCCGAGACTCCATATTTCCGGGTGCGAATCGTCTTGTACCTTTTTCAGTTGCTCAAACATAATATAAAAAATCATTTTGGATGTAAGTTTTTATAGAATATTAAAAAGTTCATGAGATATTATTATATATCAAAAAACAGAAGTACAATGAACTGAAATTGATAAGTGACATATCTAAAGTTAAATATTTTGCACACCTACATCACATTACGTTTTACATATATACTATGATATTTGCTGAACCGGTAACTGATAGGACATCAATAGCAAATGAATTTCGTAGGAATCTAGTCTTTAGAACAAGATCGATTTTAGAGCAAGTATTCGTAACAAAGGGGGGTTTGTGCAAACTATTACATAAGCATAAAACTAGTTAATGGCCGTACGAATGATTAGCAGATAATTACGAGATAAAAGAATTAACTTAGAAAGATTCAATTTATTACAAATAGTTCCGACACAAGGGATTTTTCATGCTTCTGATTAACGTCAAGCCGTTCAGACGTTCCTTCCATCTATGTCTAACTAAACGCAGTTCGTTAGTTAGAGCCAAAAACGCAAAACCGTTATTTGATCCTTAGTTATCAAGATTAAAATCATGTTTCATATTTTAACTTTGAAGAACGTCATAGCATATTAATAAATTGATCAAGTTCATTAACAAACTAATTGGAATACTGACAGAGTTTAGGATTTAAATGAATATCAAGAAATTATACAAACGAAATCTTTCAACAAAATCACATAATTATTTCACATTCGAATCATGATACAAAACATAGCCCTGATGTTAAAATTAGTTGATTATTACCCTAACATAGCAATTAACATAACCAAATTAGACTTACAAAATAGAGACATATGACGTTCGGGAAGAACTTCAGAACCCCCAAAAGTTCTAAACCTCCTCGAGCCTCTTGGAACCTCCCTAATGGCTTATTAAACAAAAATAGAAAGAAAACTTTACAAACCAAGGATTTTTATGAGAGTTGAATGATTGTGGGATGGCTTTATGTTGAAATGCGAGCGGCTATTTATAGGCAAAAATCTGGAATATTTATGGGTCGTAATGTTTTGAGCAGAGTTCTTATAACCTATAAAAGTAACTTTTTCAGAGATCTTATCTTTAACTCCATATATTCGGATCTTGTTGCCTACCGACAATCCTTGGGCCACGTACCTATATGACCCATAAGTGTCGCTTCCAAATGTCTTGATATTATCTGTTCTGGATTTCTTGAAAATTGGTTGCGCCGACGATGACTTTTGAAGATGTAATAATGACCGATAGTTCTTTATAGGTCATAAGATTATTTACAACCCATAAGTGTCACGTGTAGGCTTTATAGGTTTTGACTCTTGTGTTTGTTCATTAATGCTTTGTCTGGAAATCTTTATGGGTCATAAGGTTTAGTTGACAATGTCTTTACAGCCCATAAGATTTGCTAGGATCTTGTCATTCTTTTAATCTTCAAGTCTCGTCGTGACTTTTGATCTTTATTTCTTCTGGCTTCGTTATTTCTTTCGGCTGTTCATCACTTTTTCATTGGACCAAGCTGCTTCATTCCCATTTCGGACCTTGTTTCTTCACTCCAGGTTTGTTCGTTTTCTGAATCGTGTCCTTTTGGCCGTTATTTCTTGTTTGTTTGGACCAATTCGTCATTCGAACATACAAATCCATGCTACAAATAATTAGATTTTATAAAAAAAGAAAGGAAAATTAGTTTTTGTTAATCCAAACTATTGGTCATTGACCAATAATAATCACAACTAACAATGTAACTGGTGACAATATCAACTTACATCTTTGTTACCGATAACAAACTCAGTTAAATAAATAGTTAACTCTGTTAGATTTGGATGATGTTGCTTTTGACGTGAGATGTGAGTTGACTTTTTCATTTTATTTTAAAACCGGGTGTTATTAATGAAAGCGGCTTGAACCGGAACTTGCTAAACTATTTAAACCGGATTTGTGAAAAACTTAAATCTTGCAGTCAAAAGTCAAGACCTCATATCCACAATTTAAATTATGATTTCTGAAACCTGGTTCGTTATTTATGTTATTAACAATGTGAAATTATGTTGTATAATTTTTTTTTGAAAGGCCAATAATATTAAAGAAGAAAATGGGTTTCTAACAAGACGCGAGAAGCCCAACAACGTACAAGAAAAGAAAATAAACCTTACAAGACGAAAACATACAACAAACTATAATGGGAAATTTACAAAACTAAACTTGCACCATTTCTCCCATTCCAAGCTTGAGCGTTTACTTCTGTTCTTCACCCATAAAAATGATGTTACTTTTATATCATTTACCATCTTCGACACTGAAAGAGGAATATCATAAAAATAAAATCATTTCTTGATTTCCAAATTATCCAACACGTGACCGCCGATATAGATTGAATAGCTAGACATTCCTCTTTATTGTTTCTATGCTTACTTGGAAGATCGAGGATATCTTTCACCGAATCAAAATATACAAGATTTGGTAATCTAACCCAATCATGAATAATCGACCAAGCCCATTTGGCGACATTGCAATTTAGGAACAGATGTTGTGAAGTTTCATCATTAAGACCGCATAACACACATTTTAAGTCGCTCAAAATAATGCCTCTTGTTGACAATGCCATTTTGGTAGAAATCCGGTCTAAAAGTAATCTCCAAATAAAGCAATTGACTTTAATAGGGACCCATTTCACCCAAAAAGTTGATTTTATGACTTGATGATCATAGTTATCTATCCCCCATCTTAATGATTTCACCAAGAATGACGATGTTGATCCCTCCAAACCTTTCCATAACCAACAATCCGGATTTGTAGAAATTGGAACATTTGAAATCAAATTTAAACAACATACCGGTTCATTTTTGAAGAGGTAGGTCCCAGCAGAGCCCAGTTTGACCCGCAAGACTCACCTTGAACAGGGACGTCTGCGCGGTTGGACCCGCAAGACTCACCTTGAACAGGGACGTCTGCGCGGTTGGACCCGCAAGACTCACCTTAAAAGAGACGTCTGCGCAAAGACCAACTGGATCCGCAGAACCAACCATGCTCAGAGACGCGACGTCCTTACGCGCAGTACGCAAGCTGCTCCCGCAGGAAACGCCTCCCAATGGTCGACGTACTCCGCCTGTTCCCGCAGCTACGGGTACTAGCCATCAGGGAAGGCTACCCGCACAGCAAGGCTACACGCACAAGGCACTAACTCTCAAATAATTCAGTAATGTCACCTGAAGAGGGAATGAGCAAGCCGGGAATACTCCCGCCCAATGAGCCAGTCCGTACATTACTGGAGGATCTTTTGTACTGTACCTGCCAAGGTATGGACAAAAGATCTGACCAAAGCTGCGACAACTCACTGTGATAAAGGAATAGTACACAGCCGGCCTGGTCACTATCAGCCGCTGCCTACTTACCAACCCCTGTCACTATCAGCCGCTGCCTACTCACCAACCCCTGTCGTAGCACGTGCATAGCCTGCAGTTGGTGGGAAAGGAATAGTACACAGCCGGCCTGGTCACTATCAGCCGCTGCCTACCCACCAACCACCAGCATGGCACGTGCGTAGCACACAGTTGGTAGAACAGGAATACTATTCAGCCGGCTGTACCTGCTTGGAAACCTACCTTCGGCTATAAATACTCCAAAACCTTGGAACGGTATTATCATCTTATCTCATACCATCATATCTGCTCTAGTCATTTCTCTTAATATACACTTATATTCAAGAGCAATTAGTCTGATTCTCACGCCGGAGGGTGGTCACAAGGAGGTACCCCCCCCCCCCCTTCTCAGTGACGAGCTCACGGTGTCTGTTTTGCAGGTCATCTGAAGAACAACCATCTTTGCCGGACCTAACCCCTCGTGGGAAACATCTACTTAACCCCCAGATTATCCGTAATCTGCCCGGGGTCACTTAGTGTTTCTTCATTGGCGCCATCCGTGCATAAAAGCTAGAACTTATTCTTTTTCAGTTTTTTCAAAACTTCTGGAAAGATGGTTAAGGTTACTCCGGTGCCAAGGCCAGCGAGTGACCAAGAAACTCCGGTAACCACAACCCCAGCTACTGGGGGGAACACCGGCGAGTACACAAATTTTACGAACACTACCCCGGTTACCCAAGCCGGGGCAAGTGCAGTAAATTTTACGAACACTACCCCGGTTACCCGAGCCGGGGCAAGTGCAGTAAACAATCCTTCACTGGGATTCATTGATACCCAGGTAGAAAGACAACAGACGAGGCTCCCCCGCCAAACACTTGAACAAGTTAAAGCGTGGGCGGAAGCACGTCAGAAGGAATTCCAAGCTGAGTTGGATGAACGCTTACGTTCCATTCAACATGCTGACGAATTTGGAAGCACTCGACAACAGCTCAACATGAGCAGTGAGTGCGAGTACTCGGACGATGATCGGGAGGAATCCGATATAGACGCAAACCCTCGCCATAGGGCGAAAGGGAAGCGTAAGGAAACGGACTTCCAACCGAGAAGGAATTTCGAAGAAACCTTCAAACCAAGGAACGCGGGGGGAAACCCACGAGACTTCTCCAAAACCTTTAGACCAACTGCTGCAAATGCGGGAACGTCCAAGTTTGCAATGGACATTGATAAGCAATCGCCCCGAGAAGTGCTAAACAGATGTCCAACATCGGCACTTATGATGGTATATCCGACCCAGACGATCATTTGAACAAATTCATAGCGGGGGCAACCGTCAGCAATTGGACGGAACCCACGTGGTGTTACATGTTCCAAATGACGCTTGTTGGGGCAGCCAGAGCGTGGTTCGACCGTCTACCGGTCCACCACATCTACGATTGGGCAGACTTCCAACAGAAGTTCAGCCAACACTTCAGTCAACAAAGAAAGTACACTGAAGAGCAATGGACGATCCTCAACTGCATCCGAGAGGAAGATGAATCTTTGCTAGACTTCATCACTCGCTTCAACTCAAAGAAGCTGAGTCTGGGCACTATTAGCGAAGATCTTGTTCGCGCTGCTTTCATCCATGGCGCGAAAGATCCAGAGCTCATCCGCACCTTAACGGGTAAAGACGGCATGCCATCCACATGTGATGCCATCATGACAGCAGCCAAACGCTTCGCGGAAACGGAAAAGCAACTGGGTAGAGATCTTCCCCAGAGCACAAACCTCTACACCCAGAAAACAAGAGAAAACAACGTCCTTACCGCCCGACTAAACAAAAAGAGGAAGCTAGGCATTTGGCAGTCAAGGGTAAACTTTGACACCTCATCCAGCTCTCGCCCTCGGTTAGGCGGAAAGGATAACATGCAGTCGAACCGGAACTTCAGATGGACGCCACTCACCAAAAGCGTCACCGAGATATTCGCCACCGAGAGGCTCCCATGGCCAGAGGCTCCAATTATCCGACAGCGTCCAAACGCTGATCAAAGCAAATTCTGTGACTTCCACAGGACAAAAGGCCACACCACTGACGAATGCTTAGACTTGAAGGACATCGTCGAAGCATTTGTCAGAGATGGGAAACTCACGCACCTCGTGGCGTAATGAACGCTGAGCAGGCTAATGCGTGTAGAACCCCAGTTGGGGAAAACACGAATGAAACTGCAGCCTCAATGTTGGAGACTACATCCTGCGTAAACAACGAGATTCCGAACCAAGTGCATATCGGCTCGAGAGGCTCGATGACACTCCCATCCCTAGAACATGGAAGGGAGCTCAATTACACAGACTGCATGTAGATCAATTCCAAACTTGTAAAGAAAAGGCCCAGAGCCACTTCTAATGGAAATGATTCTCCTTACCACATTGACGCTGATGGTCTTATATTTATACTTATGAACTTTCCACACTGATGCCGGTATTCACTGCATAAATAAGTGGGGAAGTAAGTCGTTGCGTGTGGACGGCGGCAAAACCCGCATAAACACAAAACGGCGAAAAATTTCTAACAAATAAGGACAACCTTCACGCAGGTCAGTTATAGGTAAAGTTTGGTCATCCCACTAAATGAAAGTGCCGGTCCTATCCGCACAATCATGATAAAGGAAACTGAACATTAACCTATTGAAAGCCGCGCGTCGAAAGGTTTAACTTATCCAAAACACTGATATGCCGGTATTCACCGCATAAATAAGTGGGGAAATCGTTGCGTGTGGACGGCGGCAAAACCCGCATAAACACAAAAAACGGCAAACCTTCACGCAGGTCAGTTATAGGTAAAGTTTGGTCATCCCACTAAATGAAAGTGCCGGTCTTATCCGCACAATCATGATAGAGGAAACTGAACACTAACCTATTGACAACCGCGCGTCGAACGGTTAACTTATTCAAAACACTTGGACAATTGCTAAGTTAAACTAAAGTATGCACGAGCGAATCATATATTGTTTATGCGGCAAAACAAGTGCCAAATTAAGCTATAGTATGCATGAGCAAGTCATATAACGTTTATAAAGGCAAGTCATCCAGTGAAAGTGGCGGTCCTACCCGCACAAACATTTATATTTCATGAAAAATTCAAACATTACAAGAATGGCCGGGTATCTACCCGCCTACAGAAATATAAATCTATCCTAACGATGGGAAGGGATCTCAAGGTTCAAGCTTCAGGACCACTCCCTCCAAACCCACTTGAACCCGCACCATCAGTAGAGCGTGGCGGTTCAAGGAAAGCCTTGAGAATAGCTAGCCCATCATCAGCAGCAGCAATCTCGTTCACCTTCTCCACCACCGGATGCGGGAAGGCAGCATACTGGTTCACTGCTTGGTCATAAGCAGCTTCAGTATCCACGTCATATAAAGGGAAGTTGGAAGGCGGGATGCCCTTCTCAACAAACCCTAGACCAAGCAGGAAGCCAGCCTTTTCCCCATCCTCATGAGAAGCGTTGAGGGCCGCGCTCATGGCATCGTCATAAGATGTGTTCGTGAAGACTCGATGCACAACCTAAAACAAGAAAAAATACAAGTATCAAAACCTTTTCTAAGCACAAAGAAAAGCGTAAAGACATTATGAAGCTATGCATACCTGCGACAACGCTTCTCGTAGAAGCCATTCCTTGGTAATCAGAGCTTCTTGGAGGGCAGCTTGAGCTTGGTTGCGGGCGCGTTCGGCTTCATTTTTGTTAAGATTGGCAAGCAACACTTCCTTAGCAGCAGCCTCTTCAACGCTCTTCAGCTTACGCTCAGTATGGTCAAGCATACCCCTCTGATCCAAGATCTCTTGAAGCTTCTTGGCGTCTTCCATAGCCAAAGCATCATGAGCCTGCTGAAGCCTCTCTAGTTTGGCTTTAAGCTCCTCATTTTCGGCGCGCAGAGGTTCAGCAACGGCTTCAGCCTTGGTGGCCCTCTCGGTCGCGTTTCGCGCAGATTCCTTAGCCAACCGAAGCTGTTCATTAACAGCTTGGGCAGCCTTGGAACGGGCCTCGAGCCGGGCCTGCACTTCAACCTCGAGAGCCTTAAAGACCTTTTCATTCTCCGCAGCAACTGCGGAAAGTCTCCTGTTCTCCTCCCGGATAGCCCGCGCCTGAGCCACTTCTTGGATACGCGCAGCCTTTAACTTGTCGTTTTCACGACACAGCAACTCGACGCGCGGCTGCATCCGGGCAAGGAGAATCCGAAGCTCATTTTTCAGCCTACCCTCCTGGTAGCTTGACATGGCTTCCCCCAACGCGCCACTTGGGGCCGCGTGACGCGCCTACTCGACGCAGTCCACAGCCGTACGAAGGGTTGTTCCCCGGCGGATGTTCCACCGTGGAACATACACCTCATTCGAATCCGACACTGCAAAAACAAAAAGTAGTTAGGAAAAGATGATAAAAAAAGAGGCCAAAATAACCCTACGCACCTGTAGGGTCGACAACAGGCTGGTAGCCGCCAAACCCATCACCCGAACCTAATGGATATCCATCCAAGAGGTCAGGCAGATGGAAGGAGGCAGAGATTGGCTAGAAGCCCCAAACATACCTGCTGAACCGGCCGGGGACGAGGTAGTCGCCGGTGCCGGAGGCACGGTTGAAGCCGCCGCGGTAGAGACCATCGGTGGTGAACTCACCGGAGGTGAACTCACAACCGTGGCCGCCGCTGCGGAGGAACCCGCAGAAAAACTCACCGCCGGCTCAATGAAGGACGCAGTGAATATGGCACTGACAGCCGGCGGAGACGTCACAATTGGAACAGTTGCCTCAACCGGGTGAGCAACTGAACCAACACTCGAAACAGGCGCAGCCGCCTGGGTCGTCGCCTCGGGTAGGTTGACCAAACCTACCGTCATGGGTCCAGAGGTGCTCCTCCCCGCTCCACTCTGGAATGCGGTCGCATCCACGCCTGCATGAAGACAAGATATATAAGTATAATGGCGGAAAGATATGCAGTTAAGGTAAATGAAGTTTATACTTACGAGTCCTCTTAAGCTTGAAGGTGCGAACAGGCGGGGACGAACCCGATGGAGCCGGCCTCTTCATACCGGTCACCGTCGTCGTCCTGGGCTGCTCGGAGGTGACAGCTATCTTAACCTCCGGAACAGTAGTCTCACCACCACCAGGGTTCCCCGCCGCCTCCTCGCTTTCGGTCTCCGAATCTGTCCGGTTCCCCTGATCGGCAGTGGAGGCAACCTTCGCCTTGCCCTTTCCGCCAGCAGCCTTCTTCTTACGCGCGAAGAAAGGACCATCTGCGGATTCCTCATCAGAAGATGACAAAATTAGAGGAATTCCAGCAGAGGTTTGAGCATTGAGAGGTCGAGGGTTAAATAATCCCTTACCTGGCCGCGTGGCGCTCAGAATCTCGTGGCCCGGCGGGTAGACCTCCACGAACCTATCCGCCGTTTGCTCCAAGATGGGCAACTCGTTCTCGTCGAGAGCACGAGTACCCAGCCGAGCGGGACCACCGCTCTCACGCGGTTGCAGAAGCGACTGCAAATTGTTCCCCTCTGAAAATAAAACAGGAAAGCAGTTAGAAGAAAAACCCTAAATCAGCAAAGAAGATGAAGCATACCGTAAGGGATAAAGTTCAAACTGTATTCGAGGACGATAGGGATCTGTGGCGCCTCCGCCCCAGCATCTTTCCACACCCGGCTCATACCAAGCATCACCATCCCAGACTCCGCAAAGCGGTAAACCGGAGTCTGGATCCGGGAGATCTTGGCAAACCATTCCGCCTCCTGGTAGTTGGAGGCGTGAAGGCTGGGGAGTGCTCTCCCGTTCTTGAATGTCATCGCAATAGGGACGACACGGACAGAGATGTAGAAGAACTCCCGCTTCCAAGACCGAAGACTGCGCTCGGTAGCACAAATCTTCAAACCCTTGATCCGGGTGACCAAGGTGTACCAGCCTTGGATGCACCTCCAGGAGTAGAAGGTCATCAGGCGGTCGACATGGGGCTCCACACCAAGAACGAGGCACACCCATTCAAAATGGCGGATCTTGGCGATCGCCATCGGGTGTACCTCCGTCAGGTGCACACCGTGTCTCTCCAAAACACGGTATACAAACTTCGTCAAAGGGAACCTGAGATTCCCATAGACGAAGAATGCAGCATATACCCCTATCTTGCCTTTGGGGGCATCGTACACCGTCTGATGAGGAAACTCAGGCTCGAAAGGCTCGAGCATGAACTTCCTGACGATGAACTGATAAAGATAGACGGGAAGAGCACACTGGCAGTCACCAGCAGTACTCTTATCGTCCTTATCAGACGTGGACGTCGGGTTCTCGGTGTACACGTCGGACTCCTCGGCAATAGCCTCAGGATCACGAATGGAAGACATGTATTGAAGGATGGAAAGAAGAACATTTCCGGAGAATGCTCGACGGAAAAGAAA